>NC_136694.1:2585187-3047134 GCF_947650265.1 Symphodus melops | reverse complement strand
ACAACACATCCATGCTGCATAGTGAGACTCTGGACTCATTCAAGAAGCAACTCAGCTGTACAGACGAGCCTTCATGTAACCACTATAACTCTTTTGTGTGTGTTTCCATGACCTTCACTTTGCTTCCTGTTCTGATTATTTATGTTCATTTTCTCTCTGTTTGAATTGGTTGAGTTATGTTATCTTGTATCGTTCATGTTCCCTTTCACACTCTTAAAGATCCTACAGTTGTTGTAAACTAAAGATTCGTCTTTAGCAAGTTCGCAGTGTGTCAAAAGGTATTCTGAGCAATCAAGAGGAAGCTCGGTGAGCGGCGCCACACTTTCAAACATCTGTCTATATGAGCCTGTTGAGCAGGGTCGAGGGACGCACGGGAGCGGCAAGAAAAAAAAGAAAAAAATAATAAATAAAAAATGAGGCTAGATTAAAAGTATTAGCTTTCAGGGCTGTGACTGTATTACACAGAAAGACAGAACTATCACATGATGAAAGAGAAGCGAGAGTGAGGGCTCGTGCTATTACACACACACACACACACACACACACACACACACACACACACACACACACACACAGGAAACATAACCTTTGATTGATCAGGTAACCAGTGAAGTGTGTAAACAATGCAGACTGACGCTAACCAAACAGCTCCAACGTGGATAAAATGTGCATCATCAGTGCTCTATCTATGATAAACTTTAAAACTGATGAGACATCAGGAGGAGGACTTGTCCTCGAAGACATCTCCCATCACCCCAGACTGGAACCCACCTCCAGCGTCCCTTCCCCTCAGCATTGAATCTGATATCCGTCTCTGTACGTTTTTTATTTCGAGGTAACTGTCCGTCCGTGGACGTCGCAGGAAGAGCAGCAGAATTCTTCGAGAGGTGGATGACCCTCCTTGAAATACAAAAAAATATGTGATGTGTGTGTTTTTTTATTCAAAACTGGAGTGACAGAAGGTGCAGCATTGTCCCTTTAATGTTCTTCTTCTGGTGTGTTTGTTGGAGCAGCACAGCTCCTCCTAAATATCAAAGACATATCTCAAAGTAGCCCCGTTCTGACTTGTACCATCACTTTACAGATTAGATCAATTTAATACTATCTCGCCGTAAACATTTCAGTGCAGAGCTCACAGAAGGCTCCTGCTCCGTGGCGAGTAACAGGGATGAAGACAAACGATTGGTGCGTGGCTGCGCCGATGTTCTCTGAATCTCCTTTTAATGTAGTTTAACTGAGCTCTGTCTTTTTCTCAAGATGCTCAATAATCACACAGCCCTCTCTGACAAGAAGACATGAGGACTTTGATTGGATTGCTAGCATCACCAAGTTTTTTTCCTTGCTTGAAGCCTGAATGCAGGATTTGTGATCGGATATTTTAAACGTTTTACAGGATGAGAAAATACAAATATTTTGTATGTATTTTTTTAATATACAGATTTCAGATGCTTTACTGAAATATATTCAGCAGATAAATAAACTGGAAAAAAGCTGAGCTGTAATGTCTGTGTAACATTGACTGTATATAAGTATGGACAACATGCCTCAGTCATCTTCCATTGTATAAAAGTGAAGCCAAAAGCCACCTTGGCGCTGACCTATTCATTCAACCTTTATTTAAACTTGTGAGATCACTAAAGAGGAAACTTCATTTACAATCGACATTGAGTCATTACACGATTAATTAAAAGACAACAAATCATTACATGCACCAGAAGACACAAAAATACAAGACTGCTAATATCTACAAACTGTTTCTAAGAAGGTCAGACAATTAGGGTGAGTACGTAAAAACCAGAGTATAAGTGTAAGTCATAAATTTACTAAAATACTTCAGCAAGCTCAAACACACGTATGTCAAACGTACAAACGGATATAAGGCGATAGGGACGACATTTAGGGCGAAGACATGCGACGCTAATTGAACATTTAACTTCCTAAAAAAGGAAGTCAAAGTTCCCTCCCGGTGTAACAGTCCTACGTGGAACAGATTCTTGTGATGGTTTGAAGCAAGATGTTTGACACTTTTAATAGTTTACGTGACATTTTCTTCCCTCCTGTAAACTCTGGTGATCTGGTTCAGAAAAAAAAACCCTCAAAAAGCATCATTTATCTGTCGATTATAACTTTACGTCAGCCCTTTTTAAATCAGATCATTAAGAAAAAATACTCTTCATTTCTTCATAGGTCAGCATGAAAATAAGTAGGTTTGGCATTAAAAAAACAATGTGTATTTTAACGTTATAGTTCGAGTAATCTCCCGTCTGTTAACATGGGGGAGGCGGGGTTAATGACATATACTGCAGTTAGCCTGTAGGAGCTTTAAATCCTTTCCCTTCACTCCGAGGTAGCTGTGTCTTCATTCATCTTCATCATAACAGCACACCTCCGTCTCTCAGACACTCGGTGTATTCACTGCCTTAATGTCAGAACTTAACAAGCGACAGGGATAATTACAGTGTTTAAAGAAGAAACTTGATTTAAATAATGCAAGAATATTGCCTGAGAGTGGAGGTGTACAGAAGAGCGGAGAAATACGTCTCTCTGGTCCTAAGTTAATCTCAGTGTGGAGGAGGAGTGCGAGGCGAGTGCTGCACTCGAGAAGTTGAGCACAAAGCCAAGAACTGATTATCATTCTAGAAAGAGAAAGGAACATTATTCATACAAATCGGCAGTAGAAATCATTTTGTGAGGACTTATTTTATTTCATTTTAAGTCAGGCGGGATCAAAATTATGATTAATAGAGAAAAGTTACATTTCATCAAAGCGCAATGAGAATGCAGAGGCTGGAACAGAGTCCACGAGACATCATGGCCTTCTCTGTTAGCATGACACGCACACATCTTTACAGGTCGACCAGACGTCTGTCGAACAGAGGAAGTGTGTGTGTGTGTGTGTGTTTAGGGGAAACTCTACCTATATAGCCTATCTATCAAGGGCAGCCTCTGCTCTGTAACAACTGCATCTGTTGCCTGGCAACGAGAGGAGGCTTTAGGAAGTGCTCCGTTGAGCGGCAAATGTTTACGTCGAGTCGGAGAGACACAATGAAACAGACGCTGACTTTAAAAGACAAAGGACAGATTCTACTGCAGATCACCGTCAAGGATGCTGTCGTACACAACACGGCGTGTTCATTTCTTTACACTGACCGAGAAAAGGACGACAGACTCTTTAGTCTGTGTGTTAGGTTGTTCATTAACCCTCTAAATGCTCCGCTGTTCGCCCTCCAGTCTGAAGGTCTGCAGACCAGACGTCTGACTTCCTACTGCATGAACCAGAGACACTAAATGTTATTACCAGGCTCTTTGTTTTTATCACCATGTCTTAATCATCATTAGATCACAGTTATATTAGTCCCATCACTCTGCAGCTTTGAAGTTAGTTTTATTACTTACTGTACAATTATTAACTAGTTACAGTTACCACTATAACAAAAAGTAGCTGATGTTTTTGAAGACATACATACAGGTTCTATGTTTTTTTAGTGTTGCTATGGCAACGTAAGCATAAAAACTATGTAATAGCAGCACGCGAGCGTCAGCGACAAAATCAGCCTGATTCGATTGTTGACTATTGGAGCACAAACCCGAGACTCCCCCTAGTGTCCAACGGCAGCATTGCACTCAAATATTGAAGACACATTATGGCTCCAACAGTCAGGTAGAGTCAGCTTTTCTCAGACTGTCGTTAGGCATCCTAAAGTCTCTTCAGACACAGATAGGTGACGTCACTGAGACGTCCATGGGAAGAGTCGGCAGCTGAGATGCAGCATGGCCCTTTAATCCATGCTACATGGCCACCTGGCTGCTGGATGTGTGACCACAGCTTTGGTGTGGAGAAAAAGACAGGATGCTTTTCATCTGCACACTTGAATGCAGCTGGGAGACGTTAAATGCATTTAAAATTTCAAGCACAAACACCATCAAGAAAAGAAGTCTGCAATGCACAAAGCGCCATATTCTCCTGTCACCAATCAAAAGGGATCTTTCTATCTTTCCTTGCACATAATCTAGCAGTCTAATAATAACCATTAAAAACAACAACTCCTACATCGTGTGGCCCTAAACATTAAAAAAAACCCTCTGAAAAAAATACAAAGAAGCATATTTTGGCAGTCCTACCCACCTCTCTGTCATTTGGATAGCAGTAACCTTGCTTTGACCCAGACGTAAACAAACACTGTCATAGTCATTTGGGATTTAAAAACCACTGCACACCCCTCCTGTATGGGAGATTACGTGTACCTGTTTTAGAGGAAAGCTGATTATTTGAAACTCATATCTCAGCTGTTTTGTTTGGTTTACTTCTGCATTTTAAAGTCTGGAAAAAGAAGTCCTATTCTCAGACTTCTGGAGTATATTTGATATTAAAGTATAATCTAGTAGCTGAGGAATGATCTGCATTCAACCAGTTATAAGTGAAGGTGAGTTTTGACACACCAGCACAAAGCTGAGGTCACTGTGACGACTGCAGTGAGCGTCAGGTCAGACATCGAAATGACAGACAGCAATGGTACAGAAGTGTCAGTCACAAAGTATACAGCTCCAATCATTTAGAGTCGCTCAACCTAAAAACTAATATTGTGAGCTTTTTTAACTTCCGACTTGAAAATGTATTTAAAGATTTGGGCTGAGGAAGAATTGAGTTATTTAATCAATGACGTAGTAAAGGAGCTGCAGGTCGAAATATTGGACTTGTATTACGACCGCGCGCTTCAAGGACTTTAGAGACCGAACCGCCGTACAACATCTGCACCCCAAGGTTCAGCACATATTTTAATGATACGACTAAAAAGAAAGAAAAACACACAGGTTGACAGCATACTATACAACAACATGCAATGCCATTGGGAAAGATACCACAGGACAAGATGCAGGACCATTGCGTACCACACCAAACGGCCAGATAGGACGCTATAAGAAAGCAGAGCTCACAAATAAGATCCCTTTCGAGCCTTTGGAACTATAACACACGAAAACATGCAACAAGACCCGATACTGTACGATGCTTTTCTGTCCCACTTGGACAAACTGTGTCTTACCCTCAGCGCTCCACTCACTTTGGTGCCTCAACAGTGGTTTCAGGTTAGCTTGAGACGATCTGAACACAACCCGTAAAAGTGGCGTTACGTTCCCACTTTTTATTCCGTGTTTAGACGCGCGTCTTTGGGTGGAAATCTGGGTGTACACGGTGATGCAAAAGTGTATGAAATTTAATGGAGGTGGCTAGGTGGTACTGTGAGCACCGCCATGCAACACCGCCAAGAGGGCCTGCGCATACGTGGAAACGTCCTTCTACCTCTGTCATTAGCAGCGCCGCGCGCCAAATAGTCGAAAACCAAAACACAACATGGCGAAGAAGCGAATAAACAGACAACTTTGTCTGGAAAGACGAGGAGGTCGAGCTAAATCTCCGACTGACAGAAATGATCGCGTACACGACGAGAGCCGGCTCAGAGCACGCTTTTATGTTTCCCGCCTTTTAGACGGGAACGCGACGGATGGAAGGTGGGTTCAGTTTTTGGGAGTTTTTAAGCCCTGAAAACGCCGCCGCTGTCTAAAAGGAAAGGCACATCTGATAGAATATTTTGTAGAATACACCCGGAAGTGTAAAGCCAGTCTCAATTAACACTTTAATAAAACAATGATTTTGGACGGAGCGCTGATAACCACTGAAACTGAATCCTTTATCAGTCACAGCTGAGCCATAAAAGACGCTGCTCCGTTAACTCTGACACAAATGATTTTGGCCTTTAAGCCTACAAACTAAGATTCATTGAATTCAGCTTATTCAGTGATTTACTGGATCGTTATCTTTATGGTCATATAATGCTGCTGGTGTGAGCGCAGATTAAAAGATCATTAGGACGTTCTGAAGATGATCAAGATTTGAGGGTAGTTGATTCTTTCTATTAATGTTGAACTTTGTTTCCCATGTATTGATCAAACCTGCCAGCAGAACCTGTGCAATTTGTTTGACCTAAAACAGTCTATCGGATATCTCAGACATTTTCAGACTTGAGGTGTGACGAACCAAATCAATGCATATAAAAAGGTTAGATGAGGGAACTTAAACAAGGTCAGTTTTTGTGAACGTATGCTGTGTAAGTCAGCTGTTGTGGTATGGATTGTGAAAGCCAGTGACTAACAAAGCGTTATGGGAAAAAAAAATAAACAAAACTGATATCTGGAGGGCGACTTCAAAATCAATCGAATCCCTCCGTCCATCCACAGAATCTACACAGCGCAACACACGAGCGCTCCTCAGCTGCACGGGCTTTGTCAGATGTTAAAACACAAACACTTTACTTCAAAACACAAACATTTGTATCTCAGCGGGCCCACCTTTCAGCTGGAAGAAATGAAAAGATACGTCCGGGCACCACGGGCTTCCTGTTGACCAGAGCGAAGGACAGCTCCGTCTGCAGGAACACGGCCGAGGCCTTGATGAGATGCTGTCCAAAGCGCAGGGTCGACATGTCCCACTGATTCTCAGGCCTGGAAGAGAGGGGGAGAGACGGCAGGTGGTCAATAACATCAGACTGAACAAGGATACTGTTCATTGCACACATCCGGAGACAGCTGGAGACGGAGAAGGTTTTATACCTGCAACAAACATGAGCCAATTTCATTTGTGCACTTCAGACTTCTGCGGCTGAAATCTCAAAGTGCCTTGTTCACAAATAGAAAATGAACTTGAGCTTATAAGACGCTGATCTGTTCGTCTGCTCAAAGTGTTTTCCACAGCAGAGGTCACACCTACACATCGACAGCCATGACTGCAAAGGTGTCTATCAGTGTTAACTAATCCCATTCATTCCTGTTTACACGCAGCAGGAGCACATTAAGGTGAAGTGTCTTGCCCAAGGACACATAAATGGCAGCTGGGGACCTTCCGCCCCATGCAACACATGAGTTGATCTAATTTATTTGAGAATAGAATCAATATATTTATTGTAATGCTTTTTTTTGATAATGATTGTTTCATATTTTTTCCAAAGCTGAAGTTAGAAATCCAATCCAACTTTATTTAATTAAGCACTTTAAAACAACCACAGCTGACCAAAGTGCTGTACAATAAATTAACAAAAAGTTAAAAAAGGCATAACACACAATAATTTAAAGACATAAAAACAGACTCATGGTATGCTGTAAAATAAGTAAAATACATAAAATCATCATCTTACTCGGTGGCAAAGACCAGGGAGAAACGATGGGATTTAAGAAGGGATTTGAAAACAGACAGAGAAGGGGCCTGTTTAAGGTGCTGAGGCTGATTATTCCAAAGTTTAGGAGCTGCAACAGAAAACGCACGGTCCCCTCTGAGCTTCCGTTTAGAAAGGATAAAGAAATGTTCATATTGTGTGTGTGTGTGTGTGTGTGTGTGTGTGTGTGTGTGTGTGTGTGTGTGTGTGTGTGTGTCCGTGTAAGTACACCTTGTTTAATATGTGTCACTCACTACAATTGCTTTTAATGTTAAGCACTTTGTATTGCAATTTATCCGTATAAAAAGTGATGTATAAATAAAGCTGATTGATTGAGTCAAGAAAACGTTGCAGTGTTTCCCACAGTGCAAAACACCAGAGCAGAGATTGAAATGACAGACAGCAACGGCTAACGTAACGGTGGAAATATTAACAATCACACAAAACCACATCAAGATACCACCATCTTTTATCTTTTGTGGATTCTCTAAATTGTGAAAATCTAAATGAATCACGTGTCAGCTTTGTCCAGGCTGTAAGTAGACGCCACACAGGAGCGGTGTGCCACCACACCTTTCAACGCCGGCTGATTCGTACATTGTGATTGGATAGATTTGCATGTTTCATAGACCACGTGTGGACCCCGTCGTGAGATGATTTCTGCACCCAGATCTGTGATTTGTTACGATCAGCATGTCTGAAATGTCTCTGAGTAAACTTACAACATTACTGCTGTCAGCCCTGTTTAAGGCAGAAAAGATGAAGTCTGTGTTCACACTGACTCAAGCAGTAAAAAATGGAAGCATGGATGTTTCTAAAAGAAGCCTTATTTTAAACGGTAAAAGGCTCAGCATGAGCGCTGCTGAAGGGCACAGCACTTTATTTTTTTTAACACATTGTTCAACCTTGTGTGAACTCCTCTCTCGGTGAACAAAAAAAAAGAAAATCCATCGCCCTGAAGGGTCAGACTACTTTACACATTCTGACTAGATTTTAGAAAATGTAACCTTGGTATTTAAAAAATGATCAATCTCGCTACCTCAACATTAGTAACAAGCAGCGCTGAGATTTTGAATCAGCAGATAAATGAAGATCAGGTTTTCCTTCTTCTGGTAGTAATCGCTGCAGAAGAAGAAGAAAAAAAAAAAAGGACATTATTTTGTGCAACGGTTCCTTCATGGTGACTCCATACTGCGCAGAGATGAATTCATCTTATCAGACCGTGTCTCTGAGAGAAAGATGGTGTCACATTTGACAAACTTCTCCATCAACTTTTACACGCTTGACATCCTGCTGAGAGAAACCATTATTGCCAGCGTATAGCTGAACTCTCCTCAGACACCATGTGTTTCTGACGACTTCGACGGAGAGAGAAAAAAAGGATCCTGACAAAAAAAAAAAAAAAAAAAAAAAATGCACCTCACGTTACGAGAGGAAATCACAGAGAGCATGTTTCAGCGTTGATGATATGCCAATCATATGAAGAGGTTTCATTGGGTATCCAAGATGTTTTACTTTTCACATAACTTTCTGATAGATTATCAAATCAGATATCTGCGTTGTGCTGAACATCATATTGATATGTTAGTGAGTTTTAACTCACTAATTGCACATGAACTTTATTATCAAAATATAACTTTAAACAGAGACACTCCACACATCTCCTTCGTAGTTGTTCCAACAGTTCGACCTTCCAAACTGAGAGCATGTAAACACACTGAAGTGGGAAAATCGACTTCCCAGCTCAGAAACAGGGACCGTCCGGGGAGCACCTGAACGCAGCATTAACCCCCAGTGTACTCCTTCTCGTTGCCAGTTGGTTTTATTCCCTCGTCCTGCCGTTTTTTCTTTATCGCCTTCGTATGTACGAGCTCTGTTTTTGGACCCTGCCTTTTTTTTTTTGCCTTTTCCTTCCGCCTCTGTTTGCCGTTTGTGTCTCCTCTCTGTGTACCGAACCTTGGACTGCATTAAGCTACCTGCCCTTTTTGAATACGCCCTCTGATTCTGCGTGTGTTCCCATTGTGTGCCTGTCTTCGTGTCACGTCTCTGTGTTGATGTATTATAGATAAGGATGCTGCGGGTCAGCTTGGTTTCTAAGAGGACGTCACTGTGTTTTAAAAAAAAAAAGTCATACTTATCTCCATGCAACATTCATACTTTGACAACTAGTTTGACTTTACATAATCAACTATTTATAAAAGCCTTCGCTCTCCCCTAACAGACAGCCAGAGCGAACACTAATGTCACAGCAGAGACTGTAAATATGTGTGTGAGGCAGTGAGACAGTCTGTGCACAGAGAGAGAGACGTGGCCTCTGTCTAAACACTTATAGAATCACACAGACAGGAATAATGACATGTCACACAGAAGATAACAACATACAGAGAAACTGAATGATCTAATTATGTTTCAACATTTCAGATAGATGAGCCGGTCCTCTCTCTTCCACCCTTAATTCATGACTCACAGGCTAAGCTAACTTAAGCTAACTTATCGTACAGCACTTTCTGGCACCTTCTGTGAATATTCCCCGCCGTCCTCGCTCTCTTTTGTTTCTCTCTCTTTTTCTTTCCACAGAGTCAGTTTTTAAAAATGTCCTTCATGAATCATTTGCAAAATCTGAAGTTTTCATAGACTTCCGCTATAGACTTTTTAAACTTTGCAAAACAAGCCTTTTATAAAAGGAATAAACATGACGGTGACCGTAGAGCAAACTCACCTGCTGCGTGACGGAGAGGACGGTGGTTATTCTGACATGAATTATTAAGTAGATGTGTTTTACTAACCAAGTCATGAATTATCTGTTAAAGTGTATCTCCTTATTTTTTTTAAATATACAAACTAAAGTCAGAGTTATGAAAGACAACTTTCTTTATATCCCAGACATTTTTGGGGGACTTTAAATGTTTAAACAAAGCGACAACATACGGTGTTGAAAAATGAAGCCTTGGTGAAAGTGCAAAACCCTGCAGTTCCTCGAGTGTCCACTTGAGGCTAGCAGCAAACGCCCTGAGAAGCTCCATTAAACACAAATATGAAAATGCTAATTTCCACAGCAGACATATACAGGTTGCTTAAAATAAAATAAATGTGTGTGAATATCTTTATTTGTAAACACTGTAAGAGGGTTGAATTTAAATATAGCGTGTGTGTGTTTTCAGCGTGTTGAGGCTAACCATGTTTATGGGGCGTGGTTGATCTGATAGACTGTTTGATGTGTTGCCGGGAGGCGACAGACCCACCACAGTGCCGCCGATTTGCCTTTTTTCTAAATTCACTGACAAAAAAAAGCATTTCCAAGATGGCGGTCACCATTGTTGTTTAAGAGTTTATAAGCTGTTTTATTTTAAGGTGGACTTCAGAGGGTGCTGAAGCCCCGTCCAGCACGAAACATCCAGAGACAGCCTGAGACTACGTCCATGTTTTATACAGCCTGTAACAAAGAAGAGAGAGCTGAGCTAAAGATGAAATAAAGACAGTGTTTGAGTTTGACGGTCATGCTGCTTGTTCTGTTGCTCAGTTAAAGGCAGGGTTGGTCATTTTTGAAAACGAGCATGATTCCCTCAGGTCTTTGTCTGCACCTCCCCCTCTTTGCTCCGTCTAAAGCCTCGCCCCTCACTTACAGGCAAATGTGCTGTTGCTCCTGAAGTGGACCTTGTGATGCACTTACAGATTTATTAAGTTTCCTGTTTTTTTTTTTAATGACGTACAAAGTCCTCAGCAGAAATAGACCCTGAAAAGGATTGTTTGTCGTATTGACGTCAAACTGCCAACTCAAATGCTACTAGTACCCACTTCATTTGTTTCTTCTTCACTGAAGAGAACTGATACAGCTGAAACAGAGAGGCCCATTCTGTCACTGATAGGAATAACATGCGGGCCGATTGTAATGAAGACAGAAGGAGAGTGCTGGTATGAGCTCAGAATAACGTAGACGCTGTAGCCTGAGCTTCATCTTGTTCTTCTCCTCCTGGTGTGTCTTTCTGCACAGCTTGTCCCGACCACTATCCTTTAAAAGCTAACAGGTTTAATTAGCTCTTTTACTGGAGATAATAATGCTTGTCTAAAGTGAAACTATAGACACAACATGCAAACTGAGCGCACACTTAAACGTCCTCCTGATGTTTAAAGATGATGCCACACCCGTGGCCGGCGCGGATGCATTCAGCCCCTTCATGAAGCTTCGCCATGAACATCACATTGATATTGACTCGGGAACGGGTGTGCCAGTCTGGATGACAGCAGTGTGAAAGTGCGTGAGAGCAACACCTCAGTTATAACTAGAAAGACAGTACAGAGAGCGATCACTTCTTCCCCCCATTACGCCTGTGGAAAACGTCTTGAACAACAATCTGAATGAGGATGAAACCTCACATTTTATTTAGTGAGCTACACTGATTGATGCTGCTGCCACTCAGCTGTATTTGAGGCCGGGCGTTGGCTGTTCTCTAGTCTACAGATTGAACCCTTTTGATTTCATGAGCCCTTCTGTGCACGATGGTGAAGTCTCTTTTAAATAAGAATGTAAAGGAACTCTCCTTTAACACACACACTTGCCTGGATGGAGGCGTGGTCCTGTGCTGACATCCTCAGACAACTTGTGTATCTGGAGACAAGCATGGGTTAGCAAACTGTCACAACGGGATGCCACGGTTAGGAAAATGTTCTCACCTGTTAATTCATTTTGATGCGATTAAGAGTTGCAGCGCGGGGCTTGGTGACATGAGGAACGGTGCAGAGTGGCGGCTTTAGGTGGAAAATGTGTGACAGATAATTCCCAAGAGGAAAAAAAAAAAGAGAGAGAGAGAAGAGGTATGAAGAGTTTCTTTTCATGATCCTGTGTGATCAATAAAGCTCCATAAACGCTCAATCTGTTGGGAGAGAAGCTTCTCCAGCACACACTGCATCCATCTAATATTATCGTTCAGTGTGCCACACACAAGGGCTTTCACTTCATATTGTTGAAAATGACTCGTAATCAACCGATTGATCTTTCATTCATGGTGCCAGTTCACTTTACGCGGTGTACACTGTGCTTTTCATTACATACTATTGTTATTATGAGACATCGAAATGGTGTGGATGTTTGCTGTTTAGCTGCATAAATGTGAATGCTGTGCACAAAATGAATAAATATTGGCTTGGTTTCCTTCTTAAGATTATTACAAAAAAAAAAAAAAAAGCATGTGTCAAGTGTGCAAGTGATGGAATAAACACCGATATTTGAAGCATGTCCGTCTTGGGATGGAGATTGAGGGGGGCAGCAAGCATTTGGCATTTTACCACGACCATTTTCATTACACCTAATGATGACTGTGAGAGGATCCCCCTCTATGAAAGCCATGTGTGACTTCCCATAATGAGGTTAAATGACGCCTAAGCGATTACACAGCTCCCTCCTGGTGGGCCCGTGTGGTCTGTCAGAGGCAGAAAGAGAGAGAGAGAGAGAGACAGAGGAGGAGGGAGGCTGGAGCGCAGAGATAATCACGGCACCGTGCACACTCCCTCCCTCCCATCACTCTCTCTCTCTCTCTCTCAGGTCTCCTACCTGATTCGCTCAGGTACTTGAGAGAGAGAGCAATCAAGGGAGAGAGAGAGAGAGAGAGAGAGAGAGAGAGAGAGAGAGAGAGAGTCATGGGTGAATTTGGATTTGGTCCCAAAAGACTCATCCAGTCTCTCTCTCCCCAGCTGTCTCTGCTGCATTAGCATTCAAAATGCACTAACACTGACAATTCCACAATTAAGAACTAGAATGCTGCAATTAGTGCACTGCATGGAGAGATGACCCAATTAGTGTTTACTTTACACCGATCGTATCACCTTCGATTTGTAAATGCCTGCAGCTTTTTTAAGCTACAAAAGCTTTAAAAAAAAATAATTAAAAAATCACTTTCACAGAGAGCGCTCACAGCACAGATCATAACTCCCACAGAGGACACACAGGCTGTGGGACTGGGTTTGATTCCAGTGGACTGAAATGTTTTACCTGTGTGAAATAATAATAACAATTTAAAATACAGACTTGTATGTCACATTTGACATTTATGCCAATCTTTAACTGTGTCTTAACTGATTAAATGATTTGTCTATAAGACTTCAGTTTGAGTAGAAAAAGGTTCAACGAAACAAAGTCACTATATAAAACATGGACGTCTGCCAGTGGTGTCTGAAGAAGCTTTTGGAAGCCTACGACAATGGCTGTCTGAATAAGTCTTAAAACCGCAGAAAAAAGGTGTATAGGTTAGTCCAAAGGGGGCGCCAAAATCAAAGGAAATCCCAAATTGCTCAAAAGAGTTTAAATATTTACTCACTTCAGTTCGCCATAGCATATCAATCGATTTAGCAATTACAGAGAAAGACCAGAACTTATTTTTGTAAGCATGTTCTGACGCTATGCCCGTCAAATAAAAAACATCAGAGTAATGTGAAGGCTGAAACTGTTTCTTTATGTGTTACATTAACGCTCACTGGCCTTTACATTTCTTTTATCTCATACACATATACATACACACATATATATATATATATATATATATATATATATATATATATATATATATATATATATGGCAAAAAAACTATTCTGATTCTGAAATAAAATATCATCTCCAAATTATTTTTCTTTAGTCTGTAGTTAATGTATCCTTATGATGACCAGAGAAAGCTCTCATGAAACATTACACCATTGGCTGAGAGGATCCTCCAAGTGACCACACCATCCATTCAACAGGAAGGCCATGTTGACCACCAAACACAATCAAACAGTCAGTCACTGATGAGGGGCTGATCCCTGTGCACCCCCCGCTGAGCTCTCCTGCCAGCAATGATGGTCCACCAGGTGGCAGCTGTTTTTTACCTTTGCACCATGCTGAGGTCAACAATTTCTCCACAATCTCTGAGTGGATGAAATGGTTAAATCAAACACCTTTACCTTCAAAACTCCAACTTTTCTATAATTAACTTTGCTCCCACACACTTCCACTCCTGTTCACAGTATAAGAGTCACACAGTCACAGGTTATTCATCCGTCCTGCATGGTCTGGTTTTGAACCCTCAGTAGCTTGTAAGTATGGTTCCTTTAGTTCTTGTGCTGACCCCTTCCAAGCCTGAAGTTCAACTCAATCACCAGCCCACACAACACTCGAACACTTTGGACCCGTAAATGCCTATTGATCATCACCAAGCAGTCTTGGTCAGATTGAGCCAGGTGCTCAGAGTCACTTAGTCCAGGGGTGGAGGTGTGAAAGAAAGTGTAAACATGGAGATGCAGCACTTTCACCTCGAAAAGAGAAGCTCTGTGGAAGGCTAGAGGTTCTGTAGTTCCAACATGTAGTTGGAAGGGAAGAAAAGGAGTCAATCTGGTCCAATACATACCGACACAGGAACCTTCATCAAGACAGGTCAGCGAATCTCTGAATGGAAGATGGCCCTGATTGTTAGACAAACGTTTCAAGATGAAGTTGTGGAAAAAAGACTTCTTGAAGAGCGTGTAAAGAAGCACCTTTAACTCGGGGAAAATGACTTTAACATTTGCTAACCTTGCTTCATATCCACACACTTCTCTCCTCTCCTCGTCTGTGCTCCTGTTCATCATGTAAAATCTCCATCAGTAGAACGTTTTATGAACTCTCCCAAGAACTGCAACTCCTGTTTTATAATAAGTTCCACTCACGTTTCTGTCACGCCATATTAAATGCATTTAAAGAGAGACTTCACAGCGGATGTCTCAGATGTACACCTGCATGTATCTGCAGGCCCGGGAGCGAGCGCAGAACATCCATGAGTTTATCGATCTTACATGGTGTCCGTCAAAGATTAACAAAGTGTAGCCTTCTAATAAACAACTATTTAATTAAACGGCTGCTTTCCAACCACATGAACCAATAGATGAAAATAAATATGCTGGTTAACCAGCTTAGTTAAGAAATAAAAAGAGCAATCACAGGAGGAAATGGAGGGAAAGTTTTTTTTTTTTTTCTATGGCTGTTTTACACAAGAACTTTATCTTGTCAGTAAAGGGATTACGTTAACGAAGGCACAGTTATAACTACCACCGTTCTCTCTTCAAATGTGTCCCAACAGAGCTCTTTTTTTTTAGAATCAACTAATTGAGGAAAAAGGTTGAAACATTTAGAGCCGAGGTGAGAAAAAAGTTGGGATTTTGAATTAATCTTAATTAGCTTTGGATACTTCCTAATTGTGCTATTCGATCAGGAAATTACAAGCTGCTTTAATCAATATTATTAAACGGGCAATGGTTTCCCTGCAGTTGCTCTGAGCTTTATGGAGCTTTTTAATCCCTTGTGCAGAGAATGAGTGATCAAAATGTATTCTGGCTCCAAGAATAAATAAATAAATGAATTAATATATAATAAGGTGATGATCTAAATTCTAAAACTTTAGTACTCCACAAACTAAAAGGTTACAAACATGTATTTTACAACTTATGTTCCTGTGACACAAATAAAACCACCTTTACCAAACGTACACGAGTATATGCAATGTTCGAAGTGACCTGCCTGTATGTTAGGACAACCACCGGCTGCTGTGTGAGAGGCTGATTTCAGGTGCCATGGCCACAGTGTGACTGAATCCTGTGAGAGGGTGTGCAGCATGGCTGCTTTGACTTGTCACACTGTAAGCCTGAGGGCAACCTCAATTACATGTGCAGCTGGGGTAAATGGCAGCCACCCACAGCTCTAATCTCAAATTGCTTTTCACAGCACAGTTTCCCTCAACACACACGTTTAACTTCACCTCCTCTGGTAATAAATACACGAGCATATATCACATACAGAGGTCTGAGCGGCCACAGACTCACAGTTCTTTCTCTTACTCGAAAGCATGTCACAAAAGTGACAAAGACACAAAGTGTGAGCCATGTAATGTTTAAAAAGTTCTCAACAGGTGTGGAAAAAACCATTGGTGTCATTAGCAGTGAGTCCGACTTTGCAACTGAAATAATGCATATTGCACAAAGATGAATAAAACCTTAAATGTCACAAAAGTCTCAGAGCTCCTCTTCAACATGTGTGTGAAGTGTGTTGTTGTAAATCCACTCTGATCCTGTGTTTGATCATGTCTATAAACCCCTCTATTTTAGCCCTGCTCAGAACAGGCTGTTTCTGTGTCTGTAGCTTTAAATATGTAAATGAGCTGTGTCTGACCACGCCCCCTCTCTGGAAGGGCTCGGGTGTACTCGCTGCTTTCTCGCTCCATGTCCTATTGTTTACGGTGAGAAGGCAGACTCAGAGGGCAGAACAAACACCTAGCTGTGGGAGTGTCACCCACTTGGTGGAGGGGCTACTGCCCTTTGTGATGTCATGAAGGGAAAATCTCCACAACAGCCTGTTTGTGCACACATTTTCTGAAACGTGTATCAGGCAGAAGATGAAGAGGATGGACTTCTCTTATAGTTTGGGTGGTTTTTTTGGACAGGCTCAGGACACATTAGTGTTTAGTATCAGTAAAACATGGTAAAGAGTATTTTACATAATGTGACCTTTAAATAAAAGTGGAATAATAAAGACTTGAATACTGCATACAAAGACAATGTATAAATGTAGTTTGATAATAAATCATGCCTCCTTCTCAGGTATGCCATCCTGAACCTTCCTAGATGCTTTCAAATTCCCAGTTCCTAAAGGCTCTGGAGTCCCATCATTACCCCACACCCCCGTCCGCCATAGCCCCTCCCCCACACCCCCTTTTCCCCCCTCCTTTGCTCCCCTTGCCCCATTAACTTGTCCATTTATTAGATATGTGTTTCATCTAACACAACATGTACATTCTACCTTTATTTTTCTACTTTTTTTGTGTCACTTAATTTCGCAGGTAGAATTTCTTAATCAACCACTAATCTGTGGAACTTCTCATTCACTGAGGTCAATGTTTATTTGTTTGTCTCTTTTTTTGCACTTGTTGTAGCTTTGACCACCGGTTATCATCTCAACTCATGTAACTCATATTAAAACCTTTCTTTTTTCCACCTAAGGCCAGCATTCACCAAACGGTAACATAGCACTTAAACCGCAAGAACACCGGTACATCAGTCGCTGCAGCCTTTAGCTTAATGGGCACTTGAGCTGAATGCTAATCCAGCACGGACAATAAACTAAACCTTTGTACAAACAAAAGCGAGGGCCATGATTCATAGAGTGTAGGGCAAACATGCGCTGCACCACTCAGTTAGTTTGTGCTCACAGACCGTGTGTATTTAGCACCTGATTAAGAGAGCAGCTCATTACACAGTCAGCTCGCTTGGACAGAACCCAACAGGGACACACACACAGATCAACAAGTTCATGATAATGAATGATTTGAAACATTAATGCTAATGTCGGACTGTTTATTGAGACCAAAGTTCAACTACACCTTGCAGTGCATTTCTCAGTATAATGCCCCTCCTGGTCATCTAAAAGGCAGACAATTATCATCTACCTTTTCTCACTTGGATTCACCCCTCCAACCAGCATTGTGTTTCTTTTGTTTCCATTTTGTTTCAAGTAATCTGACATGGTTAATGTTTCTCTAAAAATGGCCTCTGTAGAGAATATGTTTATTTCAGCAAACGCTGCACAAGAGCAAGCTGACTGGTTATGAAGTGTTTATATTTTATTTTATGGTCTGCTAGCTAAGCATGCTGTACAAGTTGGCTACCAGTGTCCGTACTTGGACGCTTGTCAGTGTGCACTGGACAGAGTTAGACATACGAGGCTGCTCTGCGAGCTAAGTTCACTAATGTTAACCGTCACAGAACATCCTCCTTGATGTGACGCTAGCAGATGTTATGTTTTCACGTCTCTCCCCATAGCTAAGGCTCGACTAGCAGCATTCATTCATTAACTATTGGCCTTTATTTAATTGTTGTTCTCTGCTCCATTTACCACTGCATGGCTCTCTCTTTTTTTCCTCTTTTCATTTTCACTAGCAGACGGATAATTCCTCTTCATTTTCCTTCACTGACGATCTCAGGGTTTCACAGGAATAATGCAAGCAATGCTTAGCAGATTAACAGAAGTCAGTGCCGTCAGATGGTTCCCCCCTCGGGGAGTTTTCCAACTGTCACTGCAAACTTTGAACATTTTGGAGTGCTGCGGTTTAAAGTTTGTCAGCCTTCAGGGGCCCCCTACTGGCTTTGCAAGACAGATCTTAAAGTTGAGTGTCTTTAGTCCACAAATGAATTTTCATATTATGGAGACAACAAATGAACACATTTAAATAACAAATGTTAATTTTTTCTCCCTATAATAACCATGGCTGGTTACAGACACCTTACCGTTACACTTACACCTGTTTGACTCTCCATGCAAAAACCTTTTTGACTCCTGTAGTTTTTTTGTTTCTACACCATGTAAGAGTGTGTCTGTGGGAATGAATCCCAGCTCAGCCAAAAGAGTGTTTTTCCAGTCATGCACTGGTATTGGTCGAGAGGGCCTGGATCACAATCTGTGTTGTTATTTCTCCCAAAGGAGTTCATGAGGTTAAGGTCAGCACTCTGTATGTGTCAGTCATCACACCATACTCATCTAACAATGTTTTTATTGACCGTGCTGAGTGTTCACACTGCACCAGAAAAAGAGCCATCCTAAATATGTTGTTCCACCAATCCTCAAAATAAGTGTTTTAATGAGATATGTCCTTTAAAATACTGAGAAGTGATTCAATCATCTAAAATATGTTTCCACTGCTCTAGAGTCCGACTGAGTCCTCCCTCACGTATGATTCGGTGCTTGTATCAGCTCAGCCCTTAACACCCTTTTCACGGAGCTCCAGATGCACAGTGTATGGGCTCATGAGTCTGTTTTGGACGCCCCTCAGTTTGTTGGGCCAACAAGTGTTTCAGTGATGGAAGAAAGTGGAAATGTTTTTAAAACACTGAAGCCTCCATGACATGGAAACCTGCGTAAGAATCAGATCTCAGGGGAAGGCCGTGGGTGGAGACAGCTCTCGCCAATATCTGGTCTGCAGTACCCATTTTAAACACTAGGTGTCAGGGTTACATATCTGCCCCTTTAAATTACAATAAGCTGCCATGAGCTGGTCTGAGGGCTACAGCAAGAAACGGCTCTTTTAAGTTACAAGTTATCATTAATTAACCAGTCCCTTCAAACTCTCCTTTGATAACTAAAACAACCATCGCAAAACCCATTGGCTAATGTCTGACAACAACGTGCCTCTGTCAGCAACAGACAACTTTTCAGGGCTACCGGTGTTAATGGCAGTTGTGTTTTTTGCAATTTTTATTGTTTTCTTGCACTTTGCCAATGTCTGCTCAAACACTAAAGAATGATATCACATAGACTAGAAATTGTCTGTTTCACCGTTACACAGAATCTATGCTCATTCTTAAACACAGTAGTCGTGACGATTACTGACAAAATAAACGCTTGTCAGATGAGTGAGATAAATTAAACATTTCGACTTCACTGATTAACGCTAATAAACATTAGTATTTTACTGTATAGTGTTTTAAGCTTTTCTTTCCGACAAATGTGTCTGCCAATTTAAGCCATGATAATGAATCTGTGACAAGTTCCTATTAAAGCTAAATGCAGTTTGAGTTCCTTTTGAAAATAACAATGAGGGTACATAAACATTAATTTCAGGCAAAGGCTAAAACAAATAATGTCTGCAAAAAAAGTGCAAATTAGTGGTTATTTTTATTTTATTCCAAATAAATATTTCAGATATTTTTTTTTTTTTCAGTACTTGTTCTATGTGTTTTATATCATTTTGGTTGAACTCCTGATAAGCAGCCCATTTCAGAAGTCTCATGTGAAGTGTTGTACAGATTGCATATTGTGATTTGTACCTATTTTTGTGGTCAGCTTTAGAAGTGTTCCCCCTGAGGATGGTGCTACAGCAAAGGCCACTGTGTTAAAACAGTAAGGGTTTGTCTTCTGGTGTGCACTAACATATCTATTAAAATAAGAACAGTCTGGTGTTAGGACAGACAATCCCACAGACTGTGAATGACTGACTGACTGAAAGGCACTGCTGCAGGAAAACAGTCACAGCAGGTTTCGAGGTAGAAGCCAGTAACATATTAGTCAGTCCTTTTTCTTCTATTGATAAGACATTAAACAATTCATTGCAATCCAATAAGTGCTTGTTAAACACTGATCTCTGCCTGCCTGCAAAAGGAGAGCACACTTATTAACCGAGGTCAATTTAAAATCAATTAACAAAGAGTAAATAAATTCCAAATCATTCCATCTGTCGGCCATGGCAGGTAGCCCTCGCCCTGTGCCCGGTTAGGTAATAAGAGCTTGGCCATCTAAATGGAATTTGATCCCATCTGCACTCGCCGAAATGCATTTGATTTAGCCGAGCAGGAGGATAGCCCTCCCATCAGCAATTCCTTGATTTCTCCAGGCAGTCTGGATAAAAAGAGAAACTCGGAGATAGAGAGTAGCATAACAGTGGCTTTTAATTAAAGAACTCTACAACAACCCTCCGCCACTGCACGGCTCGCCAAAGTGTATCATACGCAACACAAATGGGACTCTTGGTGAAAAGAAAATCTTATTTAGATTCAATTTTCTGATGGGAGGTTGGCTGAACAGTATATCTGTCCGACACACTTATCGAGTCTTTAGTACAGAATGAGCATTACATGCGGAGACGAGGAGAGGGAGATAGCTGGGGGGCTAATAAAAGGAGTAAAAGGGTATAATGTGACCAAACATGTGCAGTGATTGGTGAGACTCTGTGGTGTCGTGAGGACACAACGGGCCGGATATGTTTTCTTATTTTCAGCCATGACATAGTTCTGACTGGTTCTGACAGTCACAATAAAAAAACTTACATTTCTTTTTCACGCCGATGTTTTGCACATTACCTACACTCTTATTCCAAATTCAACTTGAACTACCGTAAATTCCGTACTATTGAGCGCACCTGGATATAAGCCGCACCGGCTAAAAATAAGTAAATAAATGTATTTGTACATATATAAGCCGCACTTGATTATAAGCCGCAGGTGTCCACGCTATAACAAGAGTTATTTCACCCGATCACTGTCGGCCGTGACCACGCCGTTTACAGCAGAGAGCAACACATAACTTGTCGTAACAATCCAACTCTCTCCCCCAGCGTTCTCTCATACAGCCACTCAACACGTTCTCGCTGTTGCATTCACTGACTCTCCACATAATCGGAATTATGAACACATTATCAACTACTGACTTTAAACATGAACCGTTACAATACGAAGCCTAGCCGACGGTGTCTGTAACACGGCTGATGAAAAAGATGACCGTAATATATTTCACAAGAAAAAGTCCATCCATTCACTGCCTCAGAATGACTTCATTACTCACTTCCTCAGTCTCTGTTGTCGCTGTCAGTGTCATCTTAACGTGCAGCAGCTCTGTTAGCTTCTTTGACAGCCAGCTCGATCGCCTTTAACTTGAAAGCTGCATCATATGTATTTCTCCGTGTGTTTTCCATCATGAGGGTGCGTGCATGAAGCGCAAAATGACTGATATTAAGATCCGACGTGACGAAGTCAAATGTTTTTGCGGCAGAAGCTCATTGTCCCCCATAAAAAATCCATGCATTAGCCGCACCGGAGTAGAAGCCGCAGTGCTCGAAGTGTGAGAAAAAAGTAGCGGCTTATAGTCCGGAATTTACGGTAAGCAGAAGTTATTGGCTCCTGCAAATACATACAGTTACATGACTGTTTGTGAAATTAGAGTAAACAGAGATTCGGCAGCTTAGCTAGATAGCAGATAAATAAGACTGGCACAGGAATGATTCCTAAAAGTGAGTTAGCATTTTAGCGCCATGGGTTCTAAACTTTAAAAGTCAATGGGGATTAAGGTGCTGAGGGTGCTGCAGAACCTCCTGAAATCAGGGACATTAAACCATCAGCTATAGGAACAATTCAACAACAGCTTACCCTGCTTTAAAGCATAAAGTATGTGCATGAAGTACCCTGCACCGTGTGGTTGTTTTTGTCCGTTTACTAAAGAGGTCTGCACCTTGCTCATTATTCCTCCTGCAGAGTCACTCACAGCCACGTGGTGCTTTTTGATCGACGCTCACACATTGAGGTGTTAGAGCTTTGATCATCCTGTCAGACAGACGAGGTAGCGTAACTAGCTGTTGTACCTACAAATGATATTCTGGCTGAATTTTTCTTTTCGGACCTCGAGGACAACATGCTGCGCAGCCCCTCTGCTCACCTGTTGTCTTGAATGAAGGAGTCTTAAAATAATAATCTTAATAATAAAAATGTATCTGCCTCAAAGCTTCTCTCCCTCATTCTGACTAAAAAGACACTTTTAAAGATACCAGGGAGGGTGAGGGAGAGCTGTATGGGCGAACGAGAATCATTAAAAGTGCCATTGTGCATGTAAGTGGACAGACAAGAAAAACAATCTTCTATTGATCCTGTGCTCTGTGCTTCACAGCTTTACCAAATACTGAATATAAGAGTCATTTTTATCAAAGACTATGTGCAGCTTGGTTTAGTGGCATCAAATAGAAACAGGCCAACTTCTCTCAGCGCCCCAAACTGAAACCGACTTCCAGCGTCCCCGCACGAAGCGAGACGGGCTGAGTGAAACTAAAAGCTCACGCTCTTTGACCGCCTCTTCTGCAGGATTGAAAGGCAGATCAACATTTTCCAGCAAATCTGTCTTTAACATTTAATGCTGGTTTAGAAGGAAAATAAAGGAGGCATAATCCGTCTTTGACAGGCTTAATAAAAGACGCTTCTTTTGGCCCATTTTGAAGGTAAACACTAATGCTTTCTCTTAACGGGTGACTTGGTCAGCAGCAACAGCTCTGGATCCGAACAGATGAAGTCTATGGGCTTAAACGTGATAGAAATCAGTCCTGTGAGGGTTAACAACATTACGTCTTTGCAAAACACCTCCAAATTTTTTCAGTACTGCTCCATTAAAAATCCTTAGAATTATGGCATTACACCGCTCATCAATATGCTGAAACCGTGTAAAGAAATCGGCCCCAGTAATGGACAGCATTAAGACGCAGCCCTGCGAAAATACAGAGAAAGGACAAAAAGCATCTCTGTGGCTTTCCATAATGTTACAGCGCAGCAAATTGTGCAACTAATAACACCACTGCAATCTCTTCTCCATTAACATGCCTCGACTTGAGTTAATGGAATTCAAGTGGTCCCCCCCCGCCCACCCCCATCCGTTTAGTTATTAGCCAACACTTCTCATATTATATTCAAGGAAGAGTTCAAGTCTCGTCTTACATTCTTCTTCATATTATTGGATGGAAAAAAACAAAAAAACAGACACGACAGATATCTTACACTTAGACGTTTTGACGTTTTATCCATCTGCCGTCCCTCTGACGGGACATATGCACACACGGTGAACATAAAAGTACATATCAAAATTGAATTATTCATTGCACATCAAACAGCCTGGAGTTCTGGGTGGACAGACAATCACAGAGTCCAGGCATGCTGACATTGATCTGTCTGATATAAGCCGTGTATTACACACACACACATCAAACAGAATCCTATTCAATGTTCAAGGGAAGCTGCGAACTATACCCATTACACTCGGCGTTGAGGGGGAACTTTGAACTATCCCCACTCTCCTGACATGTCCGCTGTGTAACAGCTAGCTGTAAACAAGTACTCACATCCTGCATTAAACCCATTATCGCCAGCGAAGCCTGCGAGCAAATCTTATCAGGGGCGGCCTCCATCCCTGAGTCAGGCCCGTTTGAGAGATCCCATTTGGTTGTGTACATGAATTATTATCACAATGCGCCTTGTCAGCACACCATCTCCGGGAAACAGGCATTAGCAGTGGAAATAAGATTAGAGTGGACAAAAAGCATCAGAGACAGAAAGGACACATTGACGAGGAAGGAGATTAGGAAAACCCAGAGCAGAGTCTTCTTGAACAAAGGAAGATCGGCAAGTAGACTGACAAGCCGACTGCAGATCCACGTCTCAGTTCATCCTTTAAACAAAGCTTTCTACCTCTGAATGAATCTGTCTATTTCCTAATGCAATTTAAAAAAATAATAATAATAAAAAAAAAAAAATCTATTCTCTTTCTCAGGAAAGGAGCCCAGCAAGAAGCTTGCAAATGCACAGCTCAGTTAAAAAACGGTGCACTCTGCCGTTTCTTCACTTTGTAAGTTGTTCTAACAAAAAGTTCAAAACACTGCAAGCACGCTGCCCCTTCCATCTTGCTCAGCGGCTCGCTCACATGTTGCTCACAGCGGGAGGCTATACTGCATGTCAGACAAGAGATAAGACATGATGTAAAAAGGTGGCATGATGGCCGACACAGAAACAGCTTCTCACGCTGGGATAACAATGTGTGCCTTTATATATAATACATACTGGCAAACGTAAAAAAAAAAACCCATTATGAAGCAGGTTTATAGTCTGCACAGAAATTGCAGGATAAAAAAAAAAAACGAGGATCACCTTTTGCCACTCACACATGTTGAATGTTTCTGAACAATCATGCAGCGTTCTCCCATTTACCAGGCAGAAAACAGTCCTGGAAATGTCAGAGTACAAAATTCATCTCATTCTCTCATCCATTCACACCTTTAAATTACATGTTTATCCTGGCATAAAAACATGTGTCTGTGTGAAGGGATAAAGTGGTCATCAGCACACATTCATGAAGGATGAGGGTTATTCAGAAGAAGGGGCGTCGCTGATCTGATTGACGTGTCGCTGTGTTGTCGCTGTTTGTCAGAAGGATTAAGACCAGCTCTCTGTCTGATACACGTTTCACCACATATAAGTTTGAGGCATAATTTCCAATATGGTGACCGCCTCCTATGGACTTCAAATGTCCAATTTATAAACCAATGGGTGACGTCACCTGCAGCCCCCCCAGAAAGCTTCTGGAACCTTTCAGGAGTGCTGTGCATGTTTAAAAGTGAAGGAGATTATTGAACGTGATCCTAAAGTAACAAAGACTTTCTTTTTTTTTTTTTAACACATTCTTCATTGTCAAAATGAGGCGCCTGAATGCTCTTTTATTCAGTTCAACCCCAAATGTGCTAGTGGGTGAAAGTAGCAGCAGCTAACATGGCCTGAAGCCTCAGGTAGGAGTGAAGAATCAGGTTACTCAGAATTCGTGAGCTTAGTGGTCGGGATCAGATCCGAAGACATGCAATGAGACATTCCGATACGTGCAACTTCTTGCAATGTGCCGGTCTGTGAAATCTGCCAGTTTACACAAATGTGGCCAGACTGGAAGGTGTCAGCTCTCTGTCGGAGTTGTGGATGTAGCCTGGAGCACAGTGTTCCCAGTTTGAGAGTCTGTTTGACAGAGCAGAGCTTCAAACACACATGGAGAGTAGATGGGCCAGAGAGGCGAGATTAACCCTGCACCTCACACACTGAGCCACGCAAAATCTCCATTTTCAGCAAAGTCATTTCCATCATCATACGTGCTTTAGAATGCTATATATAGTGCTAATTAGAAGGTAGCAGTATTGTTAGCTCCTTCAGGGTTCCTTATACATACACTACATACATACAGATTGTTTTTTGGGGATGTCAGTGAATGGTGGTCAGTCAGTTGGCTTTTCACCACAGAACAGAGGCTGTCGAAGGTTGAGAACCAATTATTTCAAGCTCCCCCAGGTCTGTGTCGTTTACCTGCTTTCTTGATCGCCCACCAGACGTGGGCGAGCCACAAGTTTATCATGTTCCACGATATCTCTCTCTCTCTCTCTCTCTCTCTCTCTCTCTCTCTCTCTCTCTCTCTCTCTCTGTAAATACGGGCGAGCTGATGAGTTCCATACAGGAGCAATATGTAGTTGATAACAGTGGGTGATGATAGCTACATCACTTGTTTATGCTGTCAGTCATAATATCAGAAAAGGCCTAACTGATTAATCACCAGTGGATAATATGGGCCTATATTAGCAAATCAAGTGACTGTCAGTATCAGTTGATTTTATCGCCGATACTTGTAGATTTATTAACCAATCAAAATGCATTTCATTTGAGTATCATCGTATTGGACTGGCAGCTCTCTTTCTGGCCGTAACCAGAAAAAGAGTGCTGTATGGATTACAACAGCTGGTGATGTTACTTTCCAGCTGTGTTTGATGCATTTGAGGGATCAACACAATATGTGTATATCTACATATCTACGGATTGAAGGTAGATCTTACAAAGACATCGACTGATACATCAGTTTCAGATCTTTACTGTCGATATCTATAACCGCCCCAAAAATCATATATCAGTCGGGCCCAAATATTTTCTAGGTCTAAGAGTCAACATGATGCGCATGTGTACATCTTTACAAACCATGAATGTATTCTTAGCGTGTCTTTGCCGGTCTTGTGTTGAACAGCGTGTCAGTCTGACCTTTGCTGGGACGGACGCTCTGCACAGGTAAAAAGCAGTTTGTCTGATTTTCTCTCTACCTTGAAAGCATTTGAGCAGTTTTGACTGTTTGACTGACGATGACGCTCCGCATGCTGCCAAGTTCAACAACAACCCACACAACATTTTCATAATAGATTTTTTTGGAAACAGAGCAACCAGCTGCTGGATATAGAATGTCATCTCTGATTCAGCACAGTATTTTAAGACACAACTGTTGACTGACTCATGCTTATATAATTTGTGTTCATCTTTAAATATAATCTGGGTCATTTCTGGAGCCAGTTTCACAATCATTCTTATCACACAGAACATTTGACAAGTCAACAACAAGCGCTCCACTACAGAGGCCAGTTACATAAGAGATCAGTCACAGAGGTTTGAAAAAAAACACCCAAGCTTCCTGAAGTAACATTTTCAGAGAGTTCAGACACTGAGACAATGTGATTCTGCTGTATGTTAACCTTTGTCTGGACACAAACACGGCAGGTCAAAGTTCACCCAAGAATTAGATCTACTGTGATGCTGGATTATTGAAATATAGATATTTGGTTAGAACCAATCACCAACTGTATCACACCTTGAATGAATTGCTTGACTGCACTTACGTAACACTTCTGACAATGCAAAGTGCTTCTCCACTACATTTCACCTGCAGGTGTCACACACTACTTCATACACAGGTGGCAGAGGATGCTATGCACACTGTCCATCAGGATCTAACTCACATGCACACGCTGATGGTTACACCTTGAGTAGCAGGAAGAATGCAGGAGAGACGATCAACCACTGAGTCACAGTTTCCCCTGAGATACCAAAGAGTCATAAACACGTCTTTTAATTTAAAAAAAGATGATTGAATTCTCCATTCGGATAATTTACACGATTCCACAATTAAAGCCAATAAAGAAATGCAAAAAAAAAGTGCTATTCTTGGAGAGTCCACCTGAGTCTTCCTTCTAATACCCTGCATTTCTGATTCACACTGATCTTTAAATGTCCATTTTTACAGCCAAAAAAGGTTGTCTTTATAAAAAGACCTTAAAATGTCTTTATCGCTGACACTCTGCAGAGTTGAAAACATTGAGGGATGAAAGAGGTGCGTCTGAAGAAATCACTGTTTTGATCTGAAATGATGCTCGACAGTCACACAGTGAGCCATTAAGCCCCGCCTCAACACCACTCATTGGCCTGTTGGCAGGTTGTTTAGAGTCTGCATTTCCAATATGGCAACCACCATGGCTGTGCTTCTGAATTCCCCTTCATTAACCAGTCACTGAGACGATGTCCATGTTTTATACAGTTGAAGGTTATGTCCCAGTTAGGAGACAGCTCTTCACAAAGACTCTGGAGTACCGCGTCCAATTACATCCATCAACAGAAAGAACTTCAGTCCATTTAACGGATGCCATGCTAAAAATATTTCCATGAGGAGGACAGAGCTCCTCAGAAAACCATGAAGACACAATAGACTAAATTAAATGAGGGACAGAGAATAAACCAGGGATGGACAGACAGTAATGCTTGAACACAAAGAACAGACCTTTTGTTCGCAGGGTCAATCAATATTTCAGTTTTCCTCTTTAATTTATCATCGAGAACATGAACTAACGTTTGGGGCTGATATAAATCACCATTGCAAACCTCCCTGACATGAAACTGAGGATTTCATGGAAACAACGGACCGACTTAGAGATGTGACTAAGAATTTCTTGTGTAACTACCAATCACCCTGAATGTATCCCAAGAAAAAAAAGAGACATTAAGAGAAAGATTAAGAAGGATTCTGCCTTAAGTTTGACTCAACACAAGAGAGTAGACGTAAAGCATCCACCTGCATGTGTGCACATGCTGACTGAGACTTTATCCTAATGGAAGCGGTGAAGGTTGAGGATTTATTGGGGATTCTGCTCCCACAGTGAGCTGTACAGGTTCAACGAGTAGAAACAACAGAACAATTCTTAAAAGCCCGTAAAGGTTAAGGTACAAAGCAGAATCAAAAGCCACTATTGATTTCTCGGCGAAACGCGAAATGCATAATCCATGAGACCCCATGAATCTAAAGAAAACCGAGAAGGAATACTTCACAATGAAGAACTGGAGAGGAAACCAAGGCTAATGCATGTAAACATAATAATAATATAATGAGGAATAATATAAGAGTATCTGCAGGGTAAAATAAACAACCGTCCCAGGTCGGAAACAAGCTTCAATGCAAAATGGATGAAAATATGTTGAATCCAATTTCTGATAGAGACGTATCAGAGCTGGCAGAAACATTATTACACATGTTATTATGAATATGAGGATTGGTGCATTTTTATCAGTACTGCACAGCAGTTAATGGTAAGCAGATAGATGTATATTTTTTCACTCTTCAGGTCTTAATAATGTGATGTAACTTGCATGCAAGCCAAAAACGGGAGCATGAAAAAAGCAAGCGAAGCGTACCGCTCACACTTTCTTATAGGCATGGGCTCCATGGATTCCCTGGTGGACCGAAGCCTTGTGCTCAGGAGGATGAGGGGGGTTAGTGATGGACATGTGGGAAGACTATGGATCCAGCTGCGCTCTCTGTAAGCTAAAGCCTAACTTCAAAGTCCATCTCCCCATGCAGCAGCTTGGACAGCCCTTGTTGAAATGCACAGATCTTAGCGCAAAAACCAAGGGAATCCTCTTCAGATCAATCTGGTTAAGCCGTGCCATGGACGAATACCGATGATGTTCATTAAGACAGCAAACGCTCTCCAAGGTCACGACAGGATCTCATCTCGGAGAGTGAACCGAGAGTCTTTCGATTGTACCTGAAAATATGGGTGAAAGGAACAAAAGGCCTCTAATGCATTTCCAGACTGATACTATGAGAAAGTAAATATTGAGAGTCATATCAAACCTCCAAACCAGCATTGTGAGAGCGATCAAACTGCACGCCATCTGGACGCCAAGCTCCTATTTTGGAACCGACAATTATGGAAAATAAAATTAGCTTAAGTTGTTTCACAGGAGACAAGACAAAGAATATTCTGCTGGCTCTGGAGGAGGGCTTGAAACA
Source organism: Symphodus melops (assembly GCF_947650265.1). Classification (NCBI taxonomy): domain Eukaryota; kingdom Metazoa; phylum Chordata; class Actinopteri; order Labriformes; family Labridae; genus Symphodus; species Symphodus melops. The sequence goes on along the minus strand of NC_136694.1, from coordinate 3,017,508 downwards.
TGCCCTCTTTGTTTCTGACTTTCTCCTTAAACGGGTTTACATTTTTCTTTATAGCCTCTGGGCCGGCAGTACAAAGCTGACAATCACCAACAGCGTCCATAAATAGTTTATAGCGCAACATCAGCATAAATTAGGCTTGTTATAACCCCTTGCATCGGTTGGTTTGCTGATATTTACTATCGCCTAGTCTCTGACATGAATAATATGGCCCTGTTCAGTTCCTTCCAAACTTCAGTCACATATTTACGGCTCAAATTAAAGCCCCAAAGTACACGCAGACCAAAGGAGGGACCCTGCTGGATGTGGTTTGATGTTGTATCTCATCAAATCTGCATCAACAAGCCGCGTGAATTTCAATATCAACGTCTGGATTCAAGGGCACACTCGATGGGATTAGGTGTGTAACACGAGGTCTGGCAGGCCTGGTCGTGGTGTCCAGGCTGGAGGGTGCAGAGCTTATTCACAGATGTGCTTTTTGTGGAATTTTAAAAAAGCGTGATTCAGGAACAAATACGGAGTCCAATTAAAAATCAAATGCTTATAAACTAAGCAGTATGCTTCTAGTTTACATGAGATCATATTTAGGGACTAATGAGGACCAATGACTCTTAATGCGTCTTTTTGCCAAGGTGGGAAGCTGGTTATTTTTATTTTTTTTCTCATTTAAGATCGGTGCACTTCAATTAAAATAGTGCGTTCAAAAGAACTCATTATAATTGATTCCAGCATGCATTTACATGTTGGGCAGTCAAAGGAAGTGCAACATGCAGAGGTGGCAGAAGAAAGTTTTTAAACAGAGTTTAGCATAAACACACTAAACTGAGGTGATAACGCTGGTTAGGATAATGACGTTAACACCTGAAGAATATCATGTTCATCCAGCTGCTCTGTTTGCGTGTGACATGCTGGGAGGTGAGATTTAATGACCTGGTCTGACTTTATGGAAAACACATTATTTTCCCATACAGGTGACAAATAAAGACATTTGTATGTGAGTATAATAAACATAAGCACAGTAGTCGGGTGCAGAGGGCCAATGGGTAGCTATGGATGTACAACTGTATTTGGCATGTCGGTCAATAATCTATAACCATGAGCGTGACATTTAAGCCATGACATTTAAAACAGCGTAAGATGTTGTGCACTGCATGTATCAGCAGCAGGCTGAGATTTCCTTTAGCTGGTCTCGTCTCAGGACCCAATCACAAGCCAGACCTCGAATACTTCTTCAACCAATCAGAGTAAGTTAATGAAAGATGTTGAGGTTTGGACCCCAGACGGGACAAAACATGTTACAGATAAATAAATAAACATGTTTGAAAAAGATTCATGTCGAGCCTTTCACACTTTTTTTTATTCCCCGCAGACATTTATGACCAACTGAAAACAGATCCATGACCCACTCTTGGGTCCTGAACCACTGGTTGAAAACCACTGCTTTAGATGGTGTGGACTACTACTTGATCTCCAATATTTATTTAATGGCCCAGCCAGTCTCTTGTCCCTTAAGTCTCTCCACGCAGCGTTGGTACTATTACACCACTCTGATCAGAACAAGCCACAAACTCGGCATGTCCGGGGCAGAACGGATAACACACCTCCTTTTTCAGTGCGCTCTGTACAAAGTGATGTGGCATAAAATGATTTTAAAAAACCTGCGGTGTTGCCCATCCATCTTCAGCGGTTCATCTCCTCCCTCCCCCTGGCTTTGTGCAGGTTCTTGAATGCGGGACGCCGTCTCCTCCCCAGGCCTTTAGACAATCGCTCTGAGAGCATCCCACTGGATAACTGCCATGGCACGCCGAATGCCAGACAGAAATAATCTCCTCCTGGTGATAACCAAGCAATCTCTCAGCCCCGGGGAGCCAGAAACACTATTCAGAAAGCAATGAAACAAAACCAGGGCTGGCATGTCACAGGGCGGTGACACAGAGAGCCGGGGGTTAGACAAATACAGGCCCGTCACTGACTGAAGATTAACAAAGTCTGTAAGCCATGTTAGCTGGATTCACTGTCCTATCCAAGAAACATGTATGTTAACTGACTGTTCAAACCATCACTGAATGTAGAAATCAGTGAATGTGCACGCGATACGTTCAACCCGGAAGGATCTCCCACTGATTTGCATGTTTTGTCATTTTATGTGAATCATTTATAATTAACATCGAAAGCAGCTTTTACAATGAGAAACCACATTTCATTTATTAAAGCATGATTGCCATAATGTTGTTTGGATGGGGTTAAAGCTGCTTTTATAAACTGCAGTTATAAAAAAAAAAGCTCAACCTTGTAAATCGTTGGGCCGACCAATATCTCATATTTGAGGCCGATAAAGAAAATGATATTTGGGAGACAAACAAATCTGATGCAGATAAAACAGCCGATATATATTTTTAAGATATATGTTCAACCTGTAGAGATAGATAAAAACAGATGCAGACATTTATTGAATTTATCCCTCAAATTATGTATTTAAACGTGTGGAAAAGATATATAACAACAAAAATAACTTGAAAATACATCGAGCACATTCTGATGGTGAAAGAGAACTGCTGGTGTAACACAATAATGCAAATCAACTGCTGTTGAATGGCTAATAAATCCAGTAATGTCGGCGCATATCTGTGATCAAATGAACAGATATCGATATGGTAATATTGTCTAATATTATGGGCTGTAGTAAATGGACAGATAAGGCTCAGGAAAAAGCAAGTTAGTGTTCATACCTGTGCTCAACAGAACAGTGATGTAGACTCACTGACACATTTGTTGACATATATGATGCTACATTGATTTATCTGTACTGCAGTGTGGGGGAAACAGTCAAACAGGTCTCAGACAGCTGATGTTGAATTCAGTTGCAGTTTTCCGTGTGGAAGCCACAAAGAAAGAGCGATGTCAGGGATCATATTTACTGGAGGAAACACTCTGACTGCAGAGCTCTGCTCGTTTGTTTGTAAAAATGGAAACAGACTTTGTGATGCTGTAAGTGTGCTGACTATATTGTTTTTTTACAACAACAACAAAAAAATGATGACATTTTTAAATAGAATCATTTTAATTCTCTTTTAAAACATGGTTTCAGACAACCAGCAGAAATGGGGAGAATGAAAATTGTTTCACTTCTTGTCTGTTGTTTGATGGCTTTTTAAAATGGACAGTGACAGTTTCTTGTTTATAAAGGGATCTGACATCAACACATGCCATTGGTTTGACTGGACCAATGGGGTGTTAAAACCCATCCACAGTCATGTGAATATGCTGAAGTTCAGTTTTTTCAGTGTTCCTGATAAGAATATTCAATTTGGGTTGACACCTGCTAACAGTGATGGTCACAATATGACAGAAGGGTTCTCCAAACTCTAACTATACAGCTAAGTAGAACCCTCTTCAGTAAGGTCATGATTACAGCCCCCTCACAGAGCTCTTCTTTCACTCAGGCTTCCCCTCGGCAACTTCAAACACTGGCAGCTCCAAATGGTGCTAAAAGGCCACCACAAGCGGAAGCAAAAAATCAGCTCATCCACGTAACCATGTTTACCAGTGTAGGTCTTTCAAGCTTTTAACCGAGGCATGGAAGGAAGACTTTTTTCAAAGCACATCAAGAGTAGGGAGGCAATTCAAGCAGTTTTACAAGGAAAAGCATTAAAGAGGCATCAGAAACTAAGTATGAGCAATAACATCCTGAACACATTCAAGTAAACTTCAGGAAAACGACAAATTAAAAAATAGAGAGAATATGTAGTAACACAGTAAACAGTAGATTTTTAACGGGCCGATAGGCTTCCCCTTATAAAGGCCCCGTGTCACATGCAACCTGTCACACACAGTCATGCAGTGGTGCCAGTGACTCCTTGTGTCAATCAGCAATGAAAGGGTTTGTTTCCTGCTCAAGGAGCCTTCATAACAGATGCTGCAGAAGCTTGGGGTTGAACCGCCCAACGTTTTCCATTCAGCGACGTACCAATGAACCGCAGAGCACGAAGTGAGCAAAGTCAGATGATTCTTAAAATGCAACAAAGGGGAAAAAATTCAGATTGTAATACATGTGTTTGCCTTGAAAGAGTTCACATAGGCACTGGATCACATTAAGTTAGAGCATTCATCGGTAGAAAAGATGAAGACGAATAAATGCGGAAATGGAATTTAACGGAAATGATCCCATTCAATTAATTCAGTCCCACTGGAGATCTGTGTATTCTGTAAAGACAAACAATGAGTATACAATAATAACTGTTTTGTTGGTGATGCACGTCGGCCTCATCACTGATTGCAGAGATCCGCTGTATAAAGTGAATGTGGTGCCCGAGTTGGTCAGCAGGCCGAGGGAAAGGTCGGGCCGCAGGGTCTCTGCAGGTGTGTTTATGTTAACATGCACATTAAGAGGAACATTTTTTAAAGCCCAAACTAACACTATGGTGGTCAGTGTAGTAAATAAAAACTATTCATGGACACATTGAAGATGCTACCAGGAGGCCTAAAGACAGCTTCCACTCACTCTCTCTCTTTTCAGAGATCAATGGGAGACATCGCTGAGACTTTACGTCAGTGGTTTATACAGTCAATGAGCTGCTTCTCGTTGTGTCACCCTCTCCAGCAGCCTCTTGACAAGTCTTCTCTCACAAATACTTACCATCAGATAGTCTGGGTTGTTGCTTTCACAACTTTTTCGAGTGTAAAAACACAGATTGAAACTGCTTTCTTTCTTTCTTTCTTTCTTTCTTTCAAGGTTGGTCTAACGCTGGCCTAAACGCATGTTCTGTGGAGATCAGGGTCGCGGCTGAGTTTGTGAGGAAACAAGGCAATGCTAGGATCAGTTCCAAGATGCAGTAGAGTGGAAAGAAGGAACGAAAAGGAAAACTGAGAAGAATTGAAAGAGGAAAAAAGAGGAAAATCTAAAATCTTGGTAACTGTTTCATGACATCGGCCAAACTGAACTCAGCCCCTCTTATTCAGTTCTTCCTTTGCCTATCTAATAAATCAAAGCCTACATTTATCCACACTGGTATTTAACAGTCCCATCAGCTTCAGTGTTGTTGCTATAACCACATGGTAGGTTTTAATGCTTCACTCCACTCAGTAAATTATTCTCTCTCGATGTCTTTGACAAAATGAGGCAGTATACAAATGATGAGTGAAACAGATTGCTTTATAGGCTGCGAACCTGCTCATCAGTGTGGTTTGACCTTTTCATGTTTGTTTTCTCAACAGGGGCAGGTGATTGGAGCTTCCCGTTGTGCTGTCGATTAAATGCTGCATCATCTTCTTCCAATATTTGCACATAGTTTTTGTCTCGTCTGTGATCGTCTCACCAAGTTCATTTTCTGTCCTGCGATTTAAGAGACGGAGGTGTATTTCTACATCTTGCTCTACAGCTGCTGACGCTCATCATATTATTAAGATTCATTTATCAGAGTGCTGACGTGAACCTGCCGTTGTCTCATGCCCCTTCAGTTTAGCGGAGACATTCACGCACCTTCACCTCCTTGAGGGTTGGTCGGAGTTGGTATTGAAATGTTCACATTGTCCGATACCATGCTACGACTAGTTCCATGGTTGGACTTGGTAAACAGAGCACTAACCAGAGGCAGACTTGCAGAATAATTCAGGCTCCACTGACTTCATCCCAGGCCGCCCTGTAATCATGAACCACTCACTGCGTAGGCGGACTGTGCCCCGAGTTGGACTTATTTTCGTCTCCTGACTGGTCAAAGTGCTTTTACACCACAGGTCACACCTAACCATTAACACACTGATGCCAAAGGCTGCTCTGTAAAGTGACCATCAGTATTTACTGGTCCCACAGCTTGGGGTGAAGTGTCTCACCCGAGGACACATCGGACATGTGGCCGTAGGAGCTGGGGATCGAACCCCCGACCTTCCAGTTGAGAGACGACTGACTCCAACATCAACCAACTGAGCCACAGCTGCAACCACCCCGTTATTTCGACGATTCAGATTCAGCCAAAACAGTGTCTCTGAATTAAAAAAAAAAAAAAAAAAAAAAAAGATTCTGTATATCGTGTTTGAAACGCAGGTCTACATTTTGCACGGTATTCAGATTGACCTGTAGTGACCTTTAGCAGCATCAATCAGGTCTTATATTCTGTGTTTGTCTAATCAGAGGGAAAACTCTGACAGCTTCAATGTAAAATACAAATCCTTCTTAATTCTGATGAAGAGAGATAATCCACAGACAGACACTGTTTCTGGGTCGACATCAAAGGACAGCATTTTAATAATGCTAGACGTATAAGCTAATACCTTTGTGGCTACACAGCTGACACACTGTTTGAGAGCCACATGTTGGCACTATCCACACAGTAAACAATCCCTCCTATTGGATTTTGGCAGGGAGATTGTTGTTTTAGTGTTAATTATGTGTGACAGCATACAAACGCATAATAATAAAAAACTTCAATTATTATGCATTGTTTGTACAATCGCAACAAACAACACCAAGGACAGATAGGGAGGTGAGAACTCACCATGCCTTCTCTTCTCACATCTAGAAATACATGCACAGCACATTCATAGCACACTATCATTTCCTTTTTGTGTAGCATGATAGGCTGAGATTAAAGCTATGCAGGGGGAAAAAAACAGTGTCAATATATGCATGTTATATTCCTTATTCAATTGGATGCAATGGATAAAATGTTCAAAAAAAAATGAAGATTTATAGAGTCAGGCAATTACTCTAAGCCCCGGTGCAGCAGCCCTTATTTAGCTGAATGGTAAGCTCGCCTTGCTTGGAGGAGCACTAATTACTGAAGCTTATGGGAGGCTTACACTAATCTTGATTGAATTTCAGAGTGTGATGTGAGATCTCCCTATCAAACTTTTTCCCACTGACAAAAGAGCAACTTTTAAAGCCGATGTTTTCAAGCAGGTTTAACCCGCTGTGTGTGCAAACAAATCCAACTGCACAATTTCCATACCTGCTATATTTGAAGACAGAAAGAAAGGAACGTGTGAAACATCACAACAGGAAACAGATTGCAGACTGAGATATGTGAAGTGCTCGACACTGACAGTGTTTCTGACTGGCTGGATTTTGTGCTCTGTGTGACGAGCTTTTAAAGATCTGAGGAGGAGGGTTCAGGGCCGAAAAATACCTGAAATGAAATATCTTATAAACTACACGTTTACTTTGTTTTACCACAGAATGCATAACTGAACATCTTGTTTTTTTTTTCTTTCCCCAAATAACAGTTATTAAAGAACACTAAATGACACAGCCAATAACAACATAGAGATGAGCAATCCTGCTGCAGCTGGAGCTTAAAGCAAGGGTTGGTTTTATTTCAACAAAACAACCCCCTTACATTTGTTTGGTTCTACCTACTAAAAAAAAAAAACAGAAAACAGTTTCTAACATTGCCTTGGTTTTAGAAATCACAGTGTAATCATAAAACAAATCAGACACAAGCAGCAGTTTGAAGAAGTCCTCAACTCCGACCCTGTCCCACGAGTCATGTGACCTGATCACGTCCAGCCGTTCACACTAAATGCAAACAGCCAAAATCAGTTTGATTAGCCAGCTATGCTCACACACACACACTCACACACACACACAAGGACTTCAGTGAAGGTCGATGAGCTTCAATCAATCAATCTTTGTATAGCGTCAAATCATAACAAGTGTCACTACAGACACTTTACAAAAAGCAGGTAAAGGACCTTACTCGTGGTTTGTTAACATTACAAAAGAGCAGGTAAACAGACCATGCTCATCCTTCATCCTGTTTACAAAAAGCAGGTAAAGGACCTTACTTACTGCTGCTAAATCCGTCATAGTGTGGCAAGAAAAGAAAAAACCCTTTAACGCTCAGAAATCTTCAACAGACCTGGACTCATGACGGAACATCTGCTAAAGCTGCGCTGGGCTTGAAAATGGGATAAGATGCAGAAAGAAGGACAGGATAGGAAAAGCAGGGGGAGGTTGGATGTTTGGGCAGGCCATCCTCACTAACAGTCCAGAGGAACCTAAGAGAGCTCAGGAGTCAACCTAAAAGATGGCCGACCCTACCATTAAGCCAAAGCTGCCCCATATTGTGTTGGCTTATGATTTATTCCAAATGGGTTTATATTTCCCCCAATATGGTAACGCTGTTTATCTTGAGTCTCATTTGGAGGAGAAATGGCGGCACAGAGTCCACAGTTAGGTCAACATTGCAAAAAGACACAGTTCTTATAAATGTGATTTGCACTCTAACAGGACTGTGTACGCGTGTTTGAATACTTGTGCTGCTTAATGGGACCTGTAAGTAATGTAGTGGTCAGGGCAGCGGCGACCCTATCTGAGTTATCAACTCCAGAGAAGTTCAGGTGGCATTTGCTTGCTCGTGGGTGGCAATTTCAGAGCCAACAATAAAAAAATGAATTCCAGCAGCCGCCTGCTAACTTTGCTAAGAGTCTGTCCCTGCTTTTCACCCTCATGCATGCTGGGACTGTGGGCAATAAGACGACTTTGTTTCTATAAAGTAGCTGAGAACAGTGTGATGTGGGAGCTTGGAGACGAGAAAAATCTAGTCTATAACAGAATCGGTGGAGTCGCAGACCTAATGCTATGTTTGATCATTTCTGTCTGATTTATTCCACCATGCAGATAAGGTTCTAGAAAGAGTTTGAACCTTGGGTTGGCTTTCACCCACTTCCTGGCCCTTAAAGGGGACATATTCTATCCCTTTTCCTCTTTTTCAAACAGTCCCCCTGTGCTCTAAATGAAACATCAGTGTTTCTGAGCTTTGGTCCAAATACAACATGAATCAAGCAGCAGAGGAGGTTTGTGACCCTGTAGAAACCAGCTCTCTCAGAACGCTCCGTTTTGGTGTGTTTGTCTCTTTAAATGTGATGAGACGTCACTCCTTCAATATCGAGAATGAAAATGGCGGACCATGTCACAAACTGAGAACATTTGAAACGGAGCACTTTTCTCTGTGTGGTAAGACGTAAGCAGACAAACAAAGGGCTGGATGGATTTATGTCACATTTTGTGTGCTGATAAGACGCTCAGGTTACCCACATAAATGTTCAAAAACACTGTCAAAGTGGATTCTTTTTCCCTTTAAGGAGCAGCTTTGAGTTGGCCCGCTTTCTGTTGGACAGGAAGGTACCAAACACTGGCTGTTAGCTTGTGCTAGCTAACGAAATGATTGCTTTTCCATTACAACTAATGTAATATTATCAGGTAGCTTGCAGGATAGGTACGAACAATAAGCACACGTCCTGCAGTGAGTGTGCAGTTCTGGTGCGGATGAGGACAGGAGTCGGGTCCCAATTTGAAGGGAGTGTTTCAGAGCTGCACTGAATGCTACAGACTCGACCTTTAGTTTGAAATAATCAGGTGAGAAAGAAATTGTAGTTTCTAATTGTAAAATTTGATGGAGAAGGGTTTGCATTTGTAGTTGGAACAAATCTGACTACAAATGTTAAATATGTTTGATGAAGCTCTGGCTGACCCAGACAGGGTCAGGAAGAACGGGACAGCAATTAAACAGAGGCAAACCAGGGCAACCGGGCTCCAGGAAGCCAATTCTGAAAACTCGTCTGGACGGCCGTCATCTAGACATTGTTTGGCCTTAATAAGCATTCAGATGAACTCAATTTCTGCTGCATCCATTTACATCGTCGGTCTTGTTAAATACCCGACTATGCTGAAAAGATGTGGCAGCACGTTCAGCAGGTCTGGCCCTGAAGTCATGGGGCTTGATAGAGTGGCTTAAAATGGATGGATGTGTGTGTGTGTGTGTGTGTGTGTGTGTGTGTGTGTGTGTGTGTGTGTGTGTGTGTGTGTGTGTGCGTTATGAAAATGGCACTCCATGGAGAATTAAAAAGAAACCAAAGCGCATCACACACCTCAGATTCAGCTCATATCTGCATAAAAAATTGCCAATTAATTTAGATTCCTTTCCATAAAAGCTTTTTCTTCCACCCCCCCCCACACACACACACGGCTGCTGAAAGTAAACTTATTAAACTGCAGTGCATCAAATGAATAAGTGAAAGGCTTTAATTTTATAAGCCTTGGGGGCTTCATAAATGCATGTCACTGATGCAATGAAATTAACATTGTTTATGTGTGTGTTTTTGTGTGCTGCTTCTTCTTCTGTGTGTGTGCCAGTGTCATGTCTGGGAGCCCGATTCTCAGGAGTTCTGACTTCGGTAAAATGAAATCCAGAGTACACCCACAGGGCAACACGACTGAACAAATACAATAATTCAATTTACTCTTCAATTACATTCGCATTCAGGCTTTCCCCCCCTGCTTTAATTAAACCGTTGTACATGCCGGTGCCGAGCAGACGCAAATATAATCAAATGAAATCCATCACAGGGTCCAATACTCCACCTGATAAACCAAAATGAGAGATTTGATATTGAGCGTAGTGCTTTTTATTCGACTTTTTCCTCTAAAGTAAATCAGTAAATTGCCAGTGTGAAATGACGTTCAAAGCAATATGCAGTTAACAAACTGAAACTAATTAACACATTTCAAAGGAGCGCCGAGGATGAGAATGAACACGACATGCATACTCAGCTTTGATATTGATATCAGTCGTACACATTTAATTTGAACGCATTGATTACACAGAAGTCCTGGATGTTGTTGAAGTGGCGAAGTCACTGCAGGTCACTGCACGCCATCAACCGGTGCGAGCAGGAACCTGCTTCTTCATGGAGCTGTCATCAAACATGTGACGCTTCTCTCCCCCGGACATGCACGTCAACACGCTCACACACATCCTGTCGCACTCTAAATACTGAACACTATCCTGTCACAATGACAGCTACTGATGAGGACACTCAAGGACACACACAGAATGAGAAGGAGCGTTCAGGTTCATGAAGGAAAGGTAGTCCTTGTATTGAGTGTGATGTGTAATTATTAACGTCATTATTTAAGATTCAGGAATTCAGAATCTTCTTTCTCCGCCATGATTGGTTTATTATTGGCAGCAGGAGGAGATGGGGGGGGGGGGGGAACTACATTTCCCATCAATTAAATTCAGTTTTCAATTCAGACTAGTTGACTTGTCTTCAATAAACAAAAGATTGGTAAAAAGATCTTGAAGACGGAAACACATTGTGTGCTTGTAAACCATTGGCTCTTAAAGGTGCTATATGTAACTTTCAAAAATATTGTTTGTAGTGATACCGTATGGCCGTCTGCAAACTGCACCAGTAACCTGTCGCTCGCCCTTCCTTGTGTGCTCGTCATACGTGATCGTACAGCTTTTACATCGGCCCGAAAACTCTGGATATTTCCAGAGATAATGTGTCCAGAGGAGGTCAGAGGTCAAACACGTGTCAGAGTCTGTGAGAGCTCCGAGGATAGAGGTGTGATGAAGGCGGCCTCTGGCTGTGCAGGTGGAGACACAGGCTGGAGCTTTCACGGAGAAATCGGACCCATAAACATTTACTTTCTCATATCAGTTAAACATTTGCTTTTTACATTTATACATGTAACAAGTATCATATACTGTATATGTCACATGTAAGCTGCATGTCAATCATTAGGCTGTTGGGCAGTTTGCCTGACGGTCATGTGGTATCGCTGTAAACGCATGAACACACAGCTCTTTCAACAAGGCAAGACACTGATGTCTCCCATGTGTCGTCATCGTGTTACACTGTGCGTCGTTTCACCACCGTTCCTCCATCCAAGGGAGCAACAAATACTGAACAGAACAAGCGGGACCATTTGAAGGTCTTCACTTCACCTGAAGAATAGCAAACCCAGCTCATCACTCAGAAATGACATCTTAGAATATATCGATCAGTGATCTGATGCATTACAAATCCTGCTTTCCCTGTGTACGACTCCCTTTGTCTTTATGCTCTACATGCAGCACGCAGACACGTGGATTTGACTTACAGCACTGCACGTGCTGCTCATACTGCACTGCACCTGTCTGTGCTTTCTCTGCAACGCAATCATCTGCCACGCAAAGGATTATGGGTCAGAAGAGCCAAAAAGGGACACTGGCTTTAATACTGCACTATCCAAGCAGATGGAAACAATCTGATCTTTTTGACATCGTTTCACAAACATGCATTGGGACACACGTTAACGTCTATAGGAATATGAAGACAAAGTAAGAAACTTCTTTTAAACTAACTACCACCATGTAAGGCTTTGTTTTTTTTACTCTGTTGTTTTGGGGCACGAGTTGAAAGGCTGATATTTTTCTTTGTCGGACAGTCTCGCCCAAAAAAAATTCTATAAAAAATCTCTACATGAAAATACAAGCAGCGAGCGTTTATCATTGTGCATTGTGGCACCATAAAAGCAGCATTTATCAAACCTTGAGCTCAGTAAATTATCAGAGAGTCTCCTCTCTGGTTGTCCTGATGACACTCCACGCTCTCTCGTGACTGACAGGTCCACTTACTTTGAGCTCTCTTGATTGTGTCGCGGGGGGCACAATAGATTTGTGAGCTTTTCTTGACAGCTTTTTGCAATTTGATTTTCTTCTGTGCCGTCACATACGGACTTCAGTGGAGGACACTGAGGGAAGCAGTCATCAGGGTGCTGTTTGACGCCCCGGTGTATAAGCATGTGGTGCAGATCGTCGTCTACATTGGGTCCTGAAGTTGTACAGCTTCAGTAGAATAAGCGGATCCCATCAGAGGTGGCTGTTGAAGCCATGCCTGCAACAGGACACCGTGCAGTGGAGGTTGGAGGTTTGAATTTTAGGGTTTGGATGACGATGTTTAAAATGAAGGCCTCTTCTCGAGCCGGTGTGGGAGTAGAACACCACGTGGAGTTTGCACGAGAGGCTTCCAACATGCCTCGTTCCTCAGTAAGTCTCCGCTCTGAGCCAGGCTCCTGGTAGAGCGGCAGGCACGCTGGAGATGGATGTGGTTCCCAGAGTCTCCTGCAGAGGCACTCTCAGCAGCAGTTATTGGGATCCCAAAAGCAGCTAAGGATTGAGTTCCTTCTCCCCACGCCAGGCCATCTTCTGTCACTCAAAAGAGGCGACATGGTCCTCTCTGTTGAGGAAAAGGTAACGCAGGTGTACTTCCTTATCTGTGTGCTGTTTGATCCGCAGCCTCACAAAGACCTGCTGCAGCCATTTTGTTTTTAACTCTGCCGTGTTTTATTTATCCTTCTGTTGAAACTCCATCTTTGGTATAGCTGCACTGTCGTGTGCGTCTGTGAATTGTCCCCCCGGGGACAAATAAAGGTTTTTTGAATTGAATTGATATCGGATTAACTAAAGAGTATAAAATGTCCCTAATGAGGTAAAGTGCAGGATTTATTGTATTTATGAATTACAGGTTAGTGTGGAGTGACATGCGGGTCATGAGCCACAGTTTGGACTTGAACCCAGGCGAGCCTTCATACATGGCGTGTGACCTTACACTACAGAGTATGAATATAAACCCTATTAGAAAACACAGTGGAAGCTTTTGTAATGTGTTGCTTCATGGAGCTGTTGGGAGGCTTAAAGTTAGTGAACAAGCCGTTTCCAAAGACGAGCGTGGCGTGCCTGCATACTGAACATGTGTGTTCAGACAGAAGGGCAGCCCCAGCTAGTTGTTGCACCTACCAAAACAAATGCATCATTTCTATGCAAATTGGCCTTATACCTCAATCTATCACCGGCAAAGGGCTTGACACCTGTTGTGAATATGCATGAGTTTATGGCAATTAAAAGCAGGAGAGCAGAGGGAGGAGGAGACGGGAGGAAGAGCGACGGGCCGTTCAACACTGCGGGGATGTCATTCCTCTCCTCCACGCCACTTCACACAGCTTCTTTATTGCTTTTTCTAATTGAAATCCTTTTCCTCAACACTTTCTCTTCCAACCCAACTCCCACTCTGCCGCCGTCTTCCACTTGTGCTGAAGATGTCTGCTGCGTCTTTGCATACACATTTATCTCCTTCACTCCAACTCCGAGTTTCAACCCCGAAACAGAGAACCAGCCTCCCCGAATGAAACAGCTGCTGTTGCTTAAACACAATCGTTTTATGCTAAATAAACATTGTGTTGTCCCAATCTAACTTTTTTTTTTTGTTTGTTTTGTTTCCCAGAACAGTTTCAGGAGAACGTTACACTTTGTAGACTCTTGTTTGAGTCTCATTCGTTTTAGAGGCTCCATCTGCTTTATAGCAACACCTTTATTTATCTAGCACGGCCCTCAGTGACGAGCTAAAACCACAGCTAAGCTTCTGAATGATGTCCCTGAATATACTGGAAGTTTCTATAGCCGTCTACAGACACTGAGTTATGGTGAAACTGGAGACCTGAAACCTCTCCATAGTTTCATGTGTTTCAATTTACACCCAGAATGCTCTGTAGTATGTAACTAACATGGACACATTGCTTTCATTTGTTTGTTATTTAACTGTTGTGTTTTATTGTCTTTTCATTCTATTTTAATTGTTTCAGCTGAAACACTCAAATCAATGCGTCTGATTTGTCTAATTGCTGCGTCCACATCACAGACGCCTTACGCTGCAGCGCTCTGTACAGTACATGGTGTTATATTTGAGAAAGCCGATGCTCTCTGGTCGGGCTCCTGTTTTTCCATCGTTTCTAAAACGTCTATTTTCATCCGAGCTCACTGAAGTGTGCGTCCAGCTGAGCGCAGCGGATCGACCCAGACAGGAAGTCAGACCAAGAAACGCAGAGAAAAAAGACGTTTTAGAAACGATGGAAAAACAGGAACATTTGGATCTTTACTCGACTGTTAGCTGCACATGCACATCTCTGTTTCTATACAGACGTATAAATCACAGCAGGAACACCACCGAAGAGAGTCGGTGTATCGTGAGCACGCCTTGCATTCTGCCTGCATTCGCTTTCCATGACGGCTGCTTTACCTGAACACACCGAAGCCTCAAACTGAAAACTGAAAACAAAGAGGAGTAATCTATGTGGGAAAACAAGAACCTTATTGACATCGCACATCCTGCAATGCTACAAGTGCAGACACATGAACTGCAGTGTTCAATCCTTTATTCCTTCCACACCTGGAAGCAGAGTCTATGGAACTCATAGATGGTCCCATTATAATGTACCTGGTCTCCCTTTGTGTCTAATCTGCTGCCTGTCTTGGCCAGGTCTCCCTTCTTACTCTTAATGGGACCAACGTGGTTAAATTAAAGTGAAATAAAATCAAAATAATTCCAAATTGTAGACGCTTGTGCAGATTTTAGTCAGAGTAGAAGAGAATGAGGTGGAGCTGGGTTTGATGATGAAACCGAGATTAGAGAACGGGGAACAGAGGTGAAGGGATGATGCAGTGGATGCACTAAAGCACAGTGTGAGGGAGTCAAACTAGCCGAAAAGAGAAAGAATCCTCATCAGCTGTGTGTGTGTGTGTGTGTGTGTGTGTGTGTGTCCATGTGTGCATGCTCCTCATCATCAGCCAATGTGTAATGAGAGTGTACATCTCAGTTAACTCAGCCTCTAATCTAATGATATTCATTGATACACTGGAGTGTGGCCCCGGCTCTCCAAGCAGAAAGTAATTAGTTACACTTTTAAACTCGAGTTAATCCGCGCTGACGACACGCTGCTTGTTTCCCACAGAATGTAGTCGCTGCTCAAGTCTGTGTCTGTGTGTGTGTAATGGAGGTTTTGAGACGGGGGGGGGGGGCATGATGCTTTGGTGTGTTTTTTAAACTGCAGACAGAAATCGACTCTGCTCCATAAAATGATGCCTGCTCTCTTTTTTTTTTTACAACTTTTGAAACAAACAAAACAAACAAAAGTCCAGAGAGAGGCCGAGTGTCTGGCAACATACAGGGGAAGGATCCCGACAGGCACACACACTTTTGTTACAGTAAGATCCTGTTTTTTAACCAAAGCCACCTTCATATTGATTTCTTCAGATTGGCCAGACTCCATCCACACACATGATCATTTCTCCCTGTAGTTCGATGTGTTGCTGCGACCGGTGGCTTTTTGTTATCTTGTGACTTTGCTGTTGTGGGTGGTTAGTTAAGTTTTGACATGATAGCTCGTGACACAGCGCTAAACTGGAAATGATTCTGTTCAGGGGAGATTCAATTGATGCTTCTATCGATGCAGCTTGATGGTTTTGACGGGTGCGAGAAATTCCTGGTTAAACAAGCATCTTCCTCTTTTCTTTTTCTTTTTTTTTTTTTAAAGATTTATTTTTTGGCTTTTTGTGCCTTTATTAGAGCAATAGGACAGAGACGGAAATGAGGGAGAAAGGACTTTAGTCATGTTCATTTGTTTGAACATTGTGATATGATATCCAATCTGTATATTAACACTCTGTTCATGTTGTCATCTTGATTCATGTGCATCACTGACCTGTAACAGCTGCTGCTCCCTGGAGAGTCTGAGAAATACATGCATGTTGGCAAGCATTTACAGGAGTGCAATTACAGAAATCACTTTAAAAAAAACAAAAAAAACAGTATGCTAAAATGTTCACCATTTAGGTCCCAGCTCAGACGAACAGGATGTTTGTTTCTGCTCACAGATCTTCCACAGGGCAGACTAATCTGGCAGAGATATTCAAACGTGCAGGTATTGTGTCCCGTGTCTTCAGACGTGTCTCTGAAGGCCTTTCATGTAGCACACGCAAACTTCTCAAGGACACAGCCAGATGGAACGAATGATATACGAAGCTGGCGAAGCTTTTGTCCAAGAACTCCTCTGACTTCCTTCCAAATAGACTTGTTTACAAAACTCGGAGAGGAACTGCTGGCAGAGCCGGGGTTGCTGCTGTACAGCAAACAATCACTAATCATTAGTCGTGCCAAGAGCGCTGTGTGTGTGTGTGTGTGTGTGTGTGTGTGTGTGTGTGTGTGAAGGCCACAAAAAGCATGAGCTGAGCCCCTCCCCCTGCTGGTGTGTCCGAGGAATGACGGAGACAGTGCGCCTGTTCTTAAATGAAACTCAAATCTGGACTAGAAAAACATGGTTTGTTGTGTTTAGCTCTTCATCGTTTGTTGATGAGCGCCTCTGCTCAGTGTCTTCACACGGTCGATGCTGCTCATCATGCATCCTTGAGGTTCATCACTGGTTGTAGAGCTCTTGTTCTCTCGGGTTGGATGGCCCGCTTTGGCGACCCGTAAGCTCCTGCACTGGTGCACCTTTATTTAGAAGGCCATCCTTGGTCTGCTTCCCTGTCATCGATGTGTTTTTACCATGCAGAGACGGTATTCTTCGTGTTCTCAGGACATCTTATGCTCTCTGTCCCAAACGCTCAGACTGAAATGGGGAAAAGAGCTTTTCTGTATTCTGCACCTTCGCTCTGGAAACTGTTGATGAACGACTTAAAACTCAAGGAGCTGGTGTCCTGAAATGTTTAAAATGAAAGACTTGGAAGCGGACTCTATACGTTGTAAACGTTTCAGCTCGGCTGACTGAACACATGAAAACTTTAATGACTCATTAATGGCTCTATTTTAATCCACTGTGCTGTGCTTTTACAAACTGTACTTCTGTTCTTTTTTTTTTTGCTGCTGCCCGTCTTGGCCAGGTCTCCCTGGGAAAAGAGGTTTTTAATCTCCATGGCGACTAAGCTGGCTATATAAAGGTGAAATAAATAAAAGTCATCTGATGAAGGGAGATATGACGGAGCATTGCCGTCTCTCTTCATTTCACACATGCATAAAACTCCTGAAAGGTGGAGTCAGAAGCATTTTTTAAACATTTACACTGGGCCCCTCCATGTGGGCTCATCAGCCCCATCGATTCAGGTAATAGGTCTGAATCTCTCAGATCTTTTAAATCCAGGTTAAAGACACTCCTGTTCACAGCTGCCTTTAACTAAACTATGTTCATTAAGATTTCCACTTCCACTCTGCACACTAACTTTTAATTCTTTTTATATTTTTCCTTTAATTCTTTTCATTTGAATTATTTTTACTTGAACATATTTTAGGTTCTAATAATTTTGCTGATTTTTTAATGTTCTATTTAAATGTGTCTTTTCTTTCCTCTGTCATGATGCTTTTCGATGCCTTGTGTAAAACACTTGCATGGTTGTTGAAATGTGCAACATAAATAATCTTGCCTGACCTTTACCTTCAGTGGGTCGAAAACATGAGGAACTAGAGATGTAGTTTCATCGCCTTTCATCGCACAGCAGCCTCCGGTCACGCGTCATTGGAGGTTCCTTTTCAGAAAAGAATTATGAAACTTTCCCGTCTTAGCAGTAAAAGAGGGCGGGATTAACGACCATTCAAAAATACTACCAGGTTTCTAATGATACAGTGCTTAAAGCAAAGTGAAGTATCCCTTTAATTGCTGATTGAGCGAATGGGGGGAAAGAGTAGACGTTGCTATCTGTCTCTGATGAGAATGGGATTGGCATAATTACCTGAAAAGTGTTTTTGCTGAACATGAAGGTCCCACGCTTGACCTTTTTGACATCAAATGTCATCATAAAATTATTTCATCCTGTCAGACAATTGTGTAAAATAAAAATGGACAAAAGTGCTTCATTTTGTAAAATCACATTGACCTCTGACCACAAAATGCAAATAAGTCCACACACAGTCCAAGCGGATGTTGTGTGCAAACTTTGCGGACGCTCCCTCCAGGCGTTTCCTGAGACATCGCATTACCAAGAATCAGACAAATGGATGTACGGACAACTGCAGAGAAAGCCAGCGCTGCAGCAGGGACCAGCAGGTAGGTGTGAAAAAGTTCTCTCAGCCAACACCTGGTCAAGCACCGCTTCTTTAGCAAAGTATAAATTAACCTAATGACGGCGGCTTCGCTAAAGGGCACGCCGAAGGGTCAAAGTACAGCACCTTTGCAGAATACAAAAACAGAAATGGGACAGTCGCAGCTCTGGCACAGCCTCACATAAATGTGCACATTAAGGCCAGAAGATTGCGAGGGTGAGAAGGAGGACATGACCCCTTTGCTCCCGTCTGCATATCTGTTTTATTCTCCTCTTTGCTTCCTGTGTGTTGTTATTCTGTTACACACTCTGTAACATCACCGTCAACCCTCCATCAAACACGGCAACATCCATTTTCTCTCCTCCTCAATAGTTTTTTTTTTTTTTCCTGCCATTACACATCAGACTGAATGACACATTTGGAAGGGACTCTCAAATGTACATTAGGATCGAGAGAGGAGGAAAATGACCCAGTAGGTGAGTTTTTATGCAATACAGGTCATTATATGAGCGGCCTGAGAGCCACTCAGCCACCATTAACCAAGATGAGGGACCAGCGGGACCACTTCCTGCCAGGAAGTAATGAGAGAAATGTGGAGTGCATGTTTGGGGCTGATGGTTTCAGATGTTCCATATCTGGAAATTACTCCAAGGCCACACTCTGGACTGTAGTGCTGAATCCATTTATAATGCACTGCCCAAGAGTAATTTATAGCAAAATGTGCTCCTCTGCTGCCTTAAGTGGAACTTGACTTACATAATGTGCTGTACGGTGCAGCTGGGGTCACGCCATATGTATGGCACTCTGCATCAACGAGCTCAATGTTTGAGTGAATCCTTAATGGGAGGATGATTGGAGACACTAATGAAAGACATCAAACACAGCGATATGCCTGACACACGATTAATATAAATACATCCTTTTTTTTCTCTTTTCTTTTTTTTAAGTACGGACGCTCTGACATCATCAGACACATCCTGACTCACAGACCATCGCTTTCTATTTTCAGTTTCAAAGTTACGTCTGATGTCTTGATTATCATTGATTCTCTTTTTTTAAAACACGTCAGTTCTCGTGTCTTAAACTGAATATTAAACTGAAGTCCAACTTCTACTGAACGCACTCAGAACAAACCATGCTGAATCTCTCCATCTAAAATGTTGCAGTCAAACTTTGAGCATCACTTCCTGTGCTCCCTTTCAGGACAGGAAATATGCAGAGAGTATCTTCCTCAATTTGAGGCCATTATTGAGATTAGAAACTCTGTTTTCTGAAGTCTATTTGTTTACTTTGATTTGAGAGCACATAACACATTTAATCAACTCACAAGCCTAATAACACCTAAAATATATACAGTTTATAATATGTAATCATTTATACTTCATTAATCCCACGAGGGGAAATTCAGTTTACACTGCGTTTAATGGACATGAACACACACATAGGCCCCGCCCATGACACAACTTTCACAGCGAGAGAGAAATCCTGACACGAGAGAAAAAAACTGAATCGATAGCAAAGACTTTGATTTTGAGAGAAGAAAAACGTTTCAAGAGAAACACTTTTTTTTTACTACACTAGATTTGAGAGTGAAAAAAAAAAAGTTTTCTCAGAAATAAAAATAAATAAAAATACTTTCTCTCAAAACTTTTAATTCTCAAATATTACTATTTTTTGCTATTGGTATGAAAACTTTGTCTCAAACATTTTCTTTTCCTCTCAGATCATTTATTTTCTTGCATGTAATAAAGACACAAATCTCACTCCATAACTGAGAGGCATTGGTATTAATTTCAGCTTAAAAACACCAGTCCAACCTCACTGTGGTAAAACACACACAGTGTATCGACATAGTCTGATGTTGATATTGCTTGGTCACTCGCTCCTTTTCTCTTCTTAGCATCATCCGTTGCCGTCTCCTCCCGTCTCCTAGCGACAGCTGTTGATCAAAGAAGTACCAAGTGGCCTCTCTTTAGCAGCGGCCTGCTGTGTGACTTATTGCTGTAATTGCCAAACGCACTGCTCACAAAGAGCCGCGGCCTGCAGCGGAAGTTGCATGGTGCTTAAAAGCAGGCGGACCGGGCTGCTCTGTGGAAATGGGACAAACGTTTTTGTCCCACTTAAATGTTATTGTACTAGATTGCGACTGAAACTTCTATTTCAAGGTGGAGAAATTCCATGTGGTTGCTAAGTAAATGTTCTGCATGTTGTATGAATCACAGTGACCTTCACCAGTCATAACAGCTGATCAGCAGAGAGATACGTCACTCCTCACGTCCCTCTGTTTGGACCCCTTTTATAGCAACCTTGTTGGGTCACTAGTAATTAAATAAATGATGTTTTATGTAATCTGCCTTGCTCAATATAAACAGAGAAAGTACAGCACAAAACAGGACATAAAGCTGGAGGGCAGGCAATGACAGAAGCAGCGCAGCGTGCGTCTGTGTGACAGATAAGAGCCCAGTCAGCCCAACGTTACCTAACAGCTCTTACCGAGACAAACAGACAGTTAAAGATCAGAGAGGGACTCAGGGTCCATTTCATATCCATGTGCATGATATTATGTTGACATAAGTATTCTTCTGTTTGCATGCTGTGTGTGTGTGTGTGTGTGTGTGTGTGTGTGTGTGTGTGTGTGTGTCATGCCTCGCGGTGCTGATCTGTATGAACATGCAAGAGATACAGAGCCAAAGATGTGCACTGGAGGCTAGAGATATAACAAAATGGACACAGGCCACAATCCTATCAAGATTATATAATGTGTCATATTGATTTCCTGTAATTCCCCCTGCAGTGCTTTGGTCAGTGCATCGCTTCTTCTAAATATGGCAGAAAAAGAGCTCAGCGTCTCTTGACTTGCAGCTGATTCTCAAATAAATGTAGTTTTAAAAACAGTGTAAAGAGATCTGGCAACTGGTAAATTACACTTTCTGTACATTTTTTAAAACCCTCATGCACAACAACAGAGTCAGGATGTTTTATTTTGAAAGGTGCAGCGAGGTGGGTTTTGTGCATGAGCTGCCTTCACGGATGTATTTCTATTCTCTCTGCAGAGGAATCCTTCAAAACGAACATATGTAGAGCACAGTAGAAGTCTGGATCCAAACAGGAAGTAAAGTACTCTACCTTTAGACAGTACAAACATTCAAAATAAAAGCATGACATGAACCGTTCAAATAATATTTTGACAGCAGTCGTATTAATTCATCATTGAAGTGGAGAAAAGGGTCTTTGCTGGTATTGATACGTTGAGAGCGTGTTTTTGTCTCTGCCCATGTGTCAATAAAGTTTTATTCGCCAGAGTGTGATGCATTTCATGCACAACTTAAGGCCCCCTGTGCGTGCATACTTCTGTGTTATTATTTTCAGTCGGGGAAACTGGGGACTGTGCAGGTCTGCAGGAGGATGTTCACACGTGTGCCGTCAGAATGATTAAACGTGGACACACACCACATCTCACATTGATCGGCCTATTATTGGGATTATTAGCGGTCCATGCAAACAGAGAATCTGACGACTCAAGCATGATGACTTTGGGTTTATTTGCTGACATTGCATGAGCTGCAGGAGAATGCAAATGTTTTTGAATCTTTGGGGCAAAACGGAGCAGCCCTGGTTGCAATGAGGAGACATCTATTGATGTGTGAAGTGTCGCACTCAGTGCTGGTCTTTACTGCGACACACCCGTCTGTCCACATGCCGTTACATAAGCATCAGAATAGTTAACAAACAAAAACATGGAAGATAAATATTCAATGTGAATATTGTCTGTTGGAGTGCAAGTGATAAAGATTGAATGGGTGACACTGTGCTGAATCATTTGGCTGTTTTTCTTCTCACTGTGGGCCGATGAGAGACAGGCCATCTTCTGTTTGAGACACCTGTCAATAGTGTTGGAGGACGGAGGAGAAACATAATCTGCAGTCCGCCTGTGAGCCATGGCTGACTTATCCTTCATGCATTTGTAAGGCGCCTTCTTTTAGCCTGACATTTCACTACTCACCTTTTAAACACAATCAAGTTCATGAATGACAAATCTTTATAAAACATTGCTACACTTCCAACTTACATGTAACTTAACCCTCAATGAGGTTCCTTTAGACTACAAATGGATCCTTCCTGGTGCTTCATTCTGTCTTATTATGGCGGGACTCTTACCCAGAACTTCCCTCTTGTGTCAGCTCTGAGATTTAGGGAGTGTAACACGCGACCTTTAAAATGAAGGTCAAATGTTTGTCAAAGATAGATGTATTGTGTAGAGAGGTACTACTAGAAATACAAATCATATTTAACAGTCTTACATAATAGTTCAATATCCGTTTTACTTCAGAATTTGGAGGTTTAGATTCTCACTGAAGTTCTGTTACCAACATGATTCCACAAGCGATCCGACACTCTGCACTGTTGAATCACACTGAACCTTGAAAGTTTCGGGACAAACAGCGGTGTGGGAGTCGTTTGTTTACCTGAGTCACAGAGTGAGCTCACTGTTCACACACGTTAGTGGACTATTGATCAGAGGGCAGGATCTTACTCCTGACTAAAAACATGCCTCCTTCTTTCATGTTTGCATCACAGCTGTGTAGGGCGCTTACAGAACAAGTCAGATGGAGGGGAACGTTCACTGAGTAAGCGAGACTGACGCTGGAGCTACTTCCACATATATGTTCAGAAAAATCTGACAGCTAACGTCTTCACTTTACAGAAGTTATCAACCCAGGCTGTCACACTGAAGGTATACATGTTATCTGTGTCACACTGCATGATGCAGTGTGCACATAACTGGTAGGCAGGGGCGTGGCCAAACTGGGGCACTGATTTATGCAGTGGTGGCTTGACGTGTAACGTGTGCACAAACACACACACATGTAGATATCAATATTCTCCCTTTCTATAATGTCTACTGCAGAACACACGATGGAGGAGAACATTAGTTTGGTCCCAAGACAAGAAAGAGCCCACGAGTCTCGCCTCTGACAGCGCACACAGCCAATCACAGTTTAGGATTTTTGGTGTAAAGAACAAGAACAAGAACCCCCGCCGGTGAGGGCAGCATGGAGGCAAAGTGAAAGTGACAGGATCAGCACAGAGCAGGGACAGCGATGGCAGAAAGAACACATACACACTTCTCTACATCGGATCTGTCATCGCCACGGCAACACACGTGCACGTCTAAAGAGCTGCGTCTGCTTTTCAGATCGACGTGGAGACCTGCAAAAGAAATGGAAACAAGTCCGAGACCGTCACCGTCTGTCGATATGATGCACACTGTAGCTTCTTTGGGAGCTATCGTGTTGCACGTTTGTGTGCATCATATTTAGACTGTGTTTCTTTTCTACAGTTCAGAAACTGAATAAATGACTTTTTCTCCCATCATATCTGTGCACACAGGACAATGTGTCACATTAGTATTTAAATAGTGACCCCCCCTCCTCAAGTGTCACCATGTCTGTAGTTTTAATCCACAGTGTTCTGTAGTTGCACACGGCCTGAGTTCTCTGGCGCGCCCTCTACAGGAACCGTTCAGTAACAGGTGTCGTGCACAGACAAGAAGGTGAACAGTAATGTTTAATACACAGCCGGTTGGCTACGTGAACACAAAGTCAACAGGCTGAAAACCTGGTGCAGCTTAGACGCAGACACTGAGGAGTAACTCGTGGGTCTGTGTGAGACAAAGAGGGTCATAACAAAGAATTATTATTTGACAATTAATTAACAAGCACTGGCTGTCATTTAGCTTCCTGAGTGTGAGACGTTCTGTGTAAAACCCAGCACGAGCACATGAAACCTTAATGATGACTGAATAATTCAAAAGTTTCCATCATCTTCTGGATTCCACTTATTAAATGTACTGTTGAGATGAAAATAAGAGAGACTGCAGGAGAGAAAAAGAGGACTTCCTGTCGAGTTCTGAGATAAGTCAGAGTTTATAAACTGGCTGCTTGGGATGAATGAACAAGATGTGCAAAAAGAATTTAAAAACAAACCCTCCACTGGTTAAAGCTTTACAAACAACTGTGTGAAAATCTGTGTTGAGTTCAGTCTGAGCACATCGTCCTCCTCTAGAGCTGCATGTCCCACGAAGAGGAGACACACGCAATAACAAGCGCTTTCACGGGGTGAGGAAGTCCGTCCTTTAACTCGCATCAATCACACGGGTCCTGACAACATCTCACATTCGCATTGAGCCTGTTCAAATATAAACCTGAATGGGATTACCAATACTGAGGACCTCTGTGTTTCTTCTTCTTTTTTTTCAGTTTCACTAATGTGTGCAAATTCCAAAGGCTCTTGTCGCCGCTCAGCATGGAGATCTAATGCATTTCAGACAGATCTGCAGATAATCTTTCCGATTTGAATTGGAAATTTAAGGGAAAGACAGAAGCTGTTTATCCTATGCAAATGAAGCGCGAGGCAGATGTGGGTGTGAAATCTAAACGTCTCCAGGTAACAATAGCCCGCTGTGAATAAAAGAGGAGATTGTCATTGTTTGTTTTGGGCGTCTTTAAGATGGATTTTTTTCATAAACAGATGCATTTTAAGTGTTTCCTACACCTATTGTTGGCTGATCTTCTGAGGTATATATGCGTCTTGTGTGACTCATTCCCGAGTGTGTCGGAGGAGTGAGGGGTGCAGTACACGCAGATAATGAGCAGATGGCTTGGGAGCGCATGCCTTTCCCACTGCCATCCATCTGGACAGTTGTACAGGTGAAGTGTAAAGCGTTAACTCACAGAGAAAAAAAAAAAAGTTTCTGACATCAAAGTGGTAAACAGGATGGCCGGACATGAGAGGCAAACACAGCAGAGTGATTTAAGGCGCGGTCATGAGGGGGATGCATTTGTCTGTGGATCAGCCAAAACAGCAGAGCGACTCGGGGAGAAAGCGAGGACAAAGGGAGGAACCAGCCGCTGTGAAGGACAGAGCAGTGGATGGATTCTGCAGGCTTTTAACCAGGACACACGGCCGAGGCAGAAAACAAGCCGGGGACCAAACTAATACACATGGACATATGTCTACATGTGGAATGAGGTGGGCATGATGGTTAACCTTTAACGCTGTTGAACAAAGACGTTGACTCCCATAGGTTGACTGAAGTTAGGGTGGGACGGGATGTAGAGCGCCACAGATGGGACTCTAAAGCCCGCTGCAGTCACAGATCCATTAATACTCCTGGAGAGTTTTCTGAAGACGATGCTCATGTGCGGTATATGTTGGATGTTGTGTGCAGATTTGTCTCGCGCTCACATGACGGATTCATGTCGACGGCTTATCTCGTGATATCGTCTTCGGGAGGCATCAAACACGCGAGTCGTCGTCTATTAAAAGTGTTTCAGTGTCAATTCTGATCAATCTGATGGGTGCCGCACCGACCCGGCTGTGCTGAATATTGTATAAAGATGTCATCTAACCCCTCAGTGTGTGGACCCCTGGGTGTCCCTGATCCCTCCCCCTCATCCAAAAACACAGACTTTGGATTGAGTGTAAGTGGTGAGTGGCAAATGTCAACCTGCCCCGGGCTCCATGAACGGGCACAGCTAATGGATGGATGTAATCAAGCGACGTCTTCAAGCCACCATTAAGTATGCATGCAGCATGATACTACACGTTGACAGTCCCCATCACAGACTTACAGGAAGAAGCTTCATGAAAGTCACCTAAATATCAGCTATTCAACTTTTCTGTTTGCTTCAAAGACTTGATTGTCTCTGTTGGAATCATTGCCTGAATCCTCTGATGTGCACCAACATTGTTGCTTCTACGTTGTGTTGTTCACTCGACATGTTGCAGCATCGTCGTGATGAGTCGGAACAAAGTTAGGATCAGACATTCATGTCTTGTAATCCTCTGATTATCAGCAGTGAAGGGCACCATTACAAAGTCTGCATGAACTGAAACGTATCCTCACCTCTGGTGCTGTGAATGCTGCACTCCCGCGCTCGGCACAGTGAACCAAAAGAAGTCAGGAGAGGCTCAATGCCGTGCTCATACCAAACATACTCTAGATGCAGCACAGGCGGATAAATCCAACCAGAAAATAGAAGCCAGTCAGTCATGTCACTTTAAATTCTTCACTGGTCACCTTAACATGCCATTCACTGCACAGTATTATTACTATCTTTTTCATTGTCCTGCTGAGTCCACCACACTATAGTCCTCTGTATATATATAACCCCCTTACTACCTGGATTGTATTTATTATGTTATTATTTTATTCGATTTTTGACTTTTTGTTTTTGATTCTGCACTGCTGCTCTAACGCCCAAATTTCCCCATTGGGGATCAATAAAGTTATATCCTATCCTATCCAGTCATTTGTGTGTGTGTGTGTGTGTGTGTGTGTGTGTGTGTGTGTGTGTGTGTGTGTGTGTGTGGAGGGGCAGGTACAGTACAAATGTGGCTCAACCTTTTTTTTTTCCCTCCTAAAGACGTGTTAAGGTGTTAACAGAACTTTTCCTCATGCATCAACATATTGATTGGATGAGATGTTTTGACGACATGCGATGAAGATAACAAATTCAAAGCATGATTCGTTTTCTCGGTTTGGTATAAATTATTCAAACCTCTGATGCATTTCCCCGCACATTAATGTAATCTACGCTGCAGCTGATTTGTACCGTCACCCGCACTCAGCTCCCTCTGCAAAAACATAAAGGCCTTCTGCTGTGATGGATTTAATTGCCATGTCCGTCTGAATATGGCATCATCCACCTGACACCAATTATTGACATTATTCAAAGTTTGGAGCAAATATAAGGTCCATTAGAAAAACAGCAGGACTGTGAAAATAAAGCCAATCCCACCTGCCAACAATCTTTATCATCATTAGGAAAAATCTTTCTTTTGAAATGAAATAATTATAAGTCCTGTTTTTTTCAACAATCACCTTCAAAGGTGTGTGAAGATTTCCTGTGGGGGTTTAGGTTTAATGTGTCCCTGCTGTGAGGTCAAGTGCTTCTCGTTAGTATTAAACCGTATATTCTACTGATTTATCGAAAAAGATAAAGGTACGTCCTTGAAAGCATAAAAAAAAAGCTGGTGGATGCTGTTGTCTCATGTAAGGACGATCCAAAGTCGGCTGATTTATGTTTCAGTCATTTCTTTGAAAAATAATTCACCACATTCCCTGAGCTGTCATTTTTAATCAAACCTTCTTTTCATAATGGATTCACACAGTTCGAGTTACCATGACATGAGAGTGTTGTGAATCATTGGACACTAAAGTATTGGATGCCACTAAGACTGTATAAAACTCTGTTTACTGTGAAGCCCATCAGTGGCAGCCGCCATATTGGATTTAACCATGGGGGCAGCAGAAGCTCAGCCTGTAGTGACGTGAACTGGAGAGTCGCTGGTTGAAGTCCCAGTGGAAGTTGGTCTGGTGGCTGGAGAAGTTCCAGGTCAGTTTCAGAGTATTGCCGAGGTGCCCTTGAGCAAGGTGTCGACAGCCTCCATCGGCTCCGGCTCCCTCCCATAAGGGACCCAGAGTATGGACACGAAAATACAAACTTTCTTAACTTAACTTCGTAACAGGCTAAGAGCTGGAGCTGAGGCGGGCCTGCTGACAAATAGCCACGCCCCTTACTGAATAACTCCGGTCCAATCAAAATGTAATCTTTCTGTAGAAATGTTAGTACAGATTTGAAAGTACTTATCCAATCCAAGCTGAAAAAGCAGAAGGTTTCCAACAACACCAACCCAGTAAAGTGACTGCAGCTGGAACAGGACAAGATTTCACAAAAAACCCAACTGTGCTTTAAAACATGCACTGTAACCCTAAACGGGGCCAACCTCATCCCTGGAGAATGCTTGTGCTGTGTGTAAATACTCAGACTTGACTTCAGATTGTGCTGGATGTTGCAGCTTCTTTCAGAGCCCAGACCACATCTGTGACATCACCGCTGTCACTGCGGATCAACACACTCCATTGTGTTTGTTTTAGTCTCGTTTTTTGAGTTCATGCTTTAAATGAATTTACTCTGACAGTGTCTTAACAGCTTTTTAGACATCTTTCTCAAGCATGAAATCTGCTAATTATTTTTTTAACCCTCTGACAGACTCAACTTCCTGCAGTCAGTGGCGAGGTACGCAGAGGTGTGAAAGACGGGATGGGAGCGCTCTTGCTTCATTTTTCACGCAATTCTCTCTGTCAGATGTATGTATGTGCAACATCATAAATTCTGTGAGTGTTTGCTATCCTCATTTGTATGATGAACTGTCTGAAGAGCCATGCATGGAGGTTGGACCTTGACCTCTACAACACGATGGCTCGCATTTATACAACACTTGAAATGTATGTGGTAAATGGATTTGAGCTTGTACAGCTCTTTTCTAGTCTAGTGTAAGTGCTTTTACCCCGCACGTCCCGCCTACACGCTCACACAATGATGGCAGCTGATAAGTGACCATCAGAAGTAATTCATTCATAGGCCGCTGACGAAGAAGCAGGAGCAATGCGGGGTTAAGAGTCTCGCCCAAGGACACATCTGATCTTTTGCTGCAGGAGCTGGGGATCAACCCCTAACCGTCCAGTTGAGATGACTCTACCAACTGAGCCACAGCCATCTCTGAATGCACAGGTAATGCTTTAAAGCATCCCTTCCTGTTCTGTGTAGAGCAGTGAGCAGCTCAGTGGAGAGAAACATCCATCCATACACTCCTGCTCATCCTGTGCCGGGTCATGCAGCTCTGGCTTTAAAAGTAACACCCACGGGCCGGCTGCTTATCTATCTCAGAACCAACACATACAACTTTCTCTCTCACTCCTTGGGGCAACTTTGAGTTTCTAAGTGACCTGACCTGCATGTCTTGGGAGGAAAATAAGAGTGTGGAGAGGAAACTTTAACTTCCACAGGCACCAGAGGAACAGTCAAACCCCAACACAAACAAAAGAGACCACTGCCAGCAAGTCAGTCCTTCTGCTGATTTAACTCGGCGTCTGGATGAAAATAGTCCAGGTAAAGTCGGGGTGCACATGTGATCAGATCAAAATGGATCGCATTGCAAGCGTTGTATCAAAGCGTGGTGAAGAGGGAGCTGAGCCTGAAGGCACACGTCCTGATTTACAGGTTGATCTTTAATCCAAGCCTCACCTACGGTCCTGACATATGAGTAGTGACGAGAAGAATAAGAGTATACAAGCAGCCAATACGAGTTCCTCTGGAGTGCGGCTTTAGAGATAGGCTGAGAGGCTCAGACATTCAGGGGCACTCGGAGAAGAGCCGCTACTCCATCAAAAGGAGCGAGTTGAGTAGGTGAGGATACCTTCCGGGCTCCCCCAGGAGGTCCTGGAACATGTTACCAAGGAGAGGAAAGTCTGGGTTGTCTAACTTCACCTGCTGCCAACACCACCCGACCTCGGTTAATAGACGCTCGGATGAATGGATGGATATGCCGTATGCGTTGCTGTTCTGTCATTATTAGTAACGTCGTTTCAGTGTTCATCAACAACCTGCCAAGGGACTACAGGTGCAAATTAGCCTGTGGCTATAATCTGGCATGTTTACCTGTTTATGGTGATTAATGTGAACTGTCCCTATTGAAATGAATAAAATAAATGTGCAGTTAGCCCTGCAAGTTAAAGGATATTTTCAGAAGTGTGCGTCTGATGTGAATACAGCATTCGAGGTCAATAACTCAATTAGTGTGAGATTGTCAGAGAGGACAGTTCTGCTAAATCATCTCTGAATATCATATGTAACACGTTTCAGAAAACACTGTGAGCACCCCTCTGCAGTGATTGATTAATTGGTGAATGATTTCTGTCTCTGAGCAGCCAATCAGAGGATGAGACACACCTGGGTGTGAGGGACTATGACATATCTTTGCGTGAGTGGTTGGACTCTACAACCCAACATCCATTACCACACACCCACACCTTACACAACGGATTGTGTCATCTACTGAAAGTTCTGATTGGCGTGTAGACTAATTAATTGATTGAGTCACCAGTATGTGTCTCCCATCTTTTCCACTGTCCAAGAGTCCGGCTGTGACAATACTTACAACACAGTGAGCTGCCATCATGAGTGCTAAAAATAGTGGGCGGGAAGACAAGAAACTTTATGGAAGCGAGGAGCTTATGCTAATTCAAGAAATAAACAGGAATCATGCTTAGAGAATAATTACACCTACAAAAAGGATTTCTCATCTCGTGTGTTTATGTCTTACTCTTACTGCGGTTTGTTTACAGCAACAGGACGGTGTAGGCTGGACCTTCTTCTCAGGCTGTTCTGTTGGGAGCCAGTTTTTCACACCAAACAAACTTAGAAAAAACTCTTCACGAACGGACAGATGGCGAATCAGCCAGGCTGGGAAAAAAAGAGTTTGACAGTTTGATCTTAATGTCTATTAAAACAGATGGAAATCTGACAAAGACAGACGCACCATCATCCCTGTTCAGACAGCTCTCATTAGGAAGGAGTTGAGAACAACATGTCGCAAACAGACAAAAGGGGTCAGAGAGACTCCCACTCTCACGCCTCCCTCACACCAGCTGCTACAGATACTCCACATACCATGCTGCAAATGTTCTTGTCATTTCGATGTTTGCAGAATTATGACGTTGTTTATTCTTAATATCATGGAACATGATTTAAAACATTTGGTGCAGTGCATTATTGCCATGCAGGTAAACTTTAGAGTCTGGTCTTTTTTCACACGTACATTTCTGATGGGGATTTTCATGACATATTTTGATCCTTTAATGGTAAAGTTACGGTAAAAAGTAAGAATAGATTTGTAGCCCTAAATGCATTCATTAGGTGTAGCTACTTTTTAAATGTCTATGTATTGATCAAATTCATTACAAAGCTTGTTGCCGTGTTTGATGTGTTGTTGTGTCTTCAACTTGATTTCTCTCAAAAGGACGATGGTTTTACGACAAGGCCGAACAAGACGAGTAAAAAGAAAGAACATCCAAGAAGCTAACACGGCGAAATGCAAGAGGCACTGAAAGAGGCCTTCGAGAAACCACTGAGATCCTTGACTGTGGCTCTTAGCAGCTTTCATTAGCATGAAGTGCTGAGTCATCATGAAATATATACAGGTCACATACATCACTGGGAATAGAATTCAAAAGTACACATTACAACACAGTCAGATGCATACTGAAAGAAAACCAGAAACCAGAGCTGAGGTCAGATACAAACTGAAACACAGCAACAACATCACTGAACAGAATAATCATTTGACCACATCTCCTCTCACCGAGCAGATCAGATTTCTACTCGCTGTGACTCTATATTTTCATCAGAGCACGCTGGTATCACGCATCAGACTGGAAAGAATAGAACGACCCTGACAGGAAGACAGACAAGGAAACGCTCAAAATCAAACGCAAACTTACGTCAAAACAGGAACCAAACGAACATCAACGCAACCTCACAAAGACAAAGATGCTGTTTGCACCTCACGATTCTCGTCGTTCTCCCGTGATGTACCGGATGTGGAGATTGGGCAGGTAGCACAAAGGCCTATTTCTCTAAACTACACTTTCTATTGCATCCAATGTGCTGCACGTCAAAAGATTAACCAACGTATGAAGTGGGCGATGGGAGGAAAAAGAAATGAATGGGACTCATTGAGCGACTTGGAGCCACTTGTGACTTTTAGAAGAATATCAAACTGTAAATTAAATTCAAAATAGGTTGAGTCAGGGCATTTACTGTAAGAAGTGAAAATCAGGGCATTCATCACCACGGCAAAGGAAACTATTCCCTGTTGAAGCCAGAGAAAAAACCTGCAGCTACTCTTGTGTGAGAGTTTAAACGATGGAAGTTTGATTTTTTTTTTCTCACCAGTCATTCGAAAGAATATTTGACTTTCTGTTGTTGCAGCCGCGAAAGCTTCAGCCAGCGATTTGACTTCAGCTCAAGAAGAGCGATTTTCATTTGGACTTGGAAGAGGTGATTTTAAGTACACTGTAACACTTTTAAGGAGTCTCCCAGTTTATACATAATGACTGCAAGGATTTCAACCTTCTTTTTTTTATGGTCTTTTCCCCAACGCCCGCTAAGTGGTGGAAAAGTCTGTTTGCATTGACAAGCAGCTGGTAAAAGCCCCGTCTTCACACATCCATTAGACATGAAATTAGCTGCCATTGCAGTTGCCAAAGTTTATGGACTGAGTGGTAGGATAACAATTCCCCAGTGGCAGATGTAAAACTTTTCCATTTCATTAAAACTCAAATAGATAATACAGCCATTACTCAACAATGTATTCAAATAGAAGACATTTACTGTCTTATGAATACTCTTTAGACTCCAGCAGACTGCTCTCTGACATACAATGGCTTTCTTAAACAAAGCACGCCCTTGGAGAGAATTCCACGTGTACACAAGCGTGGGCTGCTGTATTTTCAAAGTGAGCCTTTATTCTGACGGCTGACTCAAATGTGAAGCACACCATCAATCAGAGAGGAAGCGTAAACCTGTGAAATCTCATACAGGTCACTGCTAAACTCAAAGGTGTACATCTGGAAATCTAAAGGTGTCGATCATCTCACCATTAGCCTCTTCCACTTCTGATCTCTTTGTGGTTTTTTTAGTGGACGGACTTGAGATTGTATTTTTCATCACTTTATCAACAGCATGCCAAAAACGGCGCTGAGTGAACAACAAGTCATCCTCACAGAGACACGGGGCACAGGGACTTCCAGGTCGGATGGAGCCAGCCTCAATCTCAAACTGGAGGAACTGCATTTTCTTGAATTTCTGCCTTGGTTTCAAGATTGCTGCTGATTTCTTTTTTTTTTTTTTTTTTAAACTATGTGTTTGAACTGTTGAAACATCCTTAAAAAATCTTCATCAGTATGAAAATATCAGGATTTTTTTTATTAAAAGTGAATAATCGCGCTCACTGATTATTGCTTCACATGTAGGCAGTCATGCTAATGCTGAAGTGACATTGCTAACCACATGGACTTGCTAATGTTGCTCCTGGAAGTCCTCCACATGTTTTACACTGTAATGATTTCACTTTGAACCTACAGAACATCCTGACTTCTTTGTGCCTGGACCTCTAAAACAGTCAGAAAAAGCATTATGGTGATTGATGTTCTGTGTAACCTTTGAGCCTCACACAGTAGACAACGCACGCAACTTTTGAAAGCTTGCCATTTTAGATCAAGCTACCATGTCACATCTCCTACCATTGTAGTGCAAAACACCAGAGAGCCCTCAGGGCTGCGTGTTCAGCCCTCACTTGTTCAGTTCACTTTCATGCAGTACAACTTTGACTGCAAAGATCATTGATTTCAGGGAAATAGGACTTGCAGACGCACACGGCTGTCGACATTAATCGAGCCCAGCTGGTGCAGGTGAACAGTTTTTTGTTTCCTGGGAGTCGACATCACAAAAAGTCAGCGCCAAATTCCTCTGCCAAGTTCTTGTTATCTTTTACACAGGAGCGAACGGAAGCATCCAGACTGGAAACAATACAAACTGGAATGGGATGTTCACGGCCCAGGACAGGTGGGCCCTGCAGCCGGTGATTAAAGCCGCACAGCACATCGCTGGTATCCCATCTACTGAGCATCAGTAGGCCCAGTGGATTCTGGGAGACAATACTCCCAGCAGTATGTAAACTCAGCACCATCTGGCAAACAATACACACGGATCTGCTGCCATACAATGACAACATGTTACTATATACATGTTTTCTGACACAACATTTACAGTATGTTCTAGTTATTTTAGCCCTGAATGTAAAACACATGAAACATTGGGATATTGATTATAGTAACTCACAGAGAGTTTGAGTTTAATGACAAAGTCTCCAGAGGTCAATTCTGTTCCTGATGTATGAACATGTATTAAATCATTGTCATTATTATATATCATGCTTATACTCATCATTACTGCAGATATGTGCAAGGCCTTTATAGCTGTTCAAAAGTGACAGAATAATGTAATAAAATAATTACATTACAATCAGAACGTGTACGAACATTACTTAGCTTTAGATGTCAAATATGTCGCCATGTTGTTTCAACGTATGTATGTTACTGGTGTCCTTAAAACTGTGAAAGTACAGACGATGCCTCCTGCTGTCCAAGGGAAGGCGTTGAAGCTTCAGTGTTTAGCCAGCTCTGCATGTGGTGGACACTGTAGCTTCAGTGTTTAGCCAGCTCTGCATGTGGTGGACACTGTAGCTTCAGTGTTTAGCCAGCTCTGCATGTGGTGGACACTGTAGCTTCAGTGTTTAGCCAGCTCTGCATGGGTCTGTAAAGCTTTCTGCGTTCTAACCTCTCTCCATGTTTCAAAAGCATCTCCAACATTGATCCTAGTTTGAGCAGCTTTCTGCTGCTGGAGCTTATTAGAAACATGCAGAGGCTTTTTAGCTCGGCTACAATCACTTCTATCTGAAGCAGTTCCACTGCCCGCTTCCATCGCTGCAACACCTGTTGACCTGATAACTGCTCTCATATCTGGCAAACCCAGGGGCGTCCAAAACGGCCTTCAAAGCCCCGCCTACCTTCTCTGGTCCAATCAAATCCAGAGCATTCAGGAGCAGAATCTAAAGTTAGAAGGAGGACATACTGGCTGCTGCATTGTTGTCAGAGAAGCTTCAACACAGCAGGTTTCCTTCATGATCACGCAGGAAGAGAGCGTCATCATTTCATTCAGTACAGCTCTCACTGATTGGTCCTTTAAATACACAGAAATTACAATACTGTTCATAAAACCAAATGTTCTGGTTCTAAAACAGATCAAGGTCATTTTACTGATAAAAAGTTAATCACACTCCCCTGAAGTTGTTTTTTTTTCGTTGCCTGGTTTGAATGCATTCTGGGCAGTAAAGAGGAACAACATGCTGAGATTGTTAAAGGTGTTTTGTTTTGTATGTAATCAGTCGTTTGAAGCACCGCAGAGTCTCCGACATCGACGGCACGTTTGAGTAGAAAGTGTTGTGATAACGGTGAAGACACTGAGGATATGAGCATGGCACTGACGCTGATGGTCGCACTGAGGGCCCACAACAAGCCTGTGGTAAAAATGCTAATGTGGTTGCTTTCCCTCTGAAGTACATTAACACATTAACAACGGCTATCATCTTACAACTCGTCAAATGAACAGTAATTACACCTGTTCAGCTTCTTGCATTAAACATTTTGCCGGCACTCTAAATGCAGCGATGCAATTAAGTGCTGACAAAATAGCGGGTCACTCCGGGCTGCTTTTCAAGGGTCCTCGCTCTGCCTCTCGGCTAAACAGCAACGTGAATGAAATGAATAATACAGAGAAAGCTGCACTCAGATCCTGAGGGTTAGCAGCCCTGATGGAAGTGAGGGGAAAAAAATACTGCCAGATGTGTGGCAAATAGCAGCCAACAAAACACAACGTAGAGGGATGAAGTGAGATGCAGAGGAGGGCCGCACAAATCAAACATCTGTTTACTGGATACTGCTGTTCTTTGGGAGGAGGAGGAGGAGGAGGAGGAGGTGAGTGGGGGCAGAAGGGAGTGAGAAATCCTCCAAGACTGAAGGGAGAAAACTTAGCTCAAAAAAAACTTCTTTGGAATTCAAAACTAAAATGTGCTCCTGTCCAAAAGTTTACCACCATCACAATACATCATCACACAAGGATCATAGTTTGGATTTTACCTCCCGACTGAGCCCGGCTACCGAGATTATAAAATCCTAAATTGCGTCCCATCAGATGTTATCGAGGCTAAAGCCAACAGACACAGCTCTTTCAATCAGCGAGTGAAAAGACGCGTCTGACATTTACAAATGTCACATATTTGAAGACTCATACATGGCTCAGACATTTTCAAAGAAATATATTACAGGACAGTCATTACAACAGGATGGATGGACGGAGACTCAACAGAGGAAACTGTGGAGCTACGGGGGGGGGGGGGGGGGGGTAATGATTGGGAGTACAGCTGTGTTTTAAACTACATAATCAATAAAAAGAATTCACTTCTCGAGTGGTCAAACTGCACAAAGTCACCAGATGTCCCCTCCCACCTGAAGGTGAACTCATTCCCAGCAGAGATGAGTCCACTGAGGGACGTGTTGTCCATGACTGGAGTCCTTCTTTCTTTTTTTATTTAACTTCTGTGCAGGGATGTAACGAGTCACTCAGCTCAGTTTATTTGAAGAGAATCTGCAGGTGATTGGAGCTTCTCATTGTGCTGTTGATTAAAAGCTGCATTGTGTTGGTTTGTGAAATTCTGTGTCGTAATATTTGCACACAGTTGTCTTTTCATTTTCTGTCTTTGGAAGTCAAAATGCTTCCACTGATAACGCCTGCTTATTGCGACCAACCTCCTCTGCTCTCTAGCTGCTGACGCATCACCATATTACTGCGATTCATTTTCAGAGAACCGATTCCAACCTTGACACCTTCGAATTGATTTTTAACTGCCTCACAATTAATCTTTACGTCCCCTACTTCTGTGTCAGCCAGAGACGTCTTCAACAACATCAGGACAGTATGATGTTATATACACTCAACAAAAATATAAACGCAACACTTTTGTTTTTGCTCCCATTTGTCATGAGATGGACTCAAAGATCTAAAATTCATTCCAGATACACAATATTACCATTTCTCTCAAACATTGTTCATAAATCTGTCTAAATGTGTGATAGTGAGCACTTTTGCTTTGCTGAGACAATCCATCCCACCTCACAGGTGTGCCACATCAAGATGCTCATCAGACACCATGATTAGTGCACAGGTGTACCTTATACTGCCCACAATAAAAGGCCACTCTGAAATGTGCAGTTTTGTCTCACAGCAAAATGCCACAGATGGCGCAAGCATTGAGGGAGCGTGCAATTGGCATGCTGACAGCAGGAATGTCAACCAGATCTGTTGCTCGGGCATTGAATGTTCATTTCTCCACCATAAGCCGTCTCCAAAGGCGTTTCAGAGAATATGGCAGTACATCCAACCGGCCTCACAACCGCAGACCACGTGTAACCACACCAGCCCAGGACCTCCACATCCAGCAGGTTCACCTCCAAGATCGTCTGAGACCAGCTACTCAGACAGCTGCTGAAACAATTGGTTTGCATAACCAAAGAATTTCTGCACAAACTGTCAGAAACCGTCTCAGGGAAGCTCAACTGCATGCTCGTCGTCCTCATCGGGGTCTTAACCTGACTCCAGATCGTCGCCGTAACAGACTTGAGTGGGCAAATGCTCACATTCGATGGCGTCTGGCACGTTGGAGAGGTGTTCTCTTCACGGATGAATCTCGGTTTACATTGTTCAGGGCAGATGGCAGACAGCGTGTGTGGCGTCGTGTGGGTGAGCGCTTTGCTGATGTCAATGTTGTGGATCGAGTGGCCCATGGTGGTGGTGGGGTTATGGTATGGGCAGGCATCTGTTATGGACGAAGAACACAGGTGCATTTTATTGATGGCATTTTGAATGCACAGAGATACCGTGATGAGATCCTGAGGCCCATTGTTGTGCCATACATCCATGAACATCACCTCATGTTTCAGCAAGATAATGCACGGCCCCATGTTGCAAGGATCTGTACACAATTCTTGGAAGCTGAAAATGTCCCAGTTCTTGCATGGCCAGCATACTCACCGGACATGTCACCCATTGAGCATGTTTGGGATGTGCTTGACCGGCGTATACGACAGCGCGTACCAGTTCCCACTAATATCCAGCAACTTCGCACAGCCATTGAAGAGGAGTGGACCAACATTCCACAGGCCACAATTGACAATCTGATAAACTCTATGCGAAGAAGATGTGTTGCACTGCATGAGGCAAATGGTGGTCACACCAGATACTGACTGGTTCTGAGTCCCCAGACCCTCAATAAAGCAAAAACTGCACATTTCAGGGTGGCCTTTTATTGTGGACAGTCTAAGGTACACCTATGCACTAATCATGGTGTCTGATGAGCATCTTGATGTGGCACACCTGTGAGGTGGGATGGATTGTCTCAGCAAAGCAAAAGTGCTCACTATCACACATTTAGACAGATTTATGAACAATGTTTGAGAGAAATGGTAATATTGTGTATCTGGAATGAATTTTAGATCTTTGAGTCCATCTCATGACAAATGGGAGCAAAAACAAAAGTGTTGCGTTTATATTTTTGTTGAGTATATATATATATATATATATATATATATGTCATTTAACATATGATTGATCCGCTAACCTCCAGCCGCTGCAGAGTCCAGCAGATCAGACCTGTGTGCAGAGACACGAGAAACAACCGAGCAGCACATACGCAACTCAGCCACAGCTGTATAAATCCATTTTGAACAAGGACAAAAAAAAAAGCAAAGTTATTTTCTCTCATTCAATCTCGTTTGTTGCCATGACTTAACAAAATAAACAACAGCTAACATTGATTGCATTCCACTTAATGTAAAATGGACCAATTTGGCATTTACCGTCTTGCCTCAGGGGTGTACTGAGTGTGTTGTTTTCTATGTGTTTTTTATAATCTGCTGACGCTACCTGCATTTTCCCAAAGCATATATTACCATACAAATCAAACCACAAGACACCGGGGCTGCAGAAGAAAACGGTACAGGATATGTTGAACAGCTGTCGATTATGTAGATAAAAAATAAAAAAAACATAAGTCACATGCTGCATTCCTTTCTTTTAGTGGCATTTGAGCAAGTGAGCTTTCTTTGTCCTCAGTCTGCTGACTCTGCACCTGCGGGACGTCCACCTCTTTTTTTTTTAATATGCTGCAATCTGAACATCAGCATATCAGATGTCACATATATGCCTTCTACAGAAAATATATCACGGAGCATTATTTGTCAGAGTCAATATCTGGGCTCTTTCTTCAGCTTGTTTTTGTGTCACTCAGGTGCTCAAACATGTTTCATTCATGTGTCTTCCCTGTCCCTGTCCCGTTAACCCTGCCCGGGCTCTCCGTAGTCCTCGGCAAATTCCAGACCCAAATGTAACTAAGCTGAACTCTTACAGGTGGTAGACTTGTAGCTCAAAAATAATCAATGTGCAAATACTGCTTTTAAATACCATCAAGCAGCTGCAGCACTTTCTTCAAATGAACACTAAAAACGATTACGGCTGTTTTCAAAAGAGCAATATCGAGATCATTTCATACATAGTGTAAAACGTGTATAAATAAAGTGGTGATTTCCAAACTTTGAAACACCACATTTAATCAAAACAGCACACAGATAAAATACAAATGTTGAAAATGAGACATTTCATTTTTATTGGGATAAATAAAGATTCTGTTTCCATTTTGCATTTGATGCCAGTAAGTTTATTTGTTTTAAAAAAAAATGTTGGATAAGGTCATGTTAACCAATCAGTTGAATCACATTAACAACATTTTGTTATTGTTTTGGGAGCTGAGGGAGACGATTTCTGAATGTGGAATGCTTCACCATTTACCACTCAGGACGACGACATAGAGCCAGCACGGCTCCTTCTGTTGTGATGCATCCATCGCTGGGTTTGGCAAAAAACAAGGCCTGCCCCTGAAAATGATGTTGTCAATTTTGGAGCATACTTTGCTCCAAAACCTGTATGTATGGGTGCAGCCATAAT
The DNA here is from genome assembly GCF_947650265.1 of Symphodus melops. Classification (NCBI taxonomy): domain Eukaryota; kingdom Metazoa; phylum Chordata; class Actinopteri; order Labriformes; family Labridae; genus Symphodus; species Symphodus melops. The sequence continues at coordinate 2,977,357 of NC_136694.1, read as the reverse complement.
GGATCCTTCACCAAGGTGCAATGCCATGTGCACTAATGCACCCCCATTTCACCCCAGATGCTGGCTTTTGTACCGAGCGCTGATAACAAGCCAGATGGTCCCTTTTCTCTTTTGTCCATGAAGTGATGTCCAACTGATTCACAGCCACCCAGCCCTTGAGCTTCTGTAATAACCACACAAATGTACACCTAAAATTAGGCCTAAGTGATAAAACGATAGTGATAATTATCGCAATATAATTTGTCTTACAATAAAAATAAAAAATATTCGATAAAATTTCAATAGAAATTAACCTATAATTACAGCGCCCAACCACTGGGAAGCCAGCTAATGTGCATCAAACGCTAGTCGCCATCCGATATTAAAAAGAAGATGAAAAACCAATCATATTGCAGGGATATGGGTAGGCGGGCTTACAGACGCACAGAGCAGAATGAAAACTCAGCTGAAGTTAGCGTTAGCGACACAAAAGAAAGCGCTGAGCTAAACGTTCAACATTAACAGACCCTTCACTGTTTGACATGATATGACCCGTTAAAACACGCTAAAGGAAAGAAATGACCAAACGTCCCAACACAGTGTTAGCGTGGACCGCGTTGTAAATAATATAACCAGTGTTAGCGTGGAACGTGTTGTAAATAACATAACCAGTGTTAGCGTGGAACGTGTTGTAAATAATATAACCAGTGTTAGCGTGGAACGTGTTGTAAATAACATAACCAGTGTTAGCGTGGACTGTCAGTAAGCAGCGGGCCAGCAGGCTAAGTGTTACTAGCTAGCAGCTAAGTTATATGAGCGTTTCCAGCTCCATGCACTGAGCCTATGATGGTGAAATGATCCTGTTAAGTTATAGTTGACAGTAAAGAATAATGAAACCATAAGTAATCTGGTTTCTTCAACTTTCACTCTGAAGCAAAAATGTGCTTTTGAATTTGAATGCATCAATGATTACCGTGATAATTATCGATATCGACTGATATGACATTTTTCTTCGTGATAACATTTTTAGTCATATGGCAAACACCTACCTAGATATAGAGACAGTTAAGATTCCAGTCTTGGGCAAAAAAAAAAAATATTATCAGAAAAAGGAACAGAGTAGAAACATTTGTGAAGCCAAGTTGTGTACGAAACTGTGCCAGAATCCTAAATGTCGTGATTACCGAGAGGTTGGATGAATATCTATGATGTATGTGCTCTGAAGTATTCACTGAGCAGAGATGCAGGAGAAAACCAACCTTCTACGTGTTGTTACCAAGATACAGAGCTTTGTAAAACAGCGCTGACACAAGGTGCACATTGAGCCAAATGAGGCTCTTTCATACAACCTGCACAGTGCACAGACACAGCTGTAACCACGGATACCACTCTGTGCCATAGGTGTGTTTATGTATTTGCAAGCAAACAGGCCAAATCATTTTAAATTGACGCAATTACGGCAAACTGGCATGAACAGGGCACTGTGCAAATAGGCTTCCTAACATGACTGTTAGAGATAATCATTTGCATCTTCCTTCAATTTCACTCACTAAGGGGTTTAGTGGCACAGGACTGAGGTACTGCTGTTGACGTCACAGCTAATAGCTGCCATACTGGCTGCACAAAACAATCTATTGCCTGATAGCATTCAAAGTGAATGCATTAGAACTCGCTGAAAAAAAAAAAAAAACTCCTGCAGGATTATTGGAAAAATCGATCGAACCCCGACTGTCCGGTTGAGACTACACCAAATAAGCCCCAGCTGACAAACTTGCTGAAACGTGCCAGCCTGCAGGCCTGACCCTCTGGTTTGATTCATGTTAAGTCCAAAACACACCAATGTATAATAAAACCACGTAATCCATCCCTTTTGAACCCTGTGCTTTACTCAGCGCCCAAATTGTGCACCGCTAGTCAGAAACGTCACTCTCCACTTTGCACCACACGCGTCAGATTGAGCGTGTTCGAAAAGGGCCCATAGTGTAAAAACGTCTCAAACAAAAGAGCTACCAGACTGTGTCATAATGTCTTCCTAATCTTTTTTTCCGACAGATATTGGCCAAATAAAAGCCAGTCCATTCAGATCCTTTGTTTAGTGCGAACCAGTGTGCTCCCGGTACGCCAGCTGTCACTGAACTCTGTTCTAACTGAAAGGGAGTATACCATGGAGGGGCCACAAACAAACAGCAGCCAATAGCTTGAATTAATCATATCCACCCTGACAGAGAGTCAAGCCCTTCCAGGCTAAACAGTCACTTTGTGGATCTTTGACTAACATTTCTCAGGTGGACCAAATGTTTAAAGTGCTGCTGGCTGAAAGCTGCATCCACACGTCTGTGTTTTATTCATGCTGGAGATGAAGAGACGCTGCTTAAAGCTTCCTGACACAACACATCCCCACTGAGCCACAGTGCATCAGATAACTCTCCTTGCAATAGTTAATGCCCAGTTTGTTTGAGGTCACGTTTAAAACGTGGGGCGCTTGGGACTTTGGATGACATTGGGAAATAGAACTAATTTGAATAACTTTAATTGTGAAATTAACATTAACCATGTAACCACAATGTAATATGAATGTGTTCATATCTTTTAATCGTGTTGATTGGTGCATCATAGGTAAACCCCCGCAGAATCTCCTTGTAGTCATGGTGATGGAGAGAAGAACGACCCTGCAGGGCCTTTGATTGGCTAATTTGACTCAATAATAAACTCCCAGACAGCTCAACTGAGGAGTCAGAAGTCATATTCATGTGACCTTTGTTACGTCCTCTTGAACTGTAACCTCGTAACCTTTGATCTCCCGGAAGTTCCTTATTGGCTTCCAAAATAAATGCAGGTTCTTATCTAAACAGGAAGTAAAATAATGGAATTTTAAATATGTATGCAATTAATTGCAATTAAAAACAAAAATCAATGGACATGCATATACGTATAGTCAACAGAAATTCAGTGAAAATATCAGTGTGTTCTGCAGACAAATAGATCCAAAGCCTGTGATACATTGTAACTCTGTGGCACGGTGCTCAATGGTCAATAAAAACCCACTCACCAACAAACCTGTGTTCTTCTGCAGAAAATACTCATGAAAGACACACATTTTTACAGTTATCATTCACTGCTCAAGCGCCCACAGTACATTTCCTTCTGTTTGGACCATGTTGTTTTACTCCTGTTGTAGAAGAGAACTCAGCCTTGAGAAAAGGAAAAGAAGATATTTGTTGAGTGCCGCAGAACAGGATGTAGTATTTTGGTATTTGTTACCGAACTGAAGTCTGTGTAAAGCAAAATCCGAAATGTCTCTCCATCCCACCATCTCATATCATATCTGTTGGAGGAAAAAAAGCTGTAAACAAGAAATGACCGATTTAGATCATTGGAAAGCTTTTATGTTCAGCTTTGTTGGGGAGCGGGGGCCAAATGGGTTCCTCTATGACGTACTGCTGTTCTTTAGCTATATTCTTTAGCTCAAAAAAATCCATGGCAGACTAAGAGGGAACAGGTAGACTAGGGGTACTCTAATACAAATCTTAAAAGGGCTACAAGGATTGTTTTCAATGACTTAAAGGTCCGTTTATTGAGCCATTTTAAAGTTGAAATCTTCATCACAGCTATAGTCTCCTGGCATACGAAGCACACAGGTCTTTTGCTGGTTGCAGGGAGAATGAATACACATTTTTCAGTCCATTTTTCTTTGAATATCTGATTTTCATTGTAGACTTTTCTGTTAGTAGTGAACTTGCAACGCGCCATTTTCGCTTAATCTGGGCTCCTATGGCCGGCAAAATGTCAACATGGGAACTCCTCCAAAAACAAAAGTGAAAGTTACAAATTGCGCTGGCAGCAGTGAGTGACCCAGTAACAGTCTGTCTGTGTGTCGTTGGCATGGAGACAAGTCCCGGTATACACGTGCTGAACCAACCAAAACACAGTTAGGGGACCACAAATGGGCAGCCGGCGTACCGGATGTGGCCCGGAGGCCACCTATTGAGGACCCTGAGGTAGACAGTCAGGAGGTTCAGAGTTCTGGTTCTGGTGGCTCAAACATGTAGGACTGGACTGGCCCAATGGATCCGCCCTCCCCTGTCAGGGCGTACGTTTTAGAAAGCATTGGATGAACATGCTCACAGTATCCTGAAGCAGCGATTTATTCACCACTTGTGTTTAAAGTGGTACAAACTTTAAACACAGCCGTTTATTCCATGACTAAAATGATAGATGCTTTATACATACTTTAAGTATTGGCATGAATAGATATAATAGTTCTCCTTTCCAGTGCTCAATAAGTTGACTAAACTCTGCACGAATCACAAGTTGAGTCTACTGCTCTTACCCACTCTAAAATTGGGCTGAGAGTCTTATTTTTTTTTTTCCAAAGAATGTGAAAAGAGAAAAAGCTCCCAAAGCAACAATTTGTTGTCAACAATTTTACATCTTTTCTCTCAATATGCAAGACGCTGCTACATAAACTCCGGTCCATTTGGAAAAGTCTACTCCCTGCATTTATACGACCCGAAAAATAACACAACAATATCTAAAGTATCCCCCTAAAAAAAAGGTTCCAACTCAATCATCCCTCACAGTCCAGGAGAAGTTATTGGGGATGTCTGTATCTGCAAAGATTCGGCCCTCTGTCTGGATTTCCTGTTTTTTTATGATGTTGTTATTATGTTGCTGTGTTCAGGCAGTTGTGGCTGTCAATCATCGTGCAGTGGTATAAAGCTCACAGCAAACACTCCCGAGGTCAGGACTGAATGAAAACACAGCTACCTGGTGACATCATTGTCTCCCTGCACCAGATTGTGAACACAACTTCTCCAACTTCAGGAGACGCTCCAAGGACTTCAACTTTTGGAATTCACAGGTATGAGGACTCTCTGCTATGTGGGGGCTGTTAGAGCGCTGCAGGTGGGACGGAGGGCGGAGCACCAAAGGACAGGATCGATTGCAAACTGCATTTACTTAAACCTGATGTGTAGTTCCGCATCATATCTAAGCCACAGCACACGCCGTAGGTTTGTGAAGCCCTGAACCTATGATGAAGCTGATACTTCCTCAAACATTTAACTCAACATTGAAAGGATGCAGACCACGTCCTAACTCCTATGGATGGCTACAGGCGTGTTCTGGTTGTTCTGAAATGAGATCAATGGCTGCAGATGACAATATATTTGCAGACTTCTGGAATGATTGAAATTGCATTTCCTCCATTTCCAAACAAGAGCATCAAATCCCCTCATCCTCAGCCTGCACTTTCCATCTCCTCTGATATCTCCTTTCTTTTCTTCTTAGCGATAATTGCAGTTTAATCAATGGCTGCTCTATACTTATCAGCTCCATCTCTTGCACAATACAACCACTTTCAGTAGCCATGGTTTCCCATACCCTGCCTTTTCCACTCCGACTCTTTGGCACTGTGCTATTCTCTCGGTTTTTCTCGTGACCTCCTCGGGGTCGATGTTATGACTTTCTCTCCATTTCATTTTTTCAAAGTTTCAGTACTTTTTGATGCTATCAAATGTAAAAAAAAAAAATAACAGACATAGTATCATTGAAAAGCAGGTTGTATGGAAAAAAAATGAACATTTTGATAACCTCAGCCCAAAGTCACAGTAAGCAGAGCCCGACCACTAATTGGTCATGGATGGCATTATTATCTAAGATGTCTACAAGTACAGCATTCCCTCCAGGTGTTGCTGAGATACTGCTTTTCTAACAATAGGACAGACATGATGTCACAGAGATCTTGACCTTCAAAATCTAATCATCATATCTAAAGTCTGTGTGGACGTTTTTTTGCAGAATTGACTCAAAGCCTTCACATGAGCTGGATGAACACACGTACGTCCACTGACTGAAGCTTCATCTCAATAATGCAAAGCAATTTCCATGAAGATGAAGATCTTGCATCCCAGACAGTGATAATGGCATTATTTTAAATTTCAGCATGTTCTGAATCGCCTCCACTGCCGTTGGAAGCCTGTGAGTTTTTTAAAGCGAGGGACTCGGCGTGCAACGAATACCAAAGCGTCGATCAAAAATCATCACAATGTTTTCTTCTTTGTAAAATGTATGTGTCTCCTGTGTGCTCATTAGAACGCAACAAGAAAGTAGGTTTAGCAGACAGAAGCCTGCACACTCTCCTATAAATGCTAAATGTGCGAGCTGCACATGAACAGAGTCACAGAATGCAGTCGTGCTGTCGGCTCAGTCATTAAGACCTGCAGCGTGTGCAGCACTTCGTACCGAAGGGAAGGATATGAACACAACATGAAATGTTCATTCTAGGGGTCGCCGGTGGCGCAGCGGCAGTGCGCGCGATCCCATGTATTGAGGCTCAGTCCTCGCGCGGGCGGCCCGGGTTCGCGTCCGGCCTGTGGCCCATCTCCTGCATGTCTCTCCCCACCCTCTCTCCCTGATTTCCGACTCTGTCCACTTTCCTCCCTCTATAATAAAGGCATAAAGGCCAAAAATAAATGAAAAAAAAAAAAAGAAATGTTCATTCTATCTGTTATCAACGCTCCAACAGTCCTTGGAGAAAAAAAAAAAAAAAAAAGGAAAATCAATGGCTCAGCATTTTTTTTTTTTTTTTTTTTTTTTTTTTTTTGGGGTGATGCAGTAAATACACTTACCTTCAACCTGCCGGCTTCCCGCGGCTGTGCAGATGGATAATTAGGATGGAGGGAACGGATGGAGAGAAGTGGTTCTCGGGCTGGGGGGGGAGGGGGGGGGCAGAGGGAATAGAAAATAACAAGATGAGTTTAATTACTGTAGGGTACACAGGACTAATAAGACTTCTCTGTCACATTGTGATCAAACATATGGGGGTTGTGAGGCAGGATGTTACGTTGACTGATTAAGGATGAGGCCCATGTGACAGCAGCACTCTGTCCGGAAGCTGTTTCCGTATTGACAAAGAGAGCCGAGACGCTCCCAGACAAATCCCAACAGGTACGCAACCTCACCTGGAACTCTGCCCGCGTGCTAATGAGTTAAATCAGCAGTGTACGCGTGACATTTCTAAACTGTTGAAGTGAGAGCTGCATGTGTCAAGAATGAGGTGTTAAAAGCTGTGACTTGTTAAAGACAAACACGTGAACCTGCACTGCTGCACTTCATCATTAGGATCCATTTGTTGAATCAATTTGCTCAAAGGACTTGTTCAGTGTGTGCTGGAGCATCCACCGCGCAGCTAACTGTTCACCTCTCAGCTTGAGAGTGGTTGTTCTTAAAAGCCAGAGGGCTGCAGCAGTCCCCCCCCCTCGGTCTTCTGTGAGGGGCGGCGGTCTGGTCAAAGAAGGCGGCAGAATGAGGAACAAGAGAGGAAACTGTTGTAACTGCGTCAGGAAAGAGGCGTATATACAATATTTATCTTGGCCCTGCGTCAGAGACAAACCATAAAAAGGAAAAGGTTTGTTATGAAAGACTTGTCTTTAGGTAGGAAGAGGCGAACACAGCACACAAGTGAAACGCATCAAAGACACTAATGCTCTGTTAAGGATGTAAAACATCGGTGAATACATTCTATAAATAAGGTGGCGTTCCTTTGGAGGAGTTGGAGGGTCACATGAGGTCGACTGGCTGCTAGTCCAAATGATTGGACGGGGAAATCCCTGACTGAGCTGAGACTTAGTTACAGACAGGGTTTGACGAGATATTTTACTGAAGCATAAATAAATTCAATCGTAGATTGCACATCCTAAGAGACCCAAAGTCTTGCAGGAGTTGGACCTGCACACAGTGCGTGTAGTCCCAGGAGCATCTTTTGATGAATAACATGTTCCTCCAGTGATGTAGAACTCTAAATCAGTTTTGGTATCAAGACCCGTCCCGAGACCACTTCTCGAAGGTCTCGGTCTTGTCTTGGAATCGAAAGCATTTCTACTCTGTCTTGTCTCAAACTCCAGATTTTAAATCAAGACCGGTCAAGACCACCACTGAAAGGCCTTTTCCACATCATTACTATGATTGGAAGAAAAACACTGGAAGAGCTAAAACAAAGGACTTCACTCATGATTGGATTTGTATTCCCCAGCTCCAGTCTCCATCTTCCCAGTGTTCCTGTTTAAGTGAGAGCCAGCTGCACACATGATGACGTCTCAGTCTCTCCCTGTCTCGGTCCCTAAATGTCTTTGGTCTTGTCTTGGTCTCGGTGCACTCAGGTTTGGGTTAGGTTTAGAGCTATCTTGGCCTTGACACAACACAACTTCAGAAGATAGGGAGCTTTCATTTCAAATAGATTTCAGTCCAACTACATTCTCATTATAGCGTCATATGAAGGACTCCTTTTACATCAGTGATTTTTTGACATCATGTTTTATTTCCAAAGACTCCCCGCCCCCCTTTCCCATCCGCAGAGATAGTCTCTCACAACAAATGGGATTGGTAACAATTGCCTCCTCTATTTAAAAAAATGTGGGCCCAAGGAAAAACTCTTGGATCGATCTCATCCGACATTTGGAGTGAGTTCAAATCCGAAAGTAACATGGTATAACTGCAAGCATGCAGACATCCCAGCTGACTGAGGAAATGTTTTTACGTGCTCCCGTCTAACAGCTTCACAAACCGCTCAGACAAGAATGAGCACGAAGATATTCTTTTTCTTAAACACTCAAATAAGTTGTTGGAAGAAGCTCAGCGGAGCAGAGCGGCGTGGACTCACTGTCCAGTGTTTAGAGAAGAAAGAAGAGGAAGACTACAGTGACCTTTCCGGGTTTCAACTTTCCACCAAGAAGGAGCGACAACAGCACTCGTCTATGTTTACAGTGAAGAGGGAGACAGACGGGTCAGTAGATGGGTCAGATGTTTCCTCAACTCAGCCGGGTAGTTTTTCTATCAAACGGACCGTCTCCTGTTTTCATAGGAAGGGACGATGCTTTGGATGCCTTTTTCACAGACACTAACAGACCGAAGACTGACAAGAGGACGTGTTTGGACCTGGGCTGAGAATGTGTTGGAAATGTTTTGGGATCAGCATTTAAAGTCTGTGTGTTTATTTTAGAAGATATATAAACCCTTTAAGGATGGTTTAACAGACTGACATTGTCGTCCCCAGAACATAAGTTCATCTAACTTGTTTTTGTGAATTCAACACTTTCACCCAAAGTAGAATCTCTCCATTGGACAGATTTGTTTCTCTGATTTGTTCCTCTGTGCGAACTCTTAATACTTGACCTTTGAGCTATTATTTCCACGTGTATGTTTGTTTTTGTTGTGATGACAATATAAATCATTGATGTTTTTAGAACTGCTGAGGCCTTAATGTTAAAATAATAAAGGATGAGCTATATTTAATTTTGGATTGTTGGTCTGATGTGGAAACGTGTATGCTTTAAGTTATTCATTTTAGTTCCAGCTAGCTCGCACAATATTCCCTGCTTGTCGTACCCCTCTCTTGAGTCCCTCTTTAGAGCCATATCCATGAAAAATTCATCAAAATGAAATAAATAAATTAAGTTGCAGCTCTTGACATTCACATGCCTAAATACCTTAAGAAATACACCAAGGTACTGCGGATGAAATATTGAAAACAACCTGAGTTAATGTTTCTTTAATTCGTTTTACATCATGATGTTTTTTATGTCTGGGGCCTTTGTGTTGGTTCATATCCATCGTTCTCTCAGTTAACCCTGAAGTCTGATGATCACTCTTCCTCATCTTAAAAATGGAGCTGTTAATTATGTTAATGTTAAATTATAAAATGTAGTTTATCTTTAAAGAGTTTGGTGACTTTTGGTTTGTAGCTACGAGTGTTAGCTGACTTTAGCTAAAGAGAAGACAGCGGGGCCTCGCCACATGCGTAGCGTGCAGCTAAATCACATTTTCCTGTATTTCCTGCCTTAAACCCTTGAAGCTTGATTAATCATGTGCTATTTTGTCCCTTCAGGCTCTCCGTAGATAGTGGTCCTTACTGTCCCCCTTTGAATGTCTCATTTCACTTTAACAAACTCTCAGACAGCTCAGCTGACCAGTCCAAAGTCACATCCACCTGATGACATCACACATTGACCTTTGGTGCTGTTCCTTTAAAGCTCTTTGACCTCAGTTTGGGACCCTGAACCACTTCCTGTTTCTGAGCTTAACTACATGACCTGACCTGAAGCTCCTTACTCTATTTAAAAAAAAAAGCAGGTTTGAATTCAAACAGCAAGCAAAGCACTCAGCAGAAGACGGTACAAACATGTATGTGAAAAAATTCAATTTCAAACGTGTGATTAAAAACGAGATTAACGTACAAAATGTAAAATGTTTACACTAAAATACCTAAAATCAATTTAAACTGACTCAACCTAAGTTGTATATATTTTGTTGAGTACATTACTTAAAATATTTCCAACAGTTATGAAATACAGAGAATCTGTAATTTTAAAGTTTTATCGGGACATGTCTTACCGACACGTTTATTGTTGCCATGGGAACACAGCCTGAGCTGCGACTGAAAGCTGATGTGATGAAAATGTCACAAATTATACTCAGATATATCATCAGCTCGTCTGTAAACATATCGTCTTCCTCATGTTGGTTTTACGCCGTCGTCATGACTACGGTCAACTCAGAGTTCATTTTGATCGGGGGGAGCAGCTGAGAGAATCACTCCCATGATTTCCCACTCGTCACAAAGTCATCTTCTGTTATTGTTTAGCTTGAGGACCCCCTGGTGGCTGATTTTGCAAACAGGTGTGTTTTAAATATTTAATATTAATATTTAACTTTTAATCTTCTCATTAGCTCAGTGAACAATGTTTTATTTGTTCAATCTGTTTAACCTTTAACATGTTGTAAACCTGAGAGATGTAACATCTCACTGGGGCTTTTTCTTCCTTTCAATATGAATTTGAATACTTCTTTGTGTGTGCCAGGTGTTCTGAATAGCACTCCTGTAATGTAGTCCTTGTGGACCTCAGTCAAAAATACCAAACAATGAAAATATGGATTTTTTTTGTATTTTAGTATTGAACCATTTATGCATTTCCTTACCCAAAGGTCTTTATTTAAAGTGTCACAATTTGATGTAAGGGGCACATTGTCAATGCATGTGAAGGAGGAAGGCCCAGACACAAAGCAGACACTGATTTATACAGTTCATTTTACACTTCTTTACAATACAGTACACAAATAAAATGTGAACTTCTGTATTCTATCTTAGATTAATTGCGATGTAGATATGAGGTCAAATCGCCCAGCCCTCGAGTCGATGATGGTTTTTTATCATTTGTTCATCATTAAAGTGAGCTGTGTCCGATATTCTGGTGCGATTACAAAATGCTGAGTCATGCACTGCCATGACCTCAAGTGCAGCCGGCAGCATCATCCAATGCACCGCTAAATAAGCTGTGTTAGAGAGTAACACAAACCAGGCCACTAACTTCCTCCTTCATGAGGTCATCTTTGTGCTGTTGAAGAACACAGTGGCGTACTGCTCAGTGAAGTAACTTGATAAATATGGCGAGTTCCATTTACGTAGCAACTGGGATTTCGGATCTCAGAGCTCGGATTGACCTCAAACGCGAGTTAACTTTGTTCCTGTAGCGAGTTGGGAACCACTCTGAAAAGCATTATGAACGCCTTCAGCAGTCCCGTTGTGTCGTCAGCTAATCCCAGCTGATAACAACAAGACATGTGGCTCCAACATTAACCAGGCTTCTGCACGTACTACCATGAACTTGCTTAGTAAGATTGTCCTGTTAGGAGAAAGGGGAGCGTTCAAACACTACGATGAACATAGCAGAACCAGTACACAGTGCTGTTCTACAGCATGGGCACTTCAGTAGCTGAACATTTTGCCTCGTCTGTCAAAAGGCACTCAGCCATCCCTAAAGAAATCCGTCTGGAGCCGGAAACTTATTTGATCCCAACAATTAAAGGCACAGTACGTATTTTTTAATCACCAGGGGGAGACAGCTCTCTCCAACGTTTGGAATTTTTGACTGCAGTAGTGATTTTAAACGCTAGGTGTCACAGTTAGAAATGTCTCCTTTAAGGGAATAATTAACTGGTTGTTCCTTTAAAGAAGGCAAGAAACTGATCTAAATCAGAGCAGCAGACGAACTGAGCTGAAAATCCATTCGCTTGTGTTCAGCTTGTCAATGTTAGCTAAGCCTCCTCTGCTGTGGGTCCTGCATCGCTTCACGTCACTCGGCTTCAACACACTGAAGTGTACACGACTTCCAAAATAACTGTAGGTCATTGATGATTTGATCGATAAACTTTAACGCGTATAACAGTGTCAACAAATCAACCATCCAACCTTTACAAAGATTACAAAGGCTGGAGGGAAATCCAAAGTGTATGACATTACAAAACTTTATTTTTAAAAGGAGACTTGTCCTGACTTATTATCATACATCAGACCACACCCCCAAAGCGCCCCTTCAGCCTGTTTTCTCTGCCTCTGTGTCCTGCTGTTAGAGGACATTGCTGGATTGGATTGGGACAGAAAAAGTCCATTTATCACAACATCAGCTGCCCAGCAGGCAGGAGAGGCGAGCTGGCAGTGCCGCTGATGGACTGGCGAAGTTGTCGTTTTACCTCAGCCTCCGGTCTCCCCATCGCCTCACTGATGAGCCCCTTGCCTGCCATCAGCCCTTGCATTCCCTTTCCGTTTCTGTGAGATTCCCAGGGGTGACAGGGAGGCGTTGGGTGGCTGATAGCGAGAGTAATTAAAAGGGCTGATTAGAATGACGGAACGAGGACACCCAGGGAGAAAACAAGAATCTCTCTCCACACAGAAATGAGGAAAAGACGGAGAGGAAGGGGAAGGTAAAAAAAAAATACAGCAGGGATATCACATCAGATCACTCTTCAAGTTAACATAGATCTTTTTTTTTTGTCCTCAGCCACTTGAATTGGGGCAGAATCTCAGGAGAATCACGGTCACACAAGTCCCAGAAACACCGCAAGGAGCCGGAAAGATGAAGTCTACTGAGAGTTTTTCAAGGTAAAGCCAAGAACACGACAGTTAGGCCTACTTCTCTCTGTCACGCACACACAACGGGGACATTTTCACGTGGATCAAATATTCATATCTGAACTACAGAGACAGGTCCAATCCACTAAGACAAAGACACAAATAATTATTTAATATGATGTGTTCAGAAAAAGGGTTTCACACTGTGAACCTGGTTCTGCTGCAAAAAAAAGAAAACGCCACTATGGGGTATCTTAGGTCAGGTTCAGGTTCAAATCCGATCCCTCTCTCTCTCTGATTTCCGACGCTGTATTCTCTCTAACCGCTGTCCTATCTCTCTAATAAAGGCCCAAAAATAAATCTATCTTTTCTTTTTTTTTTTTTTCCTAATGGTGCCAAGCCAGTGCAACAACAACAGAGCAACACGCCTGTAGGTAAAGGTCCTAAATTGGGCACTTGGCATCTCAGTATAATTACTAAAACGATGACTCAGTATTTATTTGGCATTTATTTTTAGGACTGCTGTGATAAATCAGTGAGAGAGCATACTGGGGTTTTTTTTGTGGTATAGCTGGTCCAGTCTTTGATCAATTTTATGTTACAAAAACATGAAGGACTCTCAACAGTGCTCTCGGCAAACAGGCATCAAAAAGTGATGTCATGTGACTGGCTGAATCATACATTCAGACATACATAGCATCCATAAAATGTGCCCTTGGATACATGTCAAGTATAATCAATGCATGCAGCAGTTCATGGAACAGTCCAAACTCACCAGCAGAGAATACAAGTCTCCATTCATTACGAGTGAAATGTCTGCTTTGTAGCTGGAATGGATCAGTTTCAGGAAAGCGACAACTGTTGGGAATTTTAAGATGTAAATTGTTCTCATGAGAAAAATCAGAGCAGTAAACTTCGGGATCTGTTCACTGAAAAGCCACATCCTTCGGTAATGAAGGTTACTGCTGCTCTTTAAAACTAGTCGAGCTTCAAACGCACGCTTATAAGTAATACCTGAGTGTTTCACGCAGGAGGTCAAAGATACAGAGCGTCGACGGTGTGTTCAGAAGGACGGAGCAACAGCCGCCCGGGAGTAAAGACAACATATTTATAGAGCTCCCCCTGCTGGCTGACTGCAGTACAGGTCATAAACCCCGCCTCCTCAATGGTAACAGATGGGACTTGGGTGAAACTACAAATGGTGTGTGTTCCCACAAAGTGTCATGACCGCCAAAACAATTAAGCAGCTCGAGGTGGTAGATCCCCTGCTCGAGGTCTCCTGTGTGGGAACATTTCAGTTTCCCAGTGAAAAACACCGATGGACACAGAGACGGTAACAACACAAGATTGCCGACGTTGTTCAGCGGGTACGTCGCTGGCAACACGTCCGGCTTCTTAAAGTGCTTAAAAAGGCAGCATGCGAACGTAAACGTCACGTCAGCAAGGAAAAAAAGAGACCGTGGAGCAAACACACAGCTTTTTGGTCGTAATTCTTCACATCCAGAGCCAGATTAAAATGATGAAATGTGATTTTTGCGTCATTGTTTTTACAAGTCCAGATAATGACAGAATAATAGTTCTGTGATGAAACTCTGCCGTCCCAGCTGAGATTTTTAGGTTTATTACCAAAAGGTGTCAGTGTTGGTCTTGGATACAACTAATATGTTGGCCTCACTTTAGTGCAATTTTGTGTCCATCTAAATTAATAATAATACACAGCCAGTGATTGACAACCCAGTTCAAAGTTGGGATACAATCACCAAAGGAAAGAATTTGTGTTTTCTCCAAACAGAAAGTTGATAAAAATACCACATGTTCAAACATTGAGCTGAAACATTGGAATGAATCATTTAAGTCATGTTAAATTATTATTTTTTTTTATGTTAGTTGTTTTTGAAGGCTGTAAAAAACCAGCTCTGGACTTCCAGTTGATGTATTTTTGGACTGGACATAAAGAACAGCAGCGAGGTGAGCTCCACATATCCAGGGTCTCTTTGGCTTATCTGGCTTCACTAAGCCTGACTTAAGAAACCATGATTAACATTCATATGAAGCTGGTTATCAACCTGACAGATAAACCCAGAGTTTCACAGAGTTATTTTCATTTCACCTATCACAAGCTTAGCTGTGTCTGCCGTCAACAGATCGTCATATTTTACAAACTCTGAGCAAACTACATTTAAAAAGAAGAAGAAGTTGACGATAGACAGGCTCCCAAAGACTAAAGTTACAGCTGCAGGAACAAACGCAGGAAGGACAAGTCGGAGACAGAAGAAAAATCAGCGAGTATCAACGTGTAAACTGTGGCTTTTTATATTTTTGCATCGTTATTTCACCTTCAAACTGACCAAAATAATTCCTGTTTTTTCTCCACACTGAATGATTTTGAGGAGTCATATTTCAGCTGCAGCTCTGATGATAACAAACAGAGACATCGGGACACGAAAAATATTTGTGACAAAAACAAAGACAAAAGCAGTAAGAAGGCCACTCAAACATAATCTTTAAAAAAAAAAAAAAAAAAACACTGAAAGGCTCTGGTGCTTTTTTAGTCTCTATTGAAGGATGATATAAAAATAACCATTGACTTTATTGGATTATAATGTTAAATCATGATAAACCCACGTAGAAAGTGAACGACCTTCGTAGGACTAAAAACCCTGAAGTGACCCCGCTAAGCTCAAATCCTGCCTCGTAGCACAGGCCCAGGTGGATGACCATGAGACTACTGGCCTTTTTTTATTCTTATTGATAAATAGCATTTTACTTCAAGAACTACAACTCACACTGGGAAGGTTTTGTTGGAGAAATGGATTTTTCTGATGGTCCCAAAAAAGCATCCCAAGTCTGATTGACTGATGCAAAAAGGAAAAAAGGATCTGCGATCTATGAACTGGACCAGGATGTTTTTTATGTCTTGGTTCAGTTGGGCGAGTTAGTAACCTTCATACATAGCGAGCTGCTTGAAAGGTTCAGATCACTTTGACATGTATGACAGATGCAGAGGATGCTGCAGTGAAGCTCCTGGACCTATTCCAGCAGAAGTCCACCCGTGGCAGCACGGCTCCGATGCAAAGTGACCTTGATCACCGCCGTTATCTCACGACTGATGGACTGTCAAGGGCTGGAAACTTCCACGGCTGGGATGCACATTATAAATGTAAAATCTTTATTCTATCGTCAAGTGATACCTGGATTGCCTGAGTGGTGACTTCAGCCCCGGGAAGGTTAAAAGATTTAATTAATTAATTAAACCAACAAGCTAGAAGACGCACTGACTGAGTTTAAATCACACGAATATGTCACAAGGATAAACTCAGGAACAAGTATCATCAATGACATGGATGCAGGGTAATTTGAGTGAAACCAAAACACAATCCTAATATACCGTAAAACATGATGACAGGTACCAGGATGAGCTAACAAACCAATTAAAGGCAGGGTTGGTAATTTTTGAAAACTAGCATGATTGAGAAAGTAGCATTCCCCTGCTCCCCTCTGTGCTCCCTCAAAAGCCACGCCCCCTCACTTACATGCATGAGCGCCATTGGTCAGGAAGCGGACCCCAACTCATGCATGGGGTCCAGAAGGGAGGCGTGTGATTGGTCCATCAGATTGGGACCTCTGTCATGCCCTAAAAACTATTTGAAGCAAAATCTTAAAAAGTGGGTCTGGTGGAAATGACCAACCCTGCCTTCACCCTCAACTTCATCACACACTTTGTATTAATTCACGTCGCAATGATACCATGTTTCTTTTTGCAAATTCAATAAAACAATGCACTGTATTGGCACACCAACACTTCCATATATTAACAGAGATCATGTTTTTCTGGTGCTTTTTTTTTTTTTTTTGCTCTTAAACTGTAGCTTCCCAGTTAGGGACCAATGTACAAAAAGACAAGAAAGACATAAAGCCAGTCAGAACATCAGTCAGTCAGTCGGTCTGTCAGTAATGAAAAACGTCTTCTGTACTCAGTTCTGTCAACACATCCTCTAAATGCTTCCAGCTTGCGTTGTGACGTCACAGATATCTGAAGATCCTTTACACAGTAACCACGTTTCAATGAGCTTGTGGAGAGGAGAAGAGAGAGCAGCAGACAGCATACCTTGCGTGTTGTGTGCTGATCAGATTTTCCATCTCACCTGTCTTTGGATGACCTTTCAATGTGCAACCAACCAGACAGAAGCTGTCCACACAGGACATGTTGAAAACAACTTGTGATGGCTAACAGAGGATAAACAAAAGTCACTCAATTATTCTGTGATCATTTCTTTTCCCCTGGAACATTTTGTTTAATTAGCAAACTTTGTAACTTTACTGCAGAGACGAGGACAATCACAACCATGGTGTTCCTGGTCGGCCTGGGCGACATGGACCAGAACTCATACCTCCATTTTTTTAATATTTTTGCTGAATCTCAATACTACATTTATATTGATATGGCTTACATTAAGTTCAACATATACATGAAAATAAACTTAATTCATTAATTTTCTGCATCAAAACATAAACAGTGTTTTGTTCAGAGAGAGAGCGAGAGAGAGAGAGAGAGAGAGAGAGAGAGAGAGAGAGAGAGAGAGAGAGAGGAGGAGGAGGGTGAAGAAGGAGAGACAGTGGGATTCAAACTGGCAGCTCGACAGATGTTATTTTCATATTATATTGTTATTAAACTATATCGATATCAACAACATAGTCTTACCCTATAGCTTGGTAAAAATATATCAATATATCTTACAAAACTAGCTGTATCACGCATCCCTAGTTACTGGGTTTGCTTTGGATAAACAGATCGTTTGTAATAAATAAATTAAACTCACAGTCGTCCTTCTTTTCTTGTCTTTACAATCAAAGAACTAAAACCTCCCCACATGGAGTACGCCACCAGCGCCCCAACAAAAGCTTTCAAAGACACATCCACCACGTGTGTGTGTGCCATGTCCTTTATTTTAAATAAAGACAGGGAGCCTTCTAACATGTCATCTTCCTCTGCTCCGTTTCCATAAAGTATGCATACATTCTTTGTTCAAGGACGGTCATACTCGACTCACTGACTGCTTTAAGCTGAGGGATTTTTTTTTTTCTAGCCAAACAAATCTAAGAACTATGCTTGTCCTCTGGTGTTTTTAAGAACCAATAAATACAAGCAAGCAGCCAGCCTGTTTGAGTAACTAGTTTTAAGAACTTTCTGCAGATGAGAAAGTAAACCATCACTCATGTACTGAGTGTGCAGTTCAATTAATCAGAGTTTGGTTTTTAGCACGAGGGCCAATGAGAACGGATAAAGAAAATCCTTCCAGACAGCAGAGCAATGAGGACATACATCATACCTGTGGCAGTTGCAATCTGACTCACAGATCAGTGTTTGGAGAGCAGACTCACAATAACTGCAGGAATAAATATCAGTGTAATGAGGAGTCTAACTGCTTGTAAATGTTTGCGCATCATATAAAACGGTAGAGATGTTCTTTATGCATCATGAAGTGAAATTAGCGATCAGGTGGTGTTTGAAATGCAACAGGCTTCTGTTAAACTGAATCCATTTCTGCTTCTGTCTTTAATTCCGCTTTTCACTGAAGAAATGAGCAGCAAAGTGCTCTTTCCTCTCGCCATTAAATCAGTAGAGTGACACATTAAGAGCTCCACATCTCGTGAAATCGTCCCATGTATTCAATTCAATTAATGAAAAGGGTTTTTGTTTTTTTTCCTCTTGTCTTCGACTTTGATATTTGACTATGTTAAAGTAATAAGTATGTCCTAATGAATGCACTTTGACGGGCTCGGGTGCATTCGTGGCCTCTGGTTATGAAACCTCCGGCGTTACATGAAGAGACGTGGCACTCAGTGCACAGAATATCTGCTGCTTTAGTTCAGCTCAGCTCGATCCACAAGCTGAAAGAGAATGCCGAATCACGGTAAAACAAGAGAAAGTCGCCCTGAGAAATAAAAAGGGAAGTGTTTTTTTCATGTCAGTCAGGATCTGATCTGTCTTTAGAAATGAAGGGAGACCAAGAGGGACAGGTTTGTCCTTAATTTGCTCGATGAGTTAGGCTTGTGCCATCAAATATGGTAACCTATTTATTCATCAATGGCCTACATTCTTCCTCCTTAATAATCATAAAGACGCAGTTCAACCTTTGCATTTCTGCTTCTCCTGCTGTCACTCTGTGTCCTAAGTCATTTAAATGTAAGAACTCGTACAAGCCTGCAAAGACAACATTTGTGTATTCATGTTTTAAACATTGCCACATATTTCGGTGGCTAAAAAATGTGTATGCGTGTATGAAAATAGACAGAAAAACAGCTGCCTGCGAGTGAAGCCACAATATGTAGATCTCCCCCTGCTGAGCGGTCGCAGTGCAGCTTATAAGCCCCGCCTCCTCAATGATAGCAGATCTAACAATAAATCACATACATTAGTTTACAATGACATATCGAAATGAATTACAAATGGACTCAACCCACGTTATATTTATGACCTCAAATATTTCCAACGGTGAACAAAGTTGTAACGAGGCGGGTCTTAAATATCTCTGCTCGCTCAAAGCCTTTTAAAAGCAGAATATCACAACACAAGAAATCAGTGTCTTGTTTAATCTGCTGTGAAACATTGAAGATAATCCTTTATTCATCGAGCCAACCGAGACATTTACAGTGTTGCAGCAGCAAAGCAGAAGAAAGTCACTCAGTGCAAAATTAAATGAGGATAAAAATTCTTATTGTACCTTAATGAACTACTTCAGTCGGACCTTCTTTCAGAGAGCTGGAGAGAAGCTGACAAAACAAGCAGCAGCCTTTACATTGATACAGTCACTGTAATATGGCCGTCACTTCTGCACACGCCATCATCCCCTCTCCTGTAAGTTTCCTTTACACTGCGGGTCCTCTCACAGCTCACTCCCTCTGCTGGTCCGAGGAGACTTCATCTGTGCTCTCCGCTTACTCACATGCTTTGTTCAGGTGACTTTTATATTCATATATATATATATATATATATATATATATATATAAATAAATACAGCCATCGTGTTAAATGGAAACATGTTCATTTGAGGAGAACTGGGTTTAAAACAGCATCAGGTTGTAGCCGAGCCGGATGTTTTCTATCGTTGTTTCACGTTTTGCATTAAACTAGGAGGGCATGCAAAAGCGCCTAATGAGCCAAGTGTTAGCATGCTAACCTGCTAAAGTAACAATGTTTTAACATTCGCTTCAAAGCACAGCTGCGTCTAAGTACAGAGCTGCTATCTGCTAAAAGCTACCAATTAGCTTGTTTTGATTTGGAAAGAAGAAGCACAGCTGTTGGCAGCTAAGCTCGGCTCCAACTCAGATATGTTTATGTAAATTTATGAGCTGACACAGAACATGCCCACGAGCTTTAAACCGCTGGGTGGGAGGCAAAAAAGTGAGTTCGCTACTGTTTGTCCTTATGTGAGCACAAGTCTTGTTTATTTCGTTCTTTCATTTAAAATTCACAAAAAAAAGAGACGGAATAATCTGTGAACTAAAAATCTGAAAATAAGGTCTAAACTGCTGGAGACAACAACAACAACTATCATCCAACATACGGGAATTATGCCGTTAACATGCTTACTGTAACGAGGCTGAAATTGTCGACAAGATACTCAGAAAGTTAATAAAGTATATATTTATAACAACAGTTTCACATATTAAAACAGACTCTTTTTTCCATTGCTAGATTGGTTACATTATTTTTTTAAATAACTCCATTTAACACAAATGGAAAAGTTTTTAACCAATTCCAAATGTCTGATGAGGCGTGTGCAACCAACACAAGCCTTTGCAGTATCCCTTCAATATTATAAGCATTTAAATATTGACTCAAACTCTGTGCCAATATTCACTTTCACTGACACGAGAGGAGGCGGGGCTCTTTGGTCAGTGAGCGTGTGAGACGCTGAAACATGCAGAAGAAAAGAAGACCAGAGTCAATGTCTGTCACACAGCACTATTTCCCTCACAACACAGTGACAGGTAGGCTGAGCAGTGTTGTGCTGTGTGTTCACTACAAAAGATAAAATGAAATAACGTCTTTAAACCGGTAATGACAGCATTTTAAAAGTCCAAGTCGTGGCAGCAGGTATTGGTACTGGTTTACCGCCCACCACGAGTAGATATTTAAAAAACAGCTGCAATTTCAATGATAAAGAAACCTGTGTAAAAATAAGACCAAGGGGCCTCGTGGTTAATGCATACGCCCCATGTACAGAGGCTGTGGTCCTCTAGGCCAGTAATCTGGGTTCAACTCCCCCTGGTGGCTTCTTTCCTGCATGCCATTCCCCACTCTCTCTCTCCATATCTTATTTTCCTACACTGATCTCTCACTGTATTAAAGGGCATGAAACCCCCCAAAGATAATCTTTAAAAAGACAAACAGTCAAATCCAGTTTAGATCTTTGAGTAAAGTCCAAAAATGTATCTGCAGTTTTTTGCTTTTCCAACGGTGAGTCAGAACAAAACAAAGATGTTCCAAACTTCAAGTTGAGCTATAACACAAACTTCACAAAACTGATCTTAAATATGACCGGTAGATGAATGTCCAGAAACACACCTCCAAACACTGTAGCCTTTAACGAACTTAACACACGTTACCAAACATCACAATCCAAGCCAAACAAAGTTGATTTTTTTTAAGTGTTCTACGTTATAAGCAAATGGGACTTACAGGTTGATTATTTCCATAACTTAAGACTGTATGTATGGAAAATGTCCTATTGATAAAAGGTATTGGTCACGTAATGCTAATGTAACACATTGGCTAAAAGTTCAAAAGAGACTGAAACACTTGAAACCATGTAAAGTGTAGTGCTGTGCAGTGAAGTCAGACGGACACCGCCCCAACCTCAGGGCTGGGTTATGCTACAAAAAGAACCACCTCATATGCCATGTTGTCAATCAAAAGTAATAGCTTTTCCTAGCGGCTACTGGCAAGGGTGGAATGAAAAGCTGGCCTTTATAGAGAGGTGGGAAACACCATATCGTTTTAAGTATGTGCATAACAGCGCACATTTTCAGACAGACGGTCTCTCCTCGAAGACGTGTGACGTTCTACATGCAGATTAAAAACAGAGATGTAGATCCACAGTAAGCGAGTCAGGCTGCAGTGAACCAATCAAGTCTGACCCCATGATATCAAGTTCAAGTGTCAGAGAGCAACGGCCTTGGTTTTCAGACGGATCAATGGCAACTATCTTGAGTGTGAATAAATGATGGTGCTTGGCTGGGATCTGCAGAGAGGCAGCTGTGGTGTCTTTTTTTTTTTTTTCCTCTCTTCGCCATTCAGCAGGCGCTGACATTGACATACACTAAGCTCCAACAAAGAGACGTGAACTGCTGCAGCGACAGCAGCAGCACTAACAGGATGGACTCGTCTGAAGGGCATCAAAAAAAAAAAAGCATGTTACTGCATATTCAAAAAGGTACAACACCTTTTTCATTGCACATCATTGACCCTAAAGGTAATATATTTGCATTATTTCTAACAATAAGATGGCCACAATAGCTCTCATATATATGAATGACTGGAATCTCACAATAAATTTACATGGGCAGTTTCCAACTATACCTTCATTTTAAAATGAATATTTAACAGGAAAAGTGCATCATGTACACATTAGAAAACAAGAGCCTTCACCTATCACCTCTTCCTTAATCATCTTTCTTTTTTATTTGTATGAGGGAAGTCTCTTTCATATGCTACTTGACATATCACAACTTAACAGGCAGTGCAGGCCCCTGCACATAGTGTTATCAAGGCTGGAATGTCACAGCTTTAGTTTGCCTTGCCTTTCTCTACAAAAGGTACAATGACGGACTGAAAGAGCAATGATGACTGGAGTAAAGCTGGCATAATGGGGCGGTAAGCTGGTCATGATTTTCAATCACAAGGTGACATATTAAATTCAAATATTAATTCTCAGAGCTCCTCTTCAACATGTGTGTGAAGTGTGTTTTACAGTAAATCCACTCTGATCCTGTATTTGATCATGCCTATAAACAGCCCTGCTCAGAACAGGCTGTTTCTGTGTCTGTAGCTTTAAATATGTAAATGAGCTGTGTCTGACCACGCCCCCCAATGTCCTATTGTTTACAGTGTAAAGGAAGAAGTTTACCTCCATACTGTCTGATTGTTGGTCATCCAAAACAAAAGACCCAATGCTGAGTTCATAGGACTAATATTTGTGTTAGCATGGTACTGAAACCAATATGCAACATCCTTTCAGCCTTCAGCCTATCATGACAACCCTACACGTACCAACAGAGCTGCTAGAGATCCGTACAAATGGTGAAGCTGGAGAGGACAGGTAAAGATATAGAAGACCAAGCAGGGCAGTGGTCGAAGCTGCATGTGAAGAACACAACATCACTCCTTAATCAAGAGCCCCAAAATGCACGTCAGGACCAAGAGAAGGCAAGCCAGCTGCACACAACACATGAAGGACTGAAAAACTTTTGCCGGAATATTCTCAAGATGAGGGCGTGTTTCGCACCAGGACAAGAGACTTAACTTTTAAGAACATAATTGATTGTTACCGGCTATTGCTATTAGTTGTTATTGAAATCTGAATGACATCTGATTTGGCATTTTTTCTCCTTAACAACACTCGTAGCTGCAAAGCTGGGAGCAGCAAATTAGCGACTTCTGGTGGAATGAATGGGGTTGGAATTAGTCTCTCAGTGGATTGGTGGAACTTCATTCTGAAGCACTGCGAGCTTGCAAATACTGATGAATGAGCCATTTGCTTGCTCACAGCTCTTCACAAGGGTTTGTTTGCCCCACAGTTGATTCGCATGAATTTAGCACTGAGACTGAATACTCCTGTGTAAAGCACTGTGCTGCTTGTGTGCTTTTCACATAAGTAGGAGCATTTAAAACAGCATATATTATTTTAAGTAGTAATTCAAAGAAAGACTGTTTTGAATGTTTGTTTGGCCATCTGTCAAACCACTGATGAAGACAAAAATGATTGGTTTTATGCCTCTAAGAACTGTTGAAGTTCTAACATCTTTTAGTGAAGACAGAGTTATTGGGTGTTATTTAAAATAACAGTCTTAAGGCAAAAAAATTACTTTTTACGTTGGCCTTAAAGGAAGAATGTGGGATAGTTGACTTTTAAATACAGCAAAAATCAAGTTTATCTTGTTTAAACGTCTCTCAGAGTCGTGACTGTCGACAATAAGTGAGAAGCTCGAGTCCCACTGTCTGAGTTGTTCTCAGTTGTTTGCATTACGTTTACATGGACAGGATGGCCTTGGGAATAAAAGCTGTTTTAGAAAAGAAGGACATGCTCCCGTCATTTAGAGGAGTCTTTACATCACATTCATTCGGTGTCAAAATATGTGCAATATAAAGCTATCATTTTGCTCACTGTTCTGGTTCCGTGATGTACAATCCATACAAGGCTCCTCCTGAATGGGCCACACGAGGTCTGTGTGATATCTAACTGAGGCGATGTGTGAAGGCAGCAGACAGTTGTCTCAGGTGTTCACAGCGAGCAGGTGGAGTGTCGATGACACCTTTCAGCTCTGATACTCGTTCTGCTTTTCTAAGCTGTTAATATATTCTTTTTTCCCCCCCGTCTGCCTGTGTATGTGATGCATCCTTATCCTTGAGGTAAGGAGTCTAAAGCACTTATAGGTGTATCTACCCAGGGGCTCATCTAAACCAAACTCAATACATTCAATAGAAGAGGTCAACTTCCACATGCTCCATCTCCTGCTGAGCGTCTTATGTAGGAAAGGGCGAGTACAGACAGATGGCCTGAGATTCTTCTGGAGGTTATTTTGAAAAAGGGCTTGTTTTTCTGTTAAGGTGCATTTCACTGTTACGAGACACTTCTCAAAAACAGCTGAATGAAAAGTGATGGCTGTGTGAAGAGAGAAGAGATCCAATAAATGAAATCACTCTCTCGGATATTGAACAAAACAAAATCAAAGTCGATGCAATACGAGTCCTCAGAGACGTTGCCACGGTTTCAGGGTTCACAATAAAGGGACATATGTAATGTTACAGTGAACTGACCCTTTGA
Organism: Symphodus melops; assembly: GCF_947650265.1. Taxonomy (NCBI): domain Eukaryota; kingdom Metazoa; phylum Chordata; class Actinopteri; order Labriformes; family Labridae; genus Symphodus; species Symphodus melops. The sequence continues at coordinate 2,952,424 of NC_136694.1, read as the reverse complement.
CCTCTGCTGCTTTGATTCTGATCAGTTCATATTTGGGTCACAGTTGACATTTCTGCCAGCTTGAAACATCTGACCAATGTGCCAACTTCACCAGGACACGAAGGATTCATCCAGAGAATCCTTTCCGGGCCAACACATCCTGAGAAGAATCACCTGTCAATACAAACTAGATGTTGATTTTAAAGCGACCAAAGATGACATTTTTGCATGTAAGTAATTGGTTCAATTCTGTCGAAAAGCAAACGATATAAAAAGGATCCTTACAGGCAGGGTAGGTCATTTTCTCCGGATACACTTTTAAGATTGTAGTTGAAATTGTCTTTAGGTCCTGACAGAAATTAATAACTCATGCGCTCTGAAAAAGGAACAAAGAAAATCTGTCACCTGTAGCCTGTTTCTAAACGCGTAAAAACTTCAACCAATGTCTGCACTCGGTACACGTTTTATAAACCAATCAAGCCTCTCTACTCCACGCATGCACGAGCTGACATCCGCTTCTGGACCAATGGCACTCGTGAATGTAAGTGAGGGGCGTGGCTTTATAAGAGAGCCCAGGTGAAATCATGCTAGTTTTCCAAAACGACCAAGCCTGCCTTCAAAATGATCAGCTAGATTGTTGTGACAGCGCTCTGGAGGTTGCTAGGCGACAGGGTTGGCGCGTAGTCATGAAACGGTAGTGAAGGAACAGCTGGCGAAGGAAACAGGAAATCCTCAATAAACCATAAACCAGTTCGGCCTGAGCAGCCCAGCCAAAGGTCACCAAAGGTTAATTCGCTCTGAACTGGAACTCAGCCGTCAGGTTCTCAAGGATGGGATTTTGACCAACAACCTGTCGCCATTTTGTGCCATTAAGAAAATTCCCTGTTAAACATTCAACCTCGACGGACGATGTCTTCTGCCTCAGCTTTTTCCTGCACGGACGTGTAAATAATCAGGCAAAGTTAAACCTGCTGTTCAGTCCCTGCAGAGGACTTCCATTTGTCTTGATAGACAGAAACAATGGCCGCCATCATCGTCAACCTTTCTATGAATTGTCTGAAAACAATGGTGTCAGTAATGTGAAAGTGTAAACTATTTGGTTAAAGAAATCCAACGTGCTGCGTAATCTGTACCTTTGAAAGGTGACGTGTCAGTGCTGCAGCTGGCCAGGACACAGCGGCTGCTCTGCTCTCTTCGCCTGTGGGAGGAGAAGGCAGAACGGATGTGATCTTTGATGTAAATGTAGAACCACCACGGAGGAGAGGCGGAGCATTGATATTCCGTTTGAGGTCCGGCCGAGTCCCAATGTCCACACCTTGACGTTGACCTTACGACCTCACGGTGAAAAATCATTTGGCAGCTTCTCTGCACTGGAGCAGTTTGCATTTTGAGAAGCCGCTTTCCAACTTTCTGCTGCTTCAATTTCCTCACAGTACCAACGACTGGAGAAGAGGCAGGAGTTTAAATATGAGCCAATTTACATTTCATGGTATACATCAAAGAGAATAACATTCAAAAGCACCAAATAAGTAGAAAAACGTTTTAGCACTCCAGTGTCTCAAAATTAGACTAATTCCTTCGGCTATTTCTATCTCCATTTAAATATGACATGTACACTGCCATGTTACATTACAGAGACTTCTTTTTTTCATTCCTCACATACACATTGGCCATATGCCAGATGGTGCACCATCACATTAAAACACTGTTTGTAGAAATGATCTTTAAGTAGTGCAGTGACTCAGAACATAGAAGGCAGAGGAGCTGTGCCTTCAGCATGCAGTCTTCCTTTGGCCAGCAGGGGGACACTCCACTGGTTGTAAAAACAAAAGTCTTTATGTATGTAAATCCATAAAAAAAAGTCAGGGCAGGGGAGGAGCAGGGCTGGGAATCTTGGGGTGTCCTTTGGGTCGATTGGATTTCGAAAACAGAGTGAGAATTTCCATTTTCTCTTTTTAAAGCGAATCTGGAGTCATGATTCAAAGTCTATTTTTTGGATTAGTACTTCAGGATCTCCTCCAGCCAGGATTTTTATAAAAGTTAGGAATCTATTTAAAATCTCAGAAGATAAGAATCTTGATATTTACATCAATTGACATTTCGCCCGGCTCTATTAAGGAGTCATTACTTTTAAAATGTGTAAACCAGGATGATGGGCTAAAGATAAAACTTAATAAACCTTTGGTCAACATCACGATGCCGACCAGCCAACTCTGAGTCATGAGTCATGATCTTGTCACGCAGAGAAGAGAGTTTTGTTTTCTGATGTTGCCTGGCGTCGGCTGCTCTCACAGTCCCTGCTAGTGAAACGTGACACGTCACCATATGACCTTGTAAAAACTTATTGAAGTAAATGAAGTTTGGCATTTCCAACACATAAAGAGGTCACTTTTTGAACAAACACTTGATTGGTTAGTTGTCCATGGTGACAGAGCAACACAAAGCTAACACAAGTCTTTTTTTCACCAAAGTAGAATCAACGAACTGCTGTATCTGCGTGGTTTTAAACGACAACATCTGCCTGATGATGATACAGAACAGCTGTATTAATGCACTTCTATTTATCTGAAACAAAGTTAGACGTGACAACACATCTGCTCGTGCACCCAGAGCACCAGGCCTCCCGGTGAACACAGTGCTGACAGAAGTGACCTGCAGGTGGATTCCCTTGCCAACCCCCGACCTCCAGCTGAGCTGTTTTTGGGGTTTGAAGGACTTGTTTTCTAATTTGAATGTCTTTTTTAATCAGAAAACTCACTGCTACAATGCAGTGCTTCAGGACGGGCCAAAGAAGTGTTAAGTCACTGACATAAAAAGATTCTGACGAATGTGTAAACAGCAGCGCAGCGATGACGGGACAGAATCCCCTCTGCAGATCGGGGGTCACCTCCCGAGCACTTTATGGGTGGTTATCAAATATAGAAGCTCAAGCTTTAAGAAATCTAACCTGCTGAACTGAACAAAACTGTTATTCACTAAACCAGATAAATTCAAGGTGTAAGGTAAAGCCCTATTCAGAGCTCTATCAAAGCTCCGCCCTCATTACACCTTCGTATGTTCATATTGATTCCATGACGGCATTATGTTTGGTCCCAGTCTGTGAATTTGACCGTGCACTTTAACGTTAACACACAGCAGGAGCTTCACATACACACAGTCAGACTTGCGCGCACACACACACACACACACACACACACACACACACACACACACACACACACACACACACACACACACACACACACACACACACACACACACACACACACACACACACACACACACACACACACACACACACACACACACACACACACACACACACACACACACACAGCACTGCTTCTTACTACCTCTGAAACCAGTGCAGATGTTTACACTCCTGTGTCATTCATAATGAAGGTGAACCTGACAGGGGCGTCAGAGATCTTACCTATGAACAGGGCTTAAAGGTGATAATGGAGCCCAGACCAACGGAAAAAAACCTGTTTCCACCAGGCAGTCTGGTTTGGTTCAGTTCGGTACGGTACAGTAAACTCTGATCTTGCTTCTGTTTCCACTGCCAACCTTAGCCTTGTATGATGAGCTGAGTGGAAGCCAGACAGAGATAGTGTGACATCACAACAGCCCAATAGAGTGGAGCCCGCTCTGAGTTTAAGAACGGGACATAATAAATAAAAGGAACCCTTTAGGACCGGATCAGTACTTTTGGCACACCCGACAGAAGGGGACCAAAGCAGAAATAAACGCAAAGATGCAACAACTTTAAAGATGTTGAAACTGCCACTTCAGAAAGGATTTGATAAACTGAAGCAGGACGTATAAAACGAGGGCGAAAGCGCTAATGGAGCGGGAGAAAAATAGATCGACCGACAAACGGTGCTGAAGTGCTGGATCTGCATCCCACATGCGTACAGCATGCATCTTTCAGAAGTCAAACAGGATAACTTATATGTGTCAGGGACATGAAGGACGCACAGCAATGCACTAACACAACACGTCTGCACGTCGGCAGGCCGGGGAAAAAAAAAACAGCGCTTTGAGAAATCAGACGCTGCTCTTCTGAATTATACATGAGGCAGAAGGAAACCAAATCAATTGTGCGAGGTATTGTTGTGGCATGAAGAAAGGGAGCATAATTGATACTGGCTGCCTTACATTATGCGTGGAGTTATGACGCAAAGCAGGTCAGGGGATCCGAGGGATACAGTGTCACTGATCTAATGATGCACACGGTTAATGCTTTATGCTAATATGCACCGCTGGCTCCAGCAGGCTTACATGCCTCAATGCAAATTAGCACTGGTTCAAATACGCTGATTTTATTTATTTGTATCCCAACAGGACTTGGATTAATCAATTAACTTGCCTGATGCTCAAGTCCACAGAACATGTGAGATGATTTGGAAGACATGTGCGTTAGGTCCCCTGAGCATCGCCTCGTCCTATTCAGTTTGCAGAGACGTTTTCCTGCATCTCCGAAGAAGCCTGATTATAGCCTCGAACCCCCCAGACGACTGTGACGCCCTCTGGAGAGGAAACTGCTGGGTAAGACGGCAAGGCAGAGTAATCCCTCACATTTTCTGTTTCTAAGTAATAAAAAACTGGACGTGACATTTGTCTTATCAAAAGCTTTGAATCAGAGTACCGTTCGTCAGTTTGGTCGCCAGTTATACAAGTCGGGGGAGTTGAGCGCACGTAAAGCTCATGAAATGAGGAACATCCGTCAAAAAAATGTGCGTCTATTTTTACCTTATGGACAGATGGCTGACATTAGGAGGGAGTAATCCTGCGAGCTTCCTTAGCAGCACCAATAAGGGCTAATTAAATACTTTTTTTTTTTTAATGAAATGATTCAGAAAATTCATTATATAACAGCTGGTCTCTCCAAAGCCACATGACTCTTCCCAGCACCTCAGCCTCTGGACGTACACACGTTAAAGTTGAATCTGTTCTCAGTGAGACATCAAGGTTTGGGACAGTGAAAACACTCAATGAGACACGATCCAGCTAGCTGCTCGGTGCGATTGTGCTAAGCCTCGTTGTTTGGACCTCAATGCTAATCTCAAGTGGTCTCCGCTCAAATCAGCAACGACACAGCGATAACGAGGGGTGAAAAATATCCATACAGCAACATGTCGTCATCCTTACTCATGTGAGACAAAAAGTCTGGCAGTCTGACTCAACGTGTCGTCACTTCCTCACTCCTCATGGTGGCGCTATGACAAGAACGATGGAGTCTCAAGCATGATGAGAGGTGAAACGGACACCAAGCTGCAGTGGATGAAAACAATAATCTGGCTCTTTAGATTATTCAGATGTTGTCAGATATGATTACACATCAATAATCCCTGTATGGTGATGTAGTCGTTATCATGGGACACTTCTTGTTTATTATGTGCTTGTGTGAGTAACTCTGAGTGCAGCTGCAGAAGAGTGGTGTGACGTCTCACGTTCACTGTGTGACTGTCACAGAGGCGTTCAGGGGTCATCAGAGAGAGAGACGCTGCTTCTGTACACATCCTGCGTCTGTGACACCTTCACACAACGGCAGTTTATAGACTCCAACGTAACACCGTCACAGAATCATTATGGATGTACGAAGGCGCAGTGACAGGAAGTCGTCTTTGTTAGTGTGCTGTTTGAAATGAGCACACTGTGTGAAGGGCTAAAAACAGCGAGCTGTAAAGGCCTGTTTGCATCAGGACGCCGAGGGCTGAAAACACTGAACTGCACTGGCTTGAAAGACATTTAAAAACCCACCTCGCCTTTTTTTTTTTTTAAGTGCACAGACCTTCAGGCTCTGTGAGACCATCTGGACCACGGTGCTTAAAAAAAGGTCCAAACACAATTTGCATTTAGAGAAACCTGCAAATGTTGCTTGGATCAACTTTTAATAAAGGCTGTTAACACTTTCAAAAATAGCTTTTGAAACAATTCAGAGAAAGAAAAAAAAAAAAGAAACTGGCACTCTGAACAGAATGCCTGCACAGCAGGGGGCTGATCACATGTCGTCACATTGTCAGGTGAGTTTAAGTCCCAGACAGTTTTTTTTCAATACTTAGGAGAGCTGCAGCTCATGGGGAACGCTGATGAAAGCTATATTTGGATGTGACACTTAGCTTTGCATGTTTTTGTTTTTTTTATGATTTTAAACCATGTGCATGTCTAAGCCTGTTAGCCAAGGTTCCCAAGCATGTTACATGGGTTTCTACTGCTCCAGTAACAGTGAGTGGTAATAAAGACAATAGCCATAACTGTCCACAGACATACACCTGGAGTGCTGAAAAGCATGATCCAGTGTAGAGTGGAGCACAGAGTCATCCCCTCCAGAGAAGGTCCTCTGTCTGACGTGAATGACTCCTGTCCTTAAACACACCGTGACGGTAAACAAGCACAGCTCACTGTAAATCAAGCATTGAATATTCTAGTCGCACAGGATTAAATGACCTCTGAGAAATGTGAAACATTCAGTGATGCATGTTCCATTAAAAACACTTTGGGTAGCTCTCACTGACTCGCACAGTGAATCTCAAATGTGCAAAGTGATGAAGAAAACGTCTGAAAATCTGTTCTCAGCCTATCAAAGGTCAGGTTACTCTGCACCGCTCCAATCCACAATGCCAACCTCTTTACAAAAGGTTTTTATCTCTGCAGCTACTTTCACCTTGACATCAGCCTTTTTATTTTGTATTGTATCAGATTTTTCTGCAGCGAAAGTTATGAAATATTTAAAGCCAAAAGTCCTTTTCACGTATGCACAGGAGGACTGTAATCTTCTAAACAGGTTCTACTTCATTTCAGGAAATATTTTCTGAAGACAGCCTGCCGCCTCTTTCACGTGTTGCTCAACGCCGGAGATTTCCAAAGATGGACAAGAGGATAGCCATGACAAGTCGGAGCGTTTACAATATATCCAACATGGCGGACAGAGCGTCCCTGGTTAGTAGAAGTTTTCGGGACCAATCGTGACTGCACTCTGTATTCAGCCACAACGGCTTCCTATTTTTTTTTGCGTGACTCTGGAAACATTCACGTTCTAACCTGTAATCAGCACAGGTAATAAAACTACAGGATGAAGACTACAAACCGTGTGACCTCAGATACCGTCGTGACTTTTCTTATGTGCCGGGCCTTCTATTCATCCAGTGTGGGAAACGTTAAATACGTCAAAGTACTCACACCCACAAAGCGTCCCAGTGCATGCTGGGTATTATTAAGGGTTAACTGAGTTTAAACATGGCAGCCCCAGCAGGCTCAACCAGGAGAGGACTTTGAACATGCTGCAGGCTGTTGCTGCTTTCTACACATCATTCAGGAAACAACTCCAACACTAAGCCAGGACCTCGGTTTCTCTTTTTACACCTACTCAAAAGCACAGGTGGAGCTCGAGCAGGCCCGCTCTGACGAAGACGGAGAATTTCCCTCTTGGGCCGTTCAGAAGCCTCAGACCTGCTCCGTCCTCTTTGACTTTATTCTCCTCTGACTGGAAACACAGGAGAGAAAGAACGAGAGGATATTTCCAAACACATCGCTCTCTTCCTGTTAACAAAGGGACAGTGTGAAACTATTTCAAACACACCTGAGCTTTAGCAGAGCATACAATGACAGGCATGTGACATGATATTGAAGTGTAGGGCGATGGTGGCCTAGTGGATGGTTGGTGTAGCAGTGGCAGGTTTGGGTCCGGCCTGTGTCACTCCTGACTCTCTGTATTGAAGTGTTCAAGATACTCCTGCTCATAGGAGGACGCTGGGCGGTGGAGTTGGAGAGGTTTGTGCATCATGTTTTCATTGCAATTGTATCAACTGGAGTCTGTAAACAAACAACTTCTTCTGCTCCTCTTCCTCCCGTTCTCTATTCCACATGCACAACTTTCTCTCCTTCTTTCCTAACATTCACCAGCAGAACGTGAGCGATGTGATGTTCAGTCATCACACCAGGGGATCAGTGCTCATCGATGATGACACGTATCACAACGATCACCACGGATGCAGAAAAAAAATCATTCAAACAGCAGAAACTACAGTTTCAAAAATAAGACTTCTCACCTTAATGGTGCATTTACAGGAGAGCAGAGCACAGAGAGAAATGTCCGAAATATACCCAGGCAGCCATGATTACATGAATCAGCGCCCCACCTGAGTGTTTTCTATGTATAGGAAACACTGCCTCTCATTTAGAATGATTACATACAGAATTCATGTCTTTGGTCTAAACTGACCAGATGGGTTATTCTCCACACGTGTACTTTTCCTCTTTCCTAGGGTGACCAAACGTCCTCTTTTGTCCGGACATGTCCTCTTCTTACGTCCTGTCAGGGGGGTTTTTATAAAATCATGAAAATGTCCGGGGTTCACTGTTTTTCATGGAACCATCAAGTTTGTATTTAAATTGACCGGCGCAAAATACTACGGTAGCTACTTCGTTGCGTGACGTAATTCTCGAGGCTGCTTTGTGGGCGGCTCTGCGACGTGCACATTCACAGGGAACAGCAGACAGCGGCAACAGAGCTGACAGCGGAGCAGCATTGATGGCACACAAAATGCCGAAGCGTAAGTGCAGCTTCACAGATGAACTACAAAAACACTGTAAAACACTACAGCAACTACACAGCAACAGCAAAGAGATGTCTTGCAAAGACTTTTATGCTTATTTGTTGAGCAACTGGAAACTGCTGGGAAAGACCAGCTCTGCAGAAAACATGGATGTGCAGACAAGAAGGATGAAGAAGAAAAGCAGGATGAATAAGACAAAAAAAAATGATTAAAAGTACATCATTTTTGTTTAAGTTAGTATTTTTGTGAGCATTTCTTCTAATTTATTATTTATCTTGTTACCTTGAAAAGGGATATATTAAAAGCTGGATTTTCAAACACAAAGAGTTCATATTTTTTCACATTATTTGAAAAGAGAGCTATTATTTTGTTACAGGTAGTTACATATTTCATTTGATTTCATTACAGAAGTTACATTTGCACCATTGAGGCATAATAACTCATGATCATAGACCTCTGAGAAGCCTGTCTGAATTTGTCTCATGGCCGTCCAGTGTCCTCTTTTTTGGAAATCAAAATATGGTCACCCTATCTTTCCCCACAAAAGCAGCTTTCAACACAGTGATGTCCCTGCAGCTAAAGTTTATGTTACACTATTAAATGACTGTCATAGAGAAGGAACACACAGTGTTATGGAGAGCGATCAATCTAAAATGATAGATCTTGTCGTTTACAATAAATTTAATTTTAGCATTGTAAAACACTGAATTAGAGGCTGCCACGTGCTGCCAGATGCACGTGAGGCTGTAAGCATCTGCATGAAGTTCAACGCCAAACCCCCTCAGAAAACAGTGCAAGCGGGGTTTTGTTTAGCTCCCTGCCACATATAAATACCTCTTCATGATAAATTCATGCTTATTTCAAATATTCATGCATGGTCGGAGGATTCGGCGTTCATAGTTTCCTCACTTTGTTGACTGATAGGGGTCAGTGTTGAGAAGAAGCTTCCATGGGGAGGCAGGTTTGACTGGTGCATGCGGAATGAAACAAACCTTTCTCATGCATTATTGAGCCAGTGTTTTTCTAAAGGTGGTATATCATTTATCTCAGCGGATTGACCGTTACAGCGCGTTATGCACGCGCCACAGCACGTGCGTGAGAAATGTGTCACATATGAACCGGTATGCTCGAGCAGAGGCTTTATTTCAAGAGGCTGACAGGTGAACTTCTGCACGGACATGAGAGAAACGTTTCGTTTGGAAACGGGAAGTGTTTGAGTGTAAAACAGCTTTACCACGGCCCGGGTAACGCCGCACACAGCCATCCCGGTGGGCTCAATTAAAGGGACTGACATGCTTCCGGATGTCTTCGCTTTCTGTACATTATCGCGTGATACACAGAAACCTACAGGCGCGTGCTTCTTGGCCCTGAACACGTCACAGCTGCGGTAACATTGATAACAAAGCGGTCACGTCTTTTCACACCGCTGAATGTCTGTGAAACCTCACAGTACTTCTGACAGCACGGCCACACGAGAAACAAACGCTGCACACACTCACCTTCTACGCTCGGCGGAATCCTCAGTTTGCATTGTGGGAAGTGTAGTTTATTAAATCCGCGCGGTGATGGGGCAATACGGCGGTGAGGCTTTCAGAAAACTACAAATACCACAGAGTGAGGGGAAGATGCTTTGTGATGCTTTTAAAGCGGATGGGATTTTTTTTGACAGCTTTAGCAATAATTAAAACATTATTTAAAACTCATTATTCTTTGTAATTGATATTTTATTTACCCATTCTATAAAAGGGAGTCCAATAGTGATAGATTTTTATGACAGAGATTTGGTCAGCAGAAATGTAATTGCTTACATTACAAGCATTAATGGCATAGATTATTTACCAGTATGTTAGAAATTTTACCTGCAGTTATAATTTCTTAACATACTAGTTTCATCTACAGCTTCCTCAGTATAAATGGATAAAGTCTTACATGACAAGCGACATGTTTTATTTAATATCTTAGAAGTTAAAAATGTTCTCATTCCAAAGATGAAATATTCAAACATTTCAGTGTGATGCTCTGCAGTGCACCTCGTATTTGCAAATTAGAAAAATACAGCGTTGAAAGAAAAAGTCTAACCATGCAGAGTTTCACATCACAGCCATCATGGGACCCGTTAACCCCCTATCAATAAAAAAAAAAAGACTTTAACAGACAAGGGTGATTTTGGACAAGCCCAAATTGGTGTTTGACAGCACGATACATGAACAGCTGCAAAGTTTATGAAGCTTTTTATTTCAGTTGTAAATTAATTGCCATGAAAGTGAAAAAGAGGCTTTTACTGCCAGACATCCCTGAATACAGGACTTCTGTCATATAAAAAGAAACCCTTTGTCAGCCTCAGCATGAGAGCTTGATAGCAGCAGATATATGTATTGATGAATTGTCAACCAGATGTGAGCGAGGAGAAGTCAGACAGCAGCTGCACTACGACAGACTGACACACTGTTAAAATGTCTTATTTGTAGAAAGAATCACGATCCTGCCTGTTAAATCTCAGTCTCACAGCTCTCGCTCTGAAGGGGGATCATCATTCTGATCGAACAAAAGATTTTAACACCTCTGAAGCTTAAAGACAGCCATATTTTCTATTTTCCACAAGTACAAAGCATCACATTGAAACCCTGCGAGCAGTAAGGCGTATCCATGGAGATGTTTCTCTGTCACTTGGTCAAGATGAGGATCAGTTTTAAAAAAAAAATAATGTCCAACATTGTGCAGGCAGAGTTTAATTTAAAGTATAGGTCTTTATGTGGATCAACAAAGCTCCGAAATCTTCAGATTTTCACACAATGGTAGCACCATTTAACACATTCCCAAACATTTTCACGCATATGCTGCAAAGGCAATTATTATGAAAACTGCTATTTTAAGGTGGAAAGGTCACATACTGATGGTAAAAGTGGTCCATGTTGCAAAAGATGGATATTGTGACAGTAGCTCAGTTGCTCAGTTATAAGTGAGTAGCACATGTTATGAGAACGTGTTTGTTTTTCACAAATGTTATTACAAAGGCCTCTTGATAGGCAAACATTCAATTCCAGGGAGTCACATAATCCCTCATTTCCTTTAATAATCCTGTAAAGGACAATGCAAATGTGCTACAGGTTGTTTGTGACAAAGTTAACATATACACACACAGCTGTTAATGTAAGGCCGAGTTCACACTGAACAGATTCATGTGTCCCCGGGGGGCAATTCAAAGTGTTAGGTCACTGAAATCACACCTTTTGAGTAAACTCATCCAGGGTGAAGGTTTTCAGACACTGTTTAAAGGCAGGGAAGGTAATTTTCTCCAGATAGACTTTTAAAGATTTTGGTTTGAATTGTCTTTAGGTCCTGACAGAAATGAATAACTCATGTGCTCTGAAAAAGAAACAAACATTCGGCACACGTTTTATAAACCAATCAAGCCTCTCTACACAAACAGAGCCCGCACTGAAAGCATGAGCTGAAATCCACTTCTGGACCAATGGCGCTCGTGCATGTAAGTGAGGGGGCGTGGCTTTATAAGGGAGCACAGACGGGAGGGGGTGGGTGAAGACGGAGAACAGAGAGGATGCTACCTTTAAAATCATGCTAGTTTTTGAAAATTACCCACCCTGTCTTTCAGGTGTTTATGTGTAAACTAAGTTCTGAGCTTGTAATGTCTCACTATTCGTGGCAGACGACGTTAATGTTGCTAACTGGACTTTTTACATGCTTACACATACCTCCACAGTTACTCTCCCGCTGTGTTGAGGAGCAGAGACGTCTGAATGGACAACTTTGTAAAATGAAACGGTCATCGCAGAGGAATTGTGAGAACATTTCAGCCTGTCAAGGACATCTGTTGTTGACTTCGCATGCTCACCACACCTGTAACAGTGCGTTTCGCGTTTCCGTGCGGACGAAGATGTTTCATAGAAGTTAGCGTGTGTGTACGGGATTCTTTTTTGAAACAGAAGAGAAAAGGCTTCCCAACATGTAGACGAGGTCTAAGACAACACCACCTCCGACTGATCTATCCTACAATCCCTGTTCATCATAAGAGAGTGATCCCTGCTGGATCACACTCAGCCTACATTTAACACACCTTCATTAAAAGAAAAAATATTCTTTGCAAATCATAATCTGACTGTCTTCGTGTTTTTCTCTAAATGCAGCTTTGATATGGCATCAAAAGTGCTGCACCTTCTTTGTTGCAGCAAACAAACAAACAAAATAAAAAAAGACATCAGATTATCCATTTCTAAATTTACCCCGCACCCCCAAGTCCTGTTCAGAAAGCTCTACAGCACATGCCAAAATTGGATTTTCACAGAAGTGAAGTGAAAAAGAAAAAGCTTCACTGATATTCTTTATCAAGCGTTTCTGTTGTTACATAAGGACTGAATCATTTGTCATGTTTCCAGGATGAGAATATTATGTTGGTTTGGTGCAGGTAATATAAACGCTCCCTAAGCTGCTTTGCAATCACGGAGCTGATAAGCAGACAGCCTCCACTGTATTCAACCCCTGCATTAGAAAACAGTTTCACAAAATGCTGTTCATTCTTTCAATTCATCCGTCGTCAGAAATACAACATGTCTACGGTATCTACCCACAAAGAACACCACACTATTAAAACCCACGCAACATACGTGATCCTACTTATTATTTGGCTACACACCAGAGAATGTATGTATATGTCTGGATGTACATTACATACACATTTAGCCACGTTTCCACCAAGCCACTCAGTATTTACCCATTTATTGACATTTTCACTGTCCATTTCCAAAATTGGGAATTTTACCAAAATAACAAATCCATACCCTCCAACTTTCTCTCCTCCTATCTGCTGGGGTGAGTGGCATACAGTCTACCAATCTGACCCTGGAGACTGGACCCGGACACACTGCAGTCCGTTTACTGGTCAAAAGAACCGTCACTTCCTGCGCCACATCAGTAATAATGGACAAACACAAACCAACCCACCTTTAAACACCCAATGGATTTTGAGTAATTTCAAGGCTGTTTGTGTTTTTTGTGCGACTCATATCAGTGTGTAGCACCGCTCCGTGGACGACCTCGAAGGTGCAGGCCTCGGCTGGACGTCCTCCATTGTTGCATACAGTAGGTGGGAAAGAGGCAAGAGAGCCACTCAACAAGTCCCTCTGGGTTTTATCGGCTTCTCCAGCATATTTCATTTAAAAGATATATTTTATCATACTGTCTGTTTTATTTTTCATTTGATCGATTTTTTTTGTTTTTGTTTTAAGAGCATTAAATAAATACATTAAAAAAGAGGCATAAAGTATGGATGTTTGTGAGTAATCGACAACTGCTCATATGACCCAATTCATGTCAGTACCAGGACTTTTATCTGTCAGGTCTAAAGACTTAAAAGGAAACTTTCAACATATCACTGGAGCTCAATTATCAGTGGTAGATCAGAGTTTCACCAGAATAAACTCTGTGACATTTTACATTTGCAGTACACAAGAAGGAAGTATATGAGGCGGCTGTGGCTCAGTGGTGTCCTTGGGCAAGATACTTAACAAAGGTGTGTGAAAGGGATTATTTAACACTAATGGACACTTTACACAGCAGCCTCTGCCATCAGTGTGTGAATGGGAAGGTGTGACCTGCGGAGTAAAAATGCTTTGAGCCTTTAGCCTATGAGCTCAGGTCCGTTCACTATTGTCGTATTTGCTGCTGCAGTTTAGGACAGAGTGCTGCGCTGTCATTCGGAGGAAAAAAGCAGAAGGGCCTCTTGTGACCATGGTGAGCCGGCTCTCACAGGAAACTATAGGGCACAACAAATCTCCGTTATATCCTTCACCCTGCAGCTACAAGTGACTCCCACGCACACTTTGAGCTCGCTCAATGACAGGCTGGACTCTGTGATTGGCAGCTGATAACAGCCATTGCCAGTGGTCTTTCCGGGCCTTGGGGATTTGGCCCTGTTGTAATGCTCTGCTCCTCTGTCTCCGTTGATGAGCAGCAGAACTCCTCCATCATGCTCCTGACAAAGACTAATATTCTTTACTTCAGCTGCACTTCACAAGTACTATTAAATCTAAGAGTCTTTGTAAAGGCAAAAAAAAGTGAACGTCATAAAAGTATTGAAATAAAATGTAAGAGTTTCAGGTTTGCCTTCCCAGGACGGAAGCAGCATATTAACATTTATCTACATTTCAGTGTTTTCCATCGATGTTAACCCTGAGTAAACTTTATTTACTTGATTAGAGCTGGAGTCAGGTTTCTTATCTCAGGTCTGAATCATCTCCTCCGCGGTCAATAATGTTCAGTATTTTTTTTTTTTTTGTACATTTCTGCAAATGCTCAACCTTGGTAAGTAGACGGAAAGAGATTAACACCCAAGTGAAGGCTCAGTGTCTTTTACTTCAGCACAATGATGACAGATCCTGCTGCGGCTAAGTATTTGTTTAGTAGCAAGGTTGTCTGGATCCTTCGGGCCGCTTTGTGATGCCTCTGCCTTATTGTTGTCATTTCCATGTTCTGTTTATGAAAAGTCCAGATCTCTTTGTTGACCTCTAAAACAGACAACAGGTTTTTTTTTATTTAAACAGGATGATTCAAGATGCACTTCATGAACTCTTAAACACCTTCTTTGATTCTTTGAACACTTTATTTATGAAGTTTGAACGCACACAAACAGATTCTATGTTTATGTCCTTAAAATCCTTCCTTAAAGGGAAAGTTCTGTTTTTTTCTGTGTACTTAAAATATATACAAAAATGTGATACAAAAACGGACTACATGAATAAAAATCCTAATGTTTAAACCACAAACACTTAAACTTAGAATATTGTTATTCTACACGGCAAGTCACAAAACAACAAGGAATCCAAAAACACACGAGAGCCCGATTCAAAGAACATAGAGTAGACAATAATCCACGCCCACTGGGTGGAGAGAGTCGGTTTATATGTGGACGCTGATTGATGATGAGCTTCACCTGGAGACCACACCTGCTGCAAATCTAGACCTGGGGAGGAGACACAAGAGGAGCAGACAGACAACACACAAGTGGGGGGGGGGAGTACGGACCGGAACAGATCATGACATTGCTCCTGCATCTCTTCACCAGGTGCTCTGACCTCTCACCCCCGTGTGACACTGCCCCCTGCTGAGGAGACATCCAGGAGGAAGTGAGCACTGACCATGTTTGAATCAGCTGTCTGAGCTCGCTCGATTAACCAGCAATAATAAAGGCAAAGCAACATACAACATGCTGAATTTAGGCCTTTACGTCCACGTATACCATAGTCCTGTTTCTTTTTCGGCCCAAAGAAAAAAGAGGATTGAAGATGAAGGTGTATTCATTTTGATGAAATACATGTTTTATTAGGATCATTTAAGTCTCAGTCCTGGTCTTCTGCCATGCGTGTTTTAGAAGTTTCCCTGTTCCCACACACCTGATTCAAATCATCGCCTCGTCATCCAGAAGCCTGATGAGTTTTGAACTCTCAGTTCTGGAAGAAGGAACACGTTTCAAATATGCAGGGCAGTGGGTCCCTGTGATTTATTTCAATGCAGTGTCTGCTCTCTGAAACAAATATGGGATCAATAGCCTCTGATTTGAGTAGCTTGGTGAGCCCGAGCCCTTCGTTAGCTGTTTCAGCTTCCTGTTTCCGGACACTAGCCAGTGCTGAGTTTGGAAGGTGAGCAGTCTGATCTAAGGAAATTTCACTTTGTCTGGATTTGACATTACTTCATACTCGTTGTATCGAGGGTGTTTGCAGCACTTGCAGCTGCCCTCAGGGAGCATTTTCCCAGTGTCTGTTGTACCCAGAGCTAACTATGGTAAAGCTATATGACATATATGTACATACATAGGTCACTTCTTATTTGATGTGACACATCACATCATGACACTGGCATGGGATATGCAGTAAGACATCACAGCTAAGCAGCGTGACATATCGAGCTGACGCTAAACTCCTGAACCATTTTTGAACCAGCCTGTTTCTTTTATTTCTTAATTCATTTTTTAAAGGCATTTTAACATGGGAGTTAACTGAACTTTTGAATTGTGTCACCTTGTTTTGTTGGTTTCTAAAGTAGACAAATACACCTCAGAATAGCACATCTTTTTAGAGAAACAAGGAGGGTAAATCAATGCTATTCATTCATTCGTCTATCCATGCGTATGTTCTTGGAGAGTCCGGGGCGTGTCGGGTTTTACCAGACACGCTGGGAATAGTGGTCCATGTGAAACTTTTGACTGGTGTTAAAGTTTCAACCCAAAACTTTATCTTGTCGTGTTTTAAACACAACAGGAGAGTCTGTCTGATAGCTTAAATACACTACTACAGAGAGAAGCTACATGATATATTTTGGGTCTCAAACACTTAAAAGGTAAGGCAATGCATCAATATTTAGTTAATGAGGTGTTGAGAATACATTCACACAGCTTCAGTGACCCACAATTTGAGGTTAATAGTTGTGCAAAGAATAAAAAAACAGGGTTTGTGAGAGATGTACACATTTTTGCCATGTTCTCACCTTGCTTCAATAATTGATTCTAATTTTTATTTTCTTAATTGGAAATTAAGCCCTTCAATACATAGCATTGGCGACATTTCAATTAGATCTCAAAATGTTTTTGTTTTTTGCTAACCTTTAAGACATAAATCTAGCATTCTGATTGAAAACTCTTTGCTTTCCTCTTGGAAATGAATCATCGACTTGGGCTATCTTAAGTGGAGACCACTACACCTTGTATTGCCTTAAATGATGCTCATGATTGATTCAATAGATCTAATAAATCATAGCAGCACAGACTTCCAGGCAGGGTTTCTGGGAGAGAAAAAAAAATGGCTGATTTTTCTAATGTGAATCTATTTTGGGGTCATTATCAGATTCAAGACGCTCCAGCACCGCCTGCAGAGCGCACATCTATTATTGCCTATTATTATGGGACATGTGCGTGCTATTAAACAGAGCCACTGTGCGTTCTCTCGCCGGCGCTAGGATCCAGAGGAATGACCCCCCCACACCCTCCTCTCATCGCACTCCCCACCTCATCCCTCTCTCTCCATCTCTATCTCTCTTTCTCTCTCTTCAAGACTGTTTTAAAGTCTCTGCCAGACTTGGGCTCCCACGCTACTTCCTGAACGGACGGAGGAATGGAAAGCTTCCAGAGTCTCTCCACCACCTCCACCAACGCCGACTGTCCCCTCTCTGTGTGCCCGAAGACCGCTGCTTCCACCGCCGCAGCCGCAGGAGCGACGACGCGCTGTGTGGACCATCGCTGCTAGTCTCCCTCCAACCGGCTCTCCCTCTCGCTGCACAGACACGCTCCTCCATCACCATCTGTATCCCAGTGTTATGCTCTTCTCCAGGAATATAGGGGGGATTTTGGGACGAAAAGACTCTTTCTGACTGGACCTCTAAACATTTCTCTCCGCCCTTCACCTCCACCGTGCCCAGTCTCCGTCCGCGCTGCGTCTCTGGCGCTGATTTTACGCAGCGAAGGCATCGCTGATTTACCCGCAAAAGGGACAAACTCAACAGTTGTTGTTGGTTATTGTTTGCATGTCGACGTGCGCAACACTACCATGTGGAGGTTACTGCAATCGTGCTGTTGCTGCTGGTGGATTTTCTCCCTCGTTTTGCCAGCCTGCGTGCTTCTCTGGGCCGACTGTCATCCCGGTAAGTTTCGTACCCACACAAGTCCAAACACTGTTTGTTTGGTGGTCATGTCTATGAAGGAATGTAGCCACCAGTGTGACATTAACAAGAGGGAGCAAAATCTTTAATAAGCTGGTAGAATACAGTCGGGGCATTCAGTATCCTGTAACGGGGCACTGGCTGATTGTATTTCAAGCCTTGTGACTTGACGCGCTTTCCCGGCACCGGCACGTCGACTGGAAGCCGCCGGGGAGGCAATAAGGCAGTGAAATAATTTTTATGCAACTCTGAGTGACCTCTTTGAACCCTCTCGTACAAATTCAGAGCACAACTTTAACACAGGATTCTGCCACCGTTCTCCCCGTCTCTCTTTAATTCCAAAATCCCCCGTTGTTCCCTTTTAACCCTTCAAATGCAATCAAACCGGGGAAACATTACAATGCTCCATGATGCCATTAATGGAACAGTAGGCACGGCAGGTTGGTGGCTGGTTCGGTGCTGTGGGTACATTAAAAAAAAAAAAAGCGAGAGAAAGATGTGATTTCTTGTCAGCCGGCGGCGCGTTAGCCAAAGCCCTTATCTCACCGCCTGAAGCAAGACAGCAGGGCTGTGAAGTCGCTTCACACACTTACACACACACAAGCCGCAAATTGCAGTTGAGGCTCAAATCCGTGCAGAGGGAGAAGGCAGACCTCGTGTGTGTTTGGGTTGACATGCAGATCCCTCAGAAGAGACCCAGAAAAAAACGGACTCTAGATTCATTTAAAGTGGTGGAAAAAAACCCTCCTACCTCCTCCTTTTCCCTTATAATTGGGCTAATCTAAAGCTGTTATGTAATCTAAGTGAACAACTGTTTTCCTACATTTAGTCGAATCCAGAATCCAGCTGCTTCACTTCCAGTCATGTCCAAAGCCTTCAGAGTGGAAAACCTTCAGGAGACAACACCTGAGTAGAAACAACACCTGAAGAGAAACAACCGTCTCTGCTGCTTTTATAGGCTCAAACTACAAAGAGACGGAAAACACATGTAACAAATCAGCCCTGACCTTGGACAAACTGTCTATATACACTTTATTCCTCCAGCTGGAAGAGACTCTAAAAAAAAAAAAGCCTTCCAAACACTCTGTGACCCGCCGTCCAGCACGAGAGCTTTCGCCCCGCAGAAAGACTTTTAATAGAAGTTGGACAATTAGTTCTGTGTCTCAATAATTCCTCAGCAGAATATTCTTCAGCTGTTTGTGGGGGAAACTTTCAGAAGACGCACTCGTGAAAATAACTGAGTTAAATCTGTGACGTGGTTTGTAGATTGCCAGAGAAGCTCAGAAATGTAATCAGCTTGACAAAAGACTGAAAGCCAAATAAATAATGGGAACATATAAAGCCTGTGAGAGCGACAGCAGTGTCAGATATCGTCCCCATCCCTGGTTTGAACAAACTCCGCCCCGCTCACTCACTAGTCTTTATCGAAATCAGAGTATCGCATTAATGACTCCATTAGACCCTCTGATGGAAATGTGGATTCTACCCCCCCCCCCCCCCCCCCCCCCCCCTCCGAAGAGTCGGCCTAGTGTTAAGATTCAGCAAGCTTGTGTCGGAGCCCTGTAGCTGTCCATAGATATGACACGTTATCACAGAGCCGGTTAGTCAGACAGCATTAGCCTACTTTTTCAGCCTCGCCTAGATTAGTTCTTATATTTCTTTTGAGCCTGCAGAGATGTCATGAAACACACACGCACTCTCACACACACACACACACACACACACACACACACACACACACACACACACACACACACACACACACACACACATATAAAGAGAGAGAGTCTGAGAAGAAACGATAATGCTGCCCTGCTGACCGCACAACACAGCCACTGCTCGAACACATCCATGTCAGTATTAATACACCGTACAGACTGAGAAGTCCACTGTGAGGCTCCAGTTTGAGATTTTTTCTTATTTTAAATGTGCGTCCATTCGTCTTCTGCTCTTTCTCTTTTCTTCTGGAGCTCACATTGAATCTGACCACGAATCGAGAGAGGGGAAATGAAGTCAAGTGAGCCGAGAAGTGACGGAGGGAGACGCTGTGAGAGAGGCACGGCTCGGATGGTTTGATAGGAGGGGGGAACAAATAGTCCCACAGGTTGAGGATTAATATTCAAACATGCTGGTCCATGAAGAAAAGATGTATTTTTGTACGATTGAGCATCTCATGCAAGAAATATCCCAGGCGAGGGAAGATGCAGTTTTACATTTTGAGTAAATATTCAACAATCAGTGATCAATAACAGACTCAATCACAGATTCAAGCCCTTCATCTGAGTGACTTCAATGAAATACATTCGTAAAGGCTTTGTAGAATAAAACCTGATTCCTTTTAAAATGTTTCCTGCTATTAAAGGAAATGAGGAGAGGCTGAAGCTTCTCGCACATGCTGAGAGACATTATCACTTTGTATTTATACAGATAAAAAGAAATTAGCTGTTCAAAATAAATACAAGCTCTGACGAGGTAAAGCACGGAGGCATCGATGAAACAGGTTATTCAGCTGTCGGATGGTGATCACTTTGCAACGTGACATATCTCTGGGAATCATCACTCGGATACAAATCCACCGCTCTGGATGTCAAACATTGATGAGCACTCCCTCCCTCTCTCCTTGACCTCCTCTCTCTCTCTCTCTTTCCTCTCTCCTCTCCCCTCGACTCCACCGCATGCTGTCATGATACCGGCTTGGAGCGAGCCAGAGGAAGGCTGGTTGATGTTAGCGTCTGGCATATGATGATGTAGAGACAGAGATGAGTGTGCTTCTCTCCTGCTGGGTACGATCATCCTCAGGCTCTCGGCTCCGCTCTCCTTACCTCCAGCCCGCTCTTTTTTTATTAATAAGGCTCTTAGCTGGAGATTGGGCTGAAAAGCAAAGGAGAAAAGGACGGGATCAGCTTTCTATTAAAAAAAGAAAAGAAAAAAAAAAGTCACCACATGCGTATGCGGGCAAAAGAAAGGCGTCTACATTCGTACCATAGTTTAAAAAAATCCCACTCTTCTTTTTTTTAAAGATGATTATTAGTAAGGTGCTGAAAGAAGAGCGTCTGAACATACACATGCATGTTGACTCATTCTGCAGAATATATATATATATTTTAATATCAGTCCTTCTGTGTCACATGGACTCCTGAAAGATAAATCAACAAATAAAAAGAGTGAACTCAGTCTTGTACACTTTATTTCAGATTGTATTTGATCTTTTTTCAGGGAATTGTGTCGTGACAATTGTAACCCCGTAGCGATGCTCGATTTAATAGAAGAGATTTTGAAAGCTAGATTTGTGATACTAAAAAACACAAAGCATTGCATTCCACCTTTTTTACAGTTGATTTGAAAATGGTTGTCATTCAAGTGGCGTTGCATAAAGTCTTTGCTTCTGGTGCTTAGTCATGATGGTTCAGATTTTTCTCTCATATCGAGGCCCTCGTGTTAAAACTTAGGGCGACTATTTAACCACATCTCTTTTTTTGTTGCCTCGTCATTGAAGTTCGTTCCTTTAATTTGACCTTCCCTGAGTTAAATGTGGCGAGATTAAAAGACATTGCTCTTAAAAGCTGAAGAAAAGGAGGATAGAAGCCGTGGGAGAAAGGCACCAGTTTAGCTCTCTTCACGTGGATTCATAAAGAACGCGGCTCGTCTTTGAAGCTGCGAGGCGATGATGCTCGCAATTACTGCCTCTGCTCCAACCTGCGTTGTTAGGAGGCGCTTTGGATGAGCGCTTCATCCTCTGAGCTTTCCAAGAGTGGAGTGCATTGTTTACTCTGGAGTCCACCCTGATAATGTCACAGCTCCCTGCAGAGCAACAGCAGCAGTGATTCAGCCGAAGAAGTGCCGCTGGAAATGCAGGAAGTTTGTGCAGCGCTGTCATGTCTGCAGAAGTGACCTGAGTGCTGATAACGTGCCCCCGGTCGCCCACATAATGGCCGGTTTGCAGCTTCGCAAACATCTGGTTTTTTTTGTTTTTTTTTATTGTCGCGGAATGGAAAGCACTGAACATCACCACGGGGCGTCAGCTATTGCTGACACGGGGCATCACTTTTCCTTTTTCCTCCGTCTGCAGCATGTGGTGTCAGCGTCGAGGCATCGCGCCCCTGTCACCGCGCTGCACTTCAGCCCTGGGTTAACCAAATGCACGACAGAGAGAGAGAGAGAGAGGAAAAAAAGGAAGACAGAAGACACAGGGAAAGAAAGAGATGTTTGGCCTTCAATCTGTCGCGTTTTGCTGTGAAAAATGAACAGGCCCTGTCGCTCCTGGCTGTGAAGAAAAACAGAACAGTCATTGTAATCTCACAACAAGCGCCTGAGCTAGCACATCATATCACCCCGACAAACAGACCCGCCCCTCCTGCCATCCATCTCCCTCTCCCCCTTACCCCCCTCCTTTATTTTTTAATTCTTCTGGAAGAGTGTGTGTGTGTGTACGCACCTTCAATCTTTTAAATCCGAGGATGAAAAGACGAGTGTTGGTTAACCATTCAAAGCCGGCCTCCCCGTCTCTAACCTTTTCTCACAGCCTTTTTGATTTGAAGTGATAAGGGGGGGAGGCTGACATTTAAGGACCGGATTGGCTATGCTTTGTGGCTCTCTGTTGCAAACATTATCATCATCATCATCATCATCATGGTTCAGGGGCTCACCGAGCTATTATCTGCCCTCCACTGTGGCTGGGAGAAAAACAAAAACAAATGCTTGCACGTCGGCTCATGGTTCAGTTTATCTAGCGAGCGAGAGGCCAGCCGACGCCACCCCGGCTCTCCTTAATAGATTGATTTAAAAGATATGGTGTCATGTTTGTTTGTGTGTGTGCGTGCGTGCATGTAAGCTGCAGAGGGGGCGGGAGAGGTGCGGTGTCAGGCAGTTATCCTTGTAGGATGCTGCTTTGGTATCTGTCGACTTGTCATTAGAAGGAAGCTGAGCGAGCGAGAGAGAGAGAGAGAGATCAGGAGCCTGATAACTAGAAGAAAAAATAGAAAACATCCCTTCTGTTGTGCCATCGATTTTTTTAGCAGGAAATGATGCCGCTTTGTTGCACAAAGGGGGAAACTAAAGATAAATGGGTCCGATAATGATAACAATAGTAATGATGATATTAAGTGTAGAGGCGCTAATGATATCACAGGGATATGATGCGTGTAGCGGAGCATAGAGCATCGCCTCGTGTTGTTCTTTTGTCTTGTTTCTCATCTGTTTTTTTTTTTTTTTTTTTACTTTGCATCTAATAATCTCATCTCACGTGCTGCTTGAAATGGGGAATACTGTGAAAGTGGAAGCAGCCTGGCCTTCATCTCCTGCAGTGCCCCATCGCTTCCTGACTTAATGGGCTGCAGAAAATAAGGCGAACCCTACAACCCACTCTTTTCTAACTCCTCTACCTCTCCATTGTTCTGCTTCGTTGTTTTAATTAAGTCCACTCCTGGACCAGACGAGGGAGAGGATGGTACATCCTGAATTCAAGCCCAGTCAGGCCTCTTTCCAAAACGCACCATCGCACCCCTCCTGCTCCTTTAACTCTTGCGCTCTTCTCACTCTGCTTTGCTACGTCTTCTCTCTCGCTTCAGGCATGGTTTTGTGTTCGCTGCCATATGTTCTACCCCCCCCCCCCCTCCCACCGCCTTCACCAGCATCATGCTTCTGATGCAGGCAGTTCAGATGTATACATCTGACTAGCCTTGAAAACAGCTTTTTCTATGCGTGGCCTAAGGAGTGAAATATAACATCGCCAAAACTTGACAAATAATCTGCTCTGCACATGCAGCAGATATGGAGCTAAATCCAATATTAACTTTTCTTGGAGCTCAGCTTTGGTCTCCACCGACTCCTGAAATCAAGTTTGGTCCCCTAAAATCCCCAAAAGTTTAAAGATGCTGTGTGTTTTTTTAAGTTATGCTGTAGTAACTATGTTTTTGTATTGAGGACTGATTCCACCAACACGATGACAACCACACCACCTCTGGTCTGACCTCAGCAGCCCACTTCATTTAGTCACTTTTACCAACTTGTAATAAATTAGGATGTTACACCATGTTGTCATCAACTCACGTACCATGAGATGCATATAAAGCATGCTTTACTTAAAGCTGCAGCATGTAGAACATTTAGAGTATTTTTATTATTTTTTGTGTAGCACCAAAGTCCAACAGATATTATCTCAAGACTCTTCACCTGCTGAATCTGCATTTGTACAAACCATCAAGGCTCACGGAGCCCTACAGGACACATCAACAGAAGCAAAGATGAGATGGTTGCACTCATGGCAACGAAGCCTTTAAACCACTCTCTTCTCTTGTCTCTGTTCCCTCTTGGTTAACCAATAAATGCTGCGAGGTTCCCCGGCAGGCGGTGGTTGCGTGCAGGCAGAAACACAACACAGAGAGGAATGAAAAAAAAAAAACAAAGAGAAGAAAATGGAAGACATAAAGACAGCTTGAGATGCTGATGGGAGTCGAGAGGTGTACACAGCCCCCCCCCCCCCCCCCCCCCCCCTTTTTTTTCCCCTTTTCATTTTGCTAAGCGTGATGCCAGGGGAGCCTCTGTGTCACTGTGCAGGGCTGCTGCGTGTTAAAAGGAGCTTAGACTGACAGGCTGTCGGCTGGCGAGGAGCCTGACGAGACTAACCGTTGGCGACACTAAGCAAACACTGCGAGGGTTAGGCGAGGGGAGAAGGAGATGAGACAGGAAAACAAACGGACACGACGAAAGCCAAGCCGCACCTGTCCTCGGCGTTGACACTTGTGACTTCGCCAAGTCATTTTGGAGGCAGAAAGATGCAATTTGACGGGATATTCCCGACAGAAAGGCGGGCAGGCGGTTGCCAGGTGGTGGTTATTCTGACCACGGGTCCTCCTACACCCTCTGCGCTGACACCTTGGCACGTCGGGACTTTTCGACACTTTGTGTTCTTTTGTCAGGCTTGATAGGTGGCCATTCACTCTGGAGCTGTGACAGCTCTCCGATACACTGGTGAAAGGTGTAGATGGGTGTTCCTGCCATTTCCCAGAATGCTTTCTCATTTTGAATGGCGAAATGCACTTCACTCGACTTCCATCAGTCATCCCCGCTGACAGTGGAATGGAAGCAGCTGCTTTCTCTCTGAGAAAGGTGAAAGAAATGTCACCGTGGTACGATGATACGGTGAGCCAGTTAGACAGCGGCCCTCATTTTTAAGTTAAGTTTTCACTTCGGCCTTGCTTCCTCTTTATCTTCCTCC
Organism: Symphodus melops; assembly: GCF_947650265.1. Classification (NCBI taxonomy): domain Eukaryota; kingdom Metazoa; phylum Chordata; class Actinopteri; order Labriformes; family Labridae; genus Symphodus; species Symphodus melops. Next base: position 2,927,008 of record NC_136694.1, on the reverse strand, counting down.
TTTTCCTACTTTATTTATCCACCTCTCATCCTCCATTTATTCTTTCCTCTTGAAACACGTTTTCATTTTGTGGGCCTCCAGCTCCCGCTCTTTCTGTATTTGATAGTTTGTCATATTTCATCCTCTTTATTCATTTTCTTTAAGCTTTTGCATCCTCTCTGCCCTGCTTCTATTTGTTTGTTTAAACTTTTACTCATTCTAACTTTTATAAAATATATTTGTCCACCCAATTCCTCCGTAATCACCTTTTCTATTTTTTGCTGCCCCCGTTTAAAACACTTCTTACTTGATTCCTTCCTTTTTTTAAAAAGATATATTTACCCTTTTGTCTCCCATTAAACATAAAATATGTAAAATTTCATTATAAGGAAACATTACAAAATTAAAATTAATAAGAAAAAGGACGAAACCACTGTACAATACATTTTTGTATTCATTGAGTACTTGCCTCAAATATTTAAAGCAGTTATCAAAGCCAGAGAAATCCGTCATCTTTTAGCTGTACTGGGACGTGTCTTCTCGTGGCAGCAGCCAGGACATACACATTGATCGTTGCCATGGCAACACCAGATGTACTAAAAGCGGCCATACTGTTGCTGTATGTGCTACTTTGATTAAAAAACATCATGTACATTATACTCGGACACTTTAGCTCGTCGGTAGACATACTCTCTTCCTCAGGTCAGTTTCGCCCGGTCGTCTTGACTAAGGTCGACTGGTAATTCGTTTTCAGCAGGAAGAGCGGGGAGAAGCAGAGACAATCACTCCCATGATTCCCTGTCAGCCTCAACATTGTCTTTTATTGTGGTTTGATTGAGAGCCCCCTGGTGGTATATAATATAATTTATATACTGCACCTTTAACACATTTTGTTTTTTTACCTTTTCAATAATCATATAATTATGTATGTCTCTGTGTTCGGTTCCTGTTTCTTCTTCTCGTCCTTGTTTCTTCTTAAACCTCCCTTGTTCTTTTCTTTTTCACTCAAGCTTTCTTTTCATTTCTTTCGTTGTTCCTCTGGGTTTCTCCCTCTCTCTGCTCACCCGGGTTATTATTCTGAACACAGCCCAAACTAAAGGCCATTACATTTAAATCCCATTACTTACTAGGACACAAAGTTGTATGTGCTTTTATAAATACACACTTGCACACAAACACACACAGTAATGTGTTTTACAGTTGTTCAGGGCCCACATTGTAGCATTGGCAATAAAAGTCATTAATGAATTGGGCGATGAAAATTAGAATTCCGGCAGAATCTCAAAAGTTGATTTGAAGTGTTGAGGACACAGAAGGACAGCGTTTAATATTTCCCTCCTTGGCTCCTAATGACAAAATAAACAGGATATTATAATTTTATGGAGATAAACGGACACTTTTGGCACAGACACAGACACTGAGAGGAAAGCGAGCTCTTTATTTACAGCCTGGATCTTGTTTTTCTTTTTTCTAATGTTGGCTATCATTTCCATCACTGGTAATCATCTTTCTCACAGCGGGTTAATTGCTTAGATCTGGCCGCTGTAAGAAAGCAGTAAAAACACTCCTTGTGGGTGGTCAGATATTCACCAGTTTTTAACAAATATTGAAGTATACCAATTTAAAATGTCATGACTAATATGACACATTTTTGAGCACTGTACTCACTAAAATAATTTGACAGATTTAGTTTTTACTTTCAGAATGATAGAAAGGAAGTCAAGTTTACTTGTTAAAAAAACATACTGGAGTGTCAACAGAAGTAAGCGATAAAGACTGACTTGAAGATGATAATGAGCACCAGTGGTGGCTGCTGGGAAAACTGGACTAAGACCTCCCTTTCTTTTACAATAAAGACAGAAACACGATTCTCAAAAAGAACCTACAACAGATTGTTTGACATTTTGGTAGAAGCTAGAGTAGCAACCGCACCGCAGCCTTAACGCTAACGCTAGGCCACAAGCAAGTTTGATCAATGATGCAACTCTATTGTTACAGACTGCAGAGATGTTAGGAACCAAACATATCTCCCAACACGTTGTTTATCTTAACACATCATTTCACCACAATTGAGATGCTAAATTCTGTTAGACCCTCTCATGTGTTGGCACCAATTTAAAGTCCATCTGTGAGAGAATAATGCAGCAGACGCTACTGACACATGCACACTTACATTTATTTATGGCATTTCATTTAGTCATTGGGGTATTCAACAATAGCCTGCATACTCTCCCCATTTTGCTACGATCAGGCAGGCTTAAACATCGTCCCTTTGGGTCTCGCTAACATATTTAAACATTTCTGATGAAATAAAAACACATTCATGCTTCCTATAGAGAAAACATCCTCCAGACGCGATAGCTCTCTCGTTGTAGCATTTGATGCACCAAAATAGTAGAAAATTATCGGAGAGAAAGAGTTGATTAATATGTTTGAAGAGGGTTGATTCAACATTTAATCTGTTCCCTATGTTTCCATGGTGATTTATCCTGTTTGAGTTCTTGTGTTGTTCTGTTTGATATTTATTACATTGTAGGAAGGGTGGTTATATATGAGTATTTAATGTTGAGTTTGTGTTCTTTATGACTTCATTAGCTTTAGCAGAGTTATGTATGCCGTCAGTTTTACGCCACCTATTACTCAGCTCCACCACTAAGCAAAAACACTGATTCAATGTCTATCAGCATTAACTGCACCTGTTTATTTAAATATCATTTAGCCACCTTTAGCATGCTAACACAGTATAAATGAGGCTCTGTAACTTTAAATAGAAGGAATATTAAACGTGTTCTTCAAAAATACACATGGAAAAATACTCTAGCTATAAAACACATTTCCCCAATTAAATCCATTCACATTCGTCCACTTGTTGTATTTCCACTTGTGGTCACAGTTGCTGTTGAGAGCGCTATGAAGTGCTTTTATCTGCCTGGTGTTTACCCAACAGTTTGGCTAAGGACATTTGTCCTAGTTTTACTTGAGTGAACTCTAAATCACTGTGTAAAATCTTCTCATAAACCAAACAGATATTTTTTAGAAAAAGATTTTCTCTAAAGGCAGCACGGAGAGTTAGTTCTGTTTGTAAAAAGGGAAAAAAAAGCAGAATTTGTTTGGCAGTTGAGCTGGGCCATGGCTGTCAGTGGGCTTTCTCTGGATTATAACCAAGCATTAATACATAAGGCTTGTTTTACCACTCAATCAGGCCGCTGTTGGGAATGTTCATCCATCAACCCCTTCCCCCCTCTTTCACCACAGACTGCCCCCCTCGCCTGAAAGCTTTCCTGCCTCACGCTCCTTAAATTATTATTTTTTCACCCCTCCCCATCCCTCCTCATCCCCAGTCTCACATAAGCAGCTCCCAAATAAAAAGTCAATGCTTGCACTCCAATCTCAGGCTCATGGCTGCCCAGGATTTCTACCTTGATCAAATATTTACAAAGGGAGGACAAACCTCCGTTTTGGATCAGTTTTCTCCACTCCTCTTGTCCTCCACTCCATAGAGACATTCAACTGTGATCATGGAGCTTTACACCAATATGATGGATGTAGTCAATGTATTTCTAGAAGCAGAAGTTAGATTGGATATCTCACAGGGTCAGCTATATCTATAATAAAACCAACTTCCAATGTCCTTTTAAATGACTGTATGTCATTCTGTTGTTACCAAAGACAATATGTCAGAAAGCAGAGGGGCATTATTGAACCCATACATCGATTTAAAGGAACCATATCTTTGATTTGTCGGGGTTCCAGTTGTAAACTGTCTTGTGGGATGACACTTCAGAGACATTCAAGTTAATCTCTTTACTGTGCATCACGCCTGAAGCGCGGACCAATAATGATGTCAACATCTTGCTAAATAAGGAGTGGCTTACCTTGAAATACTAGAGTTAAAGCTTCTGCATAGAAAAAGGTTTAAATGAATAATGATGCCACCATGTGACCTACATAAGAAAATCCAATCATATCTAGAGGATTGACTATTTCTATAGAGTTTGTATTGCAAGTAAATTCTGCTATTTGCATTTGTTTGTTTACATTTTCAAAGGAGAGAAATCCACAGTGAGTGATTCGTTTGCTATCTAGAGGCCGGATAAGATTCTCAGTCAGGATCTCAGCACAACTATGACATCTGCAGAACAATATTCGCTAAGAGATATGGCATACAGCGTTATCCACGGGTCACATTTATTGATTCAATCCAAGTGTCAGCTTTCGGTGTTGAAAAGTGAAGACAATGTGGGAGTGCAAAAAACCAGCAGTTCCTATACTAAACATGGGCATAAATGGGAATAAACCCAGGGTAAGTCTGCAGAGGGCGCTAAACTACAGATTGATGTTCTGCAAATCACGCAATAGTTCCCTCATACAAAAATAAATAATTGCACAACATGCTTCAAGCCTCTATGTAAACCATTGAAAAGTCTTTGCATATAGGCTGCACAGAGAGCAGCCTCCCCTGCCTGGCAGCCCTGCAGCGTAGTGCCTCACAAGGCCTCCAGAGAGCTGGCCAATAAGACGTGGGGATGGGGGCCTTAAAGCGACAGAAGCTAAACTGAAGGTTTTTATTGAAAGCAGAATGAGATAAATACAATTTTCTTTTTTCAGCTCAACCATAAGCTAGTATTTTACTCAGGAAGCACTTACAGTGTGTTGATGATCTTATCCAGCATTGGATAAGTCAGACATGTTCTGTATTTGGGTTCTTTAGATGGCTATAGTGTACTACTTTCACCGATACAGTCAGTGTCTCTACTGGCCTGCCTTGCCATCACTGAAACCTAGACTCTATCTTGTAGTGAAAAAAAACAACAAAAAAAACCCACCAACCATATTCAAGATTAATAACATGAGAGACTGCTGCTCTCTTCTAGTTCACAGTTGGGTTTCGTGAATTGTTTATATTTGGTTCACTGAAAGTCTGCAGAACAGCGAGTCTCAGTAGAAGTGATGTGAAGACTTCATGTAGCCTTTTCCACATCTTCAGAAGAGTAAAAAAAACGACACGCAGCAACACTGTGCAGCAGTGAGGTTGTGTTGTACTACAGTGCAGTGCTACATAAACGTGGTGTATATTGCTCATTACGAACAAAATGATATATATTACATGCAAAACATGGAGAAGAGTTTAACCTGAAGCCTCCTGGTAACGTACAACGTGTCCACCTGTCAGTCAACTCCACAGCTCCTAATTCAGCAAATATATGAATAACATTTCGGCTATTTATCATCGATATGGATGTTTTTCTTAATTACTAAATCCTCCCTGGTTTATCGTGTGTACTGATAAAGAATTGAGCAAAAGCTATAAAATGTGTGTTGTGAACCAGGCTTTTGCAGTCAGTCTCAAGTGGAGACAGGAAGAACTGCAATTTTTTTGCACATTGACATTGGTTATATTTCTCCACAACGGAGGTTGCCATTTGTATTGAACAGATAATGCAAATTATCAGTAGTGGAGACCCAGTTCAAAATTAAGTTGGCTTGGCTAGAGCTTATTTTAGCATTATTTTAATAAGCTATTCCTAAAAACATGTCAGAACTGTTTGCAATGGAAACTTCCATTTATTATCCTGCTTTCAGATAAACTCAGTCTACAATTAACAAGAGAAAAGAAAAAAAAAAGGTGGTAATGACCAAAGAATGAGTGACTAATTGTACATCACTGGTGTGTTAATAATGTGGGTTATACTCAAAGTAGATGTATGGGTGCATCCTTACACAGTTGACTGAGGAGGTCCATGGTAGGTTTTAACCCTGGATATCCACTTCATTTCTCCAGTGTGGGCAGATTTAACAAAGACAGCAAAGACAGAGAGAGAGAGAGAGAGAGAGAGCGATGTTGTGTCGCACAATGAGCGGAGAACGTTGCAGAGCCTTCCTCATTAAATTCTTGCAGTGGCGTTGGTTTTTCCACTTTAATGCTTGGGAGATGCTGGCTTCCTCCTCCGAGAGATACAGGGACTTGGAGGAGCCACTGTGAGACTTGAGTGTAGCCCAATTTGTCTTAGTTCCAGGGGGATGTGGTTTAAACAGCAATGGCCTCTCCTCTTTGGGTAATCTCTGGTGGCCCTTCAGTCTCGATATCTCTGTTGTGCTTTAAGCCACTCTGCTCTTTGGTATTTGACGTCTTAGAGCTGTCCAATATGACTTCATGTTTTGTTTCTTCTCTCAATCTCCGAGCCAATTCTTCCACTGACCCCAAGTGAGATAAAGCTCCGGTAAGACAGGCACCACAATTCTGTTGTTTTTCTTCTTTAAATTACTTGAGGTCCTTTTCTTGACACAAATTGGCCCAAGTACATTTGACAACATGTGAATCACTGGAGGCCTATAGATCTTAGCCTTAAAGTTTCCCAAGGGCGAATGTGTCTCATTAGGTACACTGCATTAAATGAGCGTTAGTGTGAAGCAACAGGTAGGTGACAAATTAGTACAAAAACAGTGCACATCAAATTAACATGAGTAAAACTTTAATGCGTGTTGTCTGTTAGCATGAAAATAGCTCAATAATACGTCCACCTTTTTCAAACTTTTGAGCTGACTTAATTCCTACTCCCCAGTCAAAAACAGTCAGGCTCTGCTGCTGTGTCTGTATCAAATGTCATTACGGTCCATCAAGTAATTGTTGTGATCCTTCAGCTGAACCAGACCAGCCAAAAGAACTCTCTTAACAAGCTAGCTTGTTGACAGTGAAATGAACGTTCAGAAGTCCAAGAAGCAGTCCGACTGCTGCAGAAGTAAAGAGCAGAGTTGAGTGGGTAACTAAAGAGACCATCTCCAACTGCAAAGTGAGCGGGACAGCTGAGGTGAAGTCGGGCATGAACCCTGTCACTTACACACACACACGCCATGGTTTGACTAATGAACACGTTTTAAGCTCTGATAGCAACTTTGACTTTAATGCAGTCACACTTGATGTCTCAAGGATGTCTCGCTCCTCGTTATCACTTCTACCCGTCCTTTTTTTCCAGACGCGTATGGACAGACACTATAGAGCCTGACTGCTTATCCAGCATTTTGCGGATTAATAATGAAATGAAGTGTCTGTGACTGCTGCTGCGTGTCTTATTGTTTGTAGTCTGAGCTTGATGGAAGCATTCGTTTGTATTTTGACATTTAGAGTTGATTTAAAAAAACCACATCTTTAAACTAAGTAACCATTAATTGCAGGATGAGGAATATTATCTCCTGCTATTGGTCAGGACTCAGTGTTCGTTAGATGATGAGTAAATAATTTCTTTGGCTGTTTTCTCCTTCTGTCGCAGCAGGGCTGAGGCTTGTCTTGCCCTCTGTGTGCTTGGCTGCTAAATTTAAGATTTCCGGAGCTCGCTGCTCATGTTTGCCTCCTCGTGCCAGATGTTCAACAGATGGGGTTCACTAATATCACCCCAGGGTGCAAAGGTTTCCACTCTAGCTCTTTCAGCCTGTGTCACACTTTTTTCTGTCATTTCTATAAGTGCAGCTCTCTGTCTGGCATATTAAAAAATGTCCTTTTTTTAACTCCCCATCCATCCCCCTTCTCATTGTTACTCTCCTGTGTTTAAAGACGTTTAAAAAACTGGAGTAAGGACAGAGAGGGAGAGAGGTTCTCAGTCTTGGATTGGATGAAACCTTCCCCCATTCGTCACTGCTAGACAAGCAGCCGTGTTCCACCTGAAACGCCTTTGGATTTACGCTGCAAACTGCAGCCATCTTTCTTCTGTTAATCACCTCGGGGCTGGGCGCTCCAGCTCGCCACGTCCCCAGGCCGATGGATGACCCGTAGGGGAAATCGAATGGAAACTAGCCAAGCCTGACGCTGGTGTGGTACTTTCGAGGTACCACACTGTGAGTAGGACAGAATAGGAGAGCAAACCAATTCAGTATGTGTGAACCAGAGCCCAGGAAGTCAAGCAAAGATTTGCTGCAAATCTAATGCTGTTGATATTTTCTTATACGAGGAGGAAGTTATTTTTGAGTGGGATCTCTCTGTAATTCCTGGAAACCAATTTAAATGTTGATCTTGAAAATATATCATCAGTTCTCATTTTTTATATACAGTAAGCCTGGAATTAGCATTTTTGTACAATCAACAGAAGTGAACAATGTTCAATATTTGATAACTGTCACAACCCAAATTTCAAGTCCTTTTTTTCCAGCCCTATCTTATAACCATTCATTCAATCAATCAATCAATCAATCAATCAATCATTATTTATATAGCCTCAATTGATAAAGGTGTTACATCGAGACCCTTTACAAAAGAGCATATGGGATGATATGTAAACAGGTTTTCTCCTTTGTGTTCTTATGTTGCTGCTCACACGTCCTCGCCGCTGGGATGGAGGTCGGAGCAGGCCGTGCACGGTGGTCATGGGGCGGACATAGTCCGATGGTGGTGGCTGTGTGTCATTGGAAAAAGTTCCATAAAGCACATTGTTGTTCCTGAGGAGACTGAGATATTGGCTGAATGTCCTCAAGTGATCCATCAGTCTGAAAATATAAATATACTGAATGGTTGTATGAAATGTAAAGTGAGGTAGCAAGACCTTTGTGTCATGCTTCCCGCCTCTCTTCGAGGCTACATTAGCTTCAAATGTTGGAAGCGGTTGTCCATTCTTGGTCTGTTCTCCTGACTGGATTAGATGGATTCTTCTACAGTTGATATTGTGGTTAAGTCACTCATATTGTCAAAGTTGGAAGCATGTGATTTAACTTACAACCAGTAAAGAAGCGAGGACTTTCAGGAGACCCCTGGGGGTCTTGGCTGCTGAGGCAGTTCTTCACTTTGCCTGATTAGTAATCCAGTCATGTTCTCACTCTGCAGTTGCCAGTAGTTCAAGAAAACCAGATAGATCAGAAACCAATCATGCAACAATATAGAGGACTGAAGCTGTGAAAGCAGGCCTGACACGAACAGAAAAGCCAGTGTTTAGCCTGTTTTTGTGTGTTGATGTTTTTTCATGTGCAGGGTCTGTAATGATGTCAGCAGAATCCTTGCAGAGCCTCTCTCCACTGCCAAGTGCTAATGAACAGTGTTGGACGAGGATGGATCTGCTCGAGCCATTTAGGTTTGCTTCCACGGAGTATTAGCATTCACGTTTGTTGAAATGATCAGTAAGCATCCAGAAAGCTTAAACATACGAAGTACAGAGAGATTGTGTAGCTTGTGGTCTTGATGTTGTTGATGAAACAGCGGCCGATATGATGCATTGGAAAATAACTGTGTCGGTGTTATGGGCTCAACATGGGCTTTACAACAAGCACTTATATTGAATGAATTTGATATACTTACATTATCCTTACAATGCTCTGCTGTATCTCTGTTGAATGAAGCTTTCACTTACAATTTGTTCCACAACAATAGTCCATGGGAAACCCTGCTGATAGTTTCCTCCTTTCAAATTTCACTGAGGAAGTTTACTTTTATATAGTCGTGTTTCTACTCCGCTCATGTGGTTGTTTTTCCTTTTTGCAAATCATTTTTGGAAAACATTTTCTCACCTCCGGGTCACGTCACGTTCGCTTTCAAAAACTTCTTTTACCAATACTTAGTACAGTAATGATGCTATTATGCCTTATATTGATAATATTTAAAGACAGATTTCCTGGGATGCATGCTCTTTGGTTTCAGGGTGAAAGAGTAGCACTGGCGCAAACTGATATGATTATCGTGCATGCGTTGAATTGAAATTGCAGCTCATTGACTCGTCAGTGTCAGAATGATCATCTAATCAGTAACCTAATCAGAGCATGTAATCTAATTCACTGTACTTAGATTTACTAACTAAACAGTGAATTAAAGAGACACACCTCTGAATCATGTCAAACGGATGGATGGAAGTAAAGCCCTAAAGTTGGGACCTAGAAGTCTGGAATCAACCAGCACGGGCAAACAAAACAGCTTTTCAGGCCGAGTGTTTGAGTCAAAAAGAAGCTCCGTCTTAATTGCACTTATACCTCGACAAAGTTCCCTTCCCAATGTATTAGTGCAATTTTGACAGAGTGCAGAAATTTGCCAGCAATGTTGATAATTAAAAACAGGAAATCTCCCAATAGCAGGTGCTGAGCACAAAAACAGGGGCTTTGATCACATGCGTTCCAACACTGGTAATACAGTATGATTTAGAAACATCTCCTGTCTTTGGGAAACTGTAATAATATCAGAACAAACCATTTTAATAAAGTCTGGCTGAATAAAATAAAGTCCGAACAGTGGGATATGTACTCGTCATTGTCTGTGTATATCACCTAACATCATTGCATGCTTGCTTTTGCAAAACTTGCATCTGTGCAGAGTATTAAACAGTTTCTTAAATTAGTAGAAATTGCATTAGCATGATGCCTATGAACTGGTATTGTTTTTAATAATCATTACAGTGTAAGAAAAGCACAAAACACACCCAGCGTGATTATCAGTAAAGCTGTAATTTCCTCCTAACATCACTTCCTTTTTGGTTCTGCCCTTCTCCTCACTGTCTTTGAAGTTGTGTCTTGCATCACAGTGTGATTTTGTGATGCCTCCCCCCCCACCAACGCCTGTGGCCCAGTGCTGGGCTCCGGCCAGTTGAAAAAGGCCTCTCAGGCTGTGTCACTCCAAAAGACCACTGCTGTGACACGATGTTGACAGGCACTGGGCGAGGCAACCAAAAGCAAAATCTAATTACCATTAAACCAGGGAGCCATGCTTCAGCCAGCAACATCATTTCCAGGCCTATTAGCCAAAATTAGCACACACTATAAAACCATACACACACTTTGCTTTGCTTGCAGCCTCTTCACAGTCGCACATTTTCCCTGTCCTTGCCACAAGCCCCTTTTTCACACTCCTCCTCACTTTGTTTCGACTTGCAGGAGGTGGAAATTGGAATCTGTGGAGCATGTTGTCTCATCTTGGAGGGGTTTTCTTGCATTATTTTTGGTACGGCATGCCAGAGTCGCACATTGGTTCTGATATCCCGGTTGGTGGTGATACACAGTTTGTCCATTATGACTCGTGTAGAGCTTTGATCCCACATTGTTTTGAGCTGTACGGTCGGCAGGTGAGGATGATGCATTACATGTTCAGCCTGGAAGAAACCGCAGAATAAAGGCTGGGATGCATACTCGCACGCACTCAGAAACACACAGAGGCGTTTGAGGTTGCAGGGTAAGTGTTTTAAGCTGCAGTGCAGATGGCTGGTAACACAATACCATCATGTTTCCTCTCGCCACTCGTACTGGCAGCTCGGTGATAAAACAAGACTTTGAACTCTGCCGCATTAGAGACCAGACCACAGGTTTGCTATCTGGGACAGTCTGACAATGCATATATTGTATACGCTCTACGGGCTGGAAAAAACACTGCGAGATATTTTTCACACATCTGAATTCTTCTTTAAAATGGTGTCATATCTTAACCCTATTCTAACCACAGTCAAATAAGAGTTTTGTCATGTTTGCTCCTGACAAATCAGCAGTTTGGAAGATGACGTCACTATTGGACATCAAAGAGTCCGTCCACTCAGTGAATTGATTCATCATTCGGTTGCTAACTGGCTTTATGTTGTTGCTTGAAATTGTATGAAACAACAACCAAGGGGTTTTAAAAAATAGCGATGTTGACACAAAGGGAACGAACATCATATTAAAATATAAACACAAAGACTTATAGATGAGAAACTGCGTGGACTCTTGAGGACATTCTGTTAAAAAAAATGCTAATATGGATGTGAAAATGCGTCACTGTTTCTTTGTCATCACACCCTCACTAAATGATGTAATGTGGTTCACGCCACATCTCAACAGGAAGTGTGTCAAGCCTAAACACTATTTAGCATGAATGTCAATGTGGTGGGAACACAGAAAAACAAAAAAAGCAACAAAATCCTAACAGACGTGCCTTTGAACATTGAGGACTGAACAAAAAGGTATTGACACTGTCGAGTGAAGACGCCATATCGCCGGTTTTGACGACGTCATGCTTTCAAATCAGCTGAAGGATTACATGCTCTTTCATGAGCTGGGACCATTTTCAAACCCTTTTATGCTCCGAAAATCCTTTAAAACCATTTGGGTAATGTCAGAAATGCCAACAGAATACTATTATTTATTTAATTTAACATTTCCTAAAGAGGCTGTATTATACAAGAGCGTGTCAAATTAATATAAGAGGGCATTTCATGAATATGAACAATAGCTCATGTATACAATTAGCTTACTAAATGCTCCCCCACGTTACATGGTCACCACTTTGTGTCGGTGGGAAGTCATAACTGTACGTAAAGCAGTTTTATTCTGAGGCAGCACAGTGCATGCCACAAGGAGAGGAGTCAAAGAGGGAAGAATTAAGTGGGTTTGGGGGGGGGGGGTCATCGTTCGTCATCTGCTTGGTTGCCTTGACAACCAAAAGTTATTATCCTCCATTAAACCTCCCTCCGTGCGCTCGTCCGCCAGCAGGGGAAAGTCATTGTTCCGAGGAGCAGTGATAATTGTTGGAATAATAACAGTGAAAAATGGTTTCTCTGCACTCTCTGAGACCGTTTCTGAACTTGAGAGACTCGGCGTCAGATTGATCCTGTCGGCACTGTCATCCTGTTCGTCTCATCCTCCTCTGTCACCGTGCAGACTTACATCCAATGTACCTCCAGAGGCACATCAATTCATTCCCTTTTTGAAGTCAGACTTTTATGTCTTTTTTTTTTTTTTTTTTTTTGAGTTAATGACTTCCATTGAAATATGCAACGCTGTTGGGGGTAGGGAATGTCGACCACATTGGTATTTGACAGTGTCCACAGTGAAACACTGCATTGGAGAACGCTGTCCGTGCTTGCTCTTATTCATGGTACAATACGAAGTACAGTAGTGAAATTCTCAAATTGAGTCTTTAAATGTCAAAAACAAAGAGGGAAGCACAACATTGACAACTGTCCGTACTCTTCTCTTTTAGCTGAGACATCATGTCAGGGATGCCGAGGTTCCTGGATATTTGATGAAATATCACAACCTGGTTGAACCCTTTTGCTTTCCCTGATTTTGCATGAAACATAATTTGTTTTTACAGCACAGATCATGATGGAAGGCTTTGAACTATTTAATGAGTCAAAACAGGTGAAACAGGAGACCCCTGTTGGCTGATAGTTAATCAGGAGTTAAGAACGGCGCTGAACCAAATAATGAAAGAATGATAACTGGGCCTGCTCGGGGGGCACAGGAGGAGCAGGTTAGAGGCTTTTCAATAACAGTGTGATGATGTTCGTGCTCAGTGGCTGTCAGACATCGGGGATGGATGACAGCGTCGTCAAACCTTAATGGAGAAAACGAACAAATGAGCAAAAAGATTTAAAAAAAAACCAAAAAAAAAAACCTAGAATATATTATAATTTGTGCCGTAATGTTACAAACCTTGCTGCAGTCCTGTTCCTAACACGACGATAATGCACAAAATCCCCCCACAGTGATTTAATGTGACGCGTCCTTTTGAATCAGAATCTTGCTTTAGTACCGTCGTCAGACTTTTTCTTTCTGTACCAAAATAATTCACTGATTGTTCTGTGTTCACTCGGGCTCGCAGTACAAACAGGCACTCCTGGCAGCTCGTGCAGTGTGGCTTGTCTGATGATGGTGATTTAACTTTGCATTACGATGTCGCTCTGCGAGCAGCAGACCACTGTACTGTACACTGTGCAGGATTAAGTTCTAGGATTTGGCCAACGTGTTGTGCAGTGTGTACACACACACACAGCAGGAGGCATTCCAAGGCTCAGATTTTTGGCATTGATAGACACACTGCCTCATTTTTTCTGCCACAAGGATGCTGTGCCTTTTTTATTTATTTTTTTTAAATTTTCAATATTTTTTTTTCAAATTTTTTCCCTAATCCTGTGCTAACCCAGTGTAAGCCATCTGGAGCGGTCGACATGCTTATCATCTGTAAAACACAAATGTCATCTTTAAGCTGTTTGTGTGGGTCCCTGATTGTATCCTATAATCTTTATTTTTTTTATGAGTCTGTGTTGAAGCACTCATCCGCTCTCATGATTGGTGGCTTTTTTAAAAAGTGCATCACACAGGGCAGACAATATTGGGGTTCATTTCAAACTGTGTTTTATGGATTTGCGAGCAGCTCAGGTGCCCACATGTGTGTCCCGTGAAATTATCTATTTGATGGTAGACGGGACTTAAGCTCTCTATCCCTGACAGGATTTGGACTATTTCACCAAATCAAAGTCATGGCGCTCTCCTCACTCCAGACGCCGAACTCCCGGCTCAGACGAGGGAGTGAGGCTGAGCACCTTATCAGGTTGACCCAACCTCCGCCTGCTGCAGCCCCCCCCCCCACCTCCCCGTGTGCAGCCCGGTGCCACCGGGACTTTTGGGAGGTGCTTTGAAAGGCCCCTCTCTGATGTGGGACTGAAGCTAGTCTGAGCTATTGATGATGGAGCCGACTGGTGACTGCTGATACTCGCTTCCACTTACATTAAAGACCGCCACCTAAGAGAGGCTGAGAGTTTGTGTCCTATCGAGACTTCACCGTGAAGAACTCCACGCACTGCTATTCAGCTACACAATGCCATGTGCAACACTTTTTATTTGATGACTTAAACCCCCATGTCTAGCCTCTGAGTATCCAGCTAGTAATTTGCTTAATTTAAGCACATGCTATAAGTTTTATTGCCAATTTGATTGCACTGCTCATTCACTTGTGTTAAATTATTATGCAAAATCAGCTGTTAGCTAAATGTGATCACATCACTGCAGACATATTTCAGGCTGCATATATCATTAAATCTCATTGGTTTAATGCGCCCTTGATAAAAGCAAGAATTAGATGACACAGGAGAAAGAGTGAAAGGCCAGATCTTTAACCATCTTTAGGTCACATCTTCACAAATCCTCAAACGCGTCTAAAGATGTGATGAAACTTAAAAAAATGAGAAAAAAAACATAGGATGACATTCAGCAGAAATGTGTGTGTGTGTGTGTGTGGGGGGGGGGGGGGGCGTGCACAAAGAGGCTAAAGATAATGGATGTGAATTGGATTAAATGGGCTGGGTGGAGAACATTAGCAGTTAGGTCAGAGCTGCTATTGTAGTGTGAGTCACTCCCTCCACTTCTAATCTCTCTAATTAGGCCTCATCGGCGTTAGCCAGAAAGCCCCCTCCTCTCCTCTCCTCCTCCCCTCACATCCATCCCAGAGCCAAGAGGGAAGGAGGCAGAACGGACGGCTCCAAGGTGGACGAAAGTTATGTGGCTGTCCATTAGAGCTGAGCGGGGAACTTCAATAATTTCTGAGTAAAGGCTGCACAATCAATCCAATAAATGAAATTACCAAGACAGCGTTACGAATGGACCTTAACCCAGTGAGCCGCTTTCCTGAGCTGTTATTTATTTCAGGGTTAATACACAATTAGCAGGGCATCTCATATTAACCTCTTCAAGGCCAATTTGAACAAAACAATAACAAGTTTCGAGCAGAGATGAGGACTCCAGTTTCAGACTTGTTCTTGAGTTCTTTTTTAGTCTCACACAAATACGACTCAAAACTTGACTTCAACTTGCACTCCAAGACTTCCCACTCGACCTGCAGCTGCTACAGTCAAGAGTTTCCCTATCAAGGTGGACCACCCAAGTATGCCTACCGGCCAGTTTACATGTTCCGTTTTTATCCCCGCCATCCACGATCCATAAACTAAAGTGTGCGTCCTCCGTACGTCTCAGGTTAAATAGGAACTTTCTCATACCGGGGTTTTAATTGTGTTGTGCAGTTGGTTTCTTCTGATTTCTCTCTGCACCAAGCCGCCGCCTCCTCCTGTATGTCCTGTGTTGTTAAGAAACATCTGAAATAATCAGTGTAATTTAGAACACGCGTGAAATGAATTTTTTAAAATACCACATTTTTCATGTTTCTGGATTCAGATTGGATCATTTGATTCTTTGTTTTTCTGGAAGTTATTGATTCGTTTTAAAGACTTTACCAAATAAAAGAATTAATTGATGATGAATGACGATGAATTCAGTTGCAGAAAAAAAAAAGCTGCAAAGACATCGACTGTTGCTGTTTGTCCCCAAATAATCAGATCACTGAGAGCCATGATCAAACACGACTGAATTAAAGACGTTTATCAGCGAATGTTGCCTCCTCCATCAGTGGAGGGCGACTATCAGTTCAAGTTGGCTCTGTGTTGAAAGTCTGAGTGTGTTGAGGTTGGCAACCCGGTGATGTCACTGCCGTCAGCCATGCTTCTGTTTGTGTGTGTGTGTGTGTGTGTGTGTGTGTGTGTGTGTTTGTGTGCGTGTGTGAGGAATGCTAATGCAGGGGCTTGCAATCCCATGTGAACCAAGCAGGCAGTATTTATTATGCAACTGGCAAGCGGCAAGTCTGAGCTGTGCTTACAGAGCAGGAAGGCAGACAGAGAGGTAGAGGGATGAATGGAGGGATAAACAGCGAGGAAGACACCTCGGATCTTCTCTGTGTGTGTGTGTGCATTTAGGTTCATACAGCATGCGGCCATTTGCATTAGCCAAATAAAAAGGCTGAGACATGTAATGCGGTCCGGATGATGTGTTTTCATCACGTGGAAGTGAAAGCTTCTGTTTCGCTGATGTTGGCGGGGAATATTTTTCGGATGAGACGTTGTACATGTGGCAGCTAAATGGCCGACGTTAAGGTTAAGGAACGACTGCCGTTGATGAAAATAAAAGTGGACAGGGGTGGTGGGATGAAAAGCGAGTTCACTGAATGATGTCAGTCTTGTGTTGTTGCCTTACGGCTGGTACACATCAAGCTGACAACAAAGAACAAGCTGCAACAGAAAACTGACTGCGGCGGCGTGTTTTGTCCACCGCTGTTGGACCAAAAGGAAGCAGGACTGATAGCAGCCTATACTGCCCAGTCTCTGCACGTGTCAGAGGCTATGACTCCCCACCAGCAGGCGGCGGAAAGCAGCAACACCTGGGACCAAATAGCGAATCCCGCCAGCTGTCCCTGTTTATACTGAAGACTCTGAATTCATTGCAAAAAAGGTACAACCTCTCCACCTATTAAAGCAAGAAAACAAATAGTCCCTGGTTTGCATAACAATGAAATATAAAGGACTTAAAACAAAGTTAGAAAGGGGACAAAAGTCTTTGGAATGAAGAAGCCCCCTTACTCCCTTTGGGGTTAC
The DNA here is from genome assembly GCF_947650265.1 of Symphodus melops. NCBI lineage: Eukaryota > Metazoa > Chordata > Actinopteri > Labriformes > Labridae > Symphodus > Symphodus melops. The sequence continues at coordinate 2,909,900 of NC_136694.1, read as the reverse complement.
TACTTTAAATGTTCATATTTTCTTGGTAAGAGGTAAACCATGTTAATTATACCAAAAGGCCAGAGTTAGCCCAGGAGTTACCTCGCTGACAGTAAATCATGCTTAGTAGTTGTATTTACATCCCGATGCATGCAGTAGATAACTGAGCTGCAACAGACTTCCACATTTAAGAATGTTCATGAAATGTGTCGTTAATCATCTTAAACTGGTTTTAACTTCTTAATCCGTCTGTGTCAACAAAGCGTGATGCCTTGTGGTCAGTTCATTGGTCTTCAATTCTCCTCCTCAAACACGCTTTAAACTGCATGCCATTCATCATTCATTCAGTTTGATGAAGTCAGGTATCTTTAATTCATTGACTGAAGTCACCAACAACACTCACCTTCTGTAAAGTCTGCTGGCCAATCAGGAAGGAGTATATACTTTGATCAGGGTGACAAAGTTGTGTATCAGCTCTCCATTTGGTATCTTAAAGAAGTTTCATGTTGTTTTATTATTACTTGTGACGAATTGTGATTAAAGAAAGTGTTCCTGATCCCTTTTCTTCAAAGACACTTGATATCGATCAAGGCTCAGTCATCATTGTGATACGATGGAATTTGAATATTCTGACCTTGACATACTGTATGGATCCTCTGCTGTGGAGAAATCTGGACTCATGTACTATGAGCCACTATCATTTAAAAATAGATTTAAAGTGAAGTAGAAATGTGAATTATGATGCATTAAAAATTGATGGATGATAAATCAGAACTGACCGAGCCGGTGTGGCAGCGTGCAGATCTGCAGCCTGGATCAGACCTACTGGAGCTGCATATATGACGAGATGATTTCATTTTTTGCCAATAACTGAGTGAGGGACAGAGTTGGAGCTTGTAGAAAGGGTGAAATGGGATTTGGGGCCAGTGCCAGCTGATGATAACCCAGTCCAAATGGATTGGTAATGGCTATTCATCGGGGTGGCAAGCCGCTCGGCTGCGCTGACACTAATATGAATGCAGATTGAAATGTGGCTGAGGGACTTTGGCTTGAGGTAATAGCATGAGGGAGTGTTTGTGTCCGTGTGTGTGCATTAGTAAATGTGTGTTCTTTGAGAATCCGTGCACATGTTGAGCGTCGGCTGATGATGCGGGGTTACAGGGGCTGACGCAGCCGCTGATGGGTTTGTTTTGTAGTCGATGATAAACAACATTGATGCCCAGTTTTTATTTTTACATGTGGCCAATCTTTCTGCCTTTCAAATGGAAAATCGACCAGAATGAGGAGACGGAATGAAATGAAAGTCGAAAACGCCCGTACAGCATATCCACATGATGCCACACATAGAGTCAAGAGTTTTTATAAATGATTACATGTGCAATCATTTTAAAGAATGTAGTGTTGATATTGTTTTATCTTGGTGGTACTTTATTCTGTCTGTTTTATGCAGGATTATTTCAAATCGTTTCCTGTCTCTCTCTCCCTTTTTCTTTTAAAAATATCAGTTTATTGGCCACTGAGGAACGCTGTTGATGCACATGAGTTCATGTTTGACTCCTAATGTAAACACTACAGAGGGTACCGATCACTCTGTCTTGCAGGAAACTCAGAAAGATTTCAACTAGATTTGTTGTCTATTGACCATGACTTCCTTAAAATTGGGTTAATAGGAAGAACTCAAACTCGTACGAGCAGCGTGCTCCATGCTGATGCGACTGACGCCAGTACAAAATGCTGAGACCTGCTCCGGCGTGACCACGAGTGCAGCCGCCACCTCCCCCCCACTGCGCTGCACTGCTCACCTGATGCTATTGAGAATTCGCCTCCACTCATTGTGCAGAGCGTGCTGGGAGACATAATGATGAAGACCAGGCTGGCGACGCCGCTTGCTAACAGCTTTTCTCCCTCATTAAGTCATAATCCTGCGTTTAAAGAAAACAATGGTGTACTTTTAAGTTACTTAACCATGTGGAGAGATGGTTTGATAGAAACGACTCCGATGATGGTCGTAGGATTTGCCTCTGTGATTCAACTATTAACGTTGACTTCGGTTGAGAGATCAACTAGCGTGCTGTTAGCTAACTGGATTGCCAACTCCCAATCGTGCAAACAGATGGCACTGAAAGAGCTACATGGCTGCACTTAAACTGCACAATGTGGACTGTGCTCGATGCAATGGAAAGGGAGACTAGCAGACCACTTCTGGACACGCTTTATCGAAGAGCCTTTCAAGTTGTCAGAAGTGTCCGAAGGGTTCTGCCAGTCGCTGTCAGTCGTTGTCATGGTCATAGATCCACAGTGGCCTCGAAGTTTCTGGCCCATTTGAAAGGTAACGCGTCTCTTTCCTCGTGGAGATGGGTGTGTCTGCACAGTAGAAGATAACATCAAAGGGAAGCTGTACAATTAATACCCCTCCCTGTACTGGACCACCCTCAGCCCATGTAGACTTCTTTTAGTTGCGGTGAGTCTTAAAAGTGTTAGTACATTTGAGGGGCGGGTGTTGCAGACCTCTCTGACTTGAACCTATCAGGCCACATCTGAGTAATAAAGAGACCTGCAGCCATGCTCACCCCCTTTGTTTGCTGCATTATGCTGAGCTGCAGGACAGGTTAAGTGTTGACTGTAGTAGGTACGTGTAAATATATGCTCTTGTGCATTTCTGAGATTAAGTTTATTCATTTAATTAAACAGTGGGGCTCTGATTCGTGTTTTTGTTTTTAAACTTTAAATCACCTGAATACTATGCTCATCTACAAGTGGAATTAAGTTGGAAAGTAAATAAATATATGCAGGAACTTCACTCTGGTCTGACACTTTGATTAGTGTACCAATTCAGAAGAAATTGAACTTTCAACACGGAAAGCCTGTTTGTTCCCAGTTGCTCTCGGATCAACTTGTGGGTTCCTATCAAGTAAAAAATGCTGGAAGGGTGATGGCTGAGCTGCTGTCCTCTCATTTGCAAAGAATATAAAACTATTAAATCATTTCATTTGTTTGCAAAGATGAAGCATTAAAACATTTAACGCTCCTGTGATGAACTTTAAGTTTGAGTTGATCTGGTGGATCGTTTTGAAAAAGCGCTACCTCTGTTCGCTTTGCTCATTTTGGCCTCCTGGTGTATCATCCAAAAAAAAAAATCCTCTTTCCCTTTTCTATTTCAACAGTCAAAAGTCAGTTATCAAGAATCTTTACCAAAAAAGAGCTGCTTGCTGTTTATCACTCCGTCTGACACCAACCCTCTGGGGGCAGATTCAGACCTTAAAAATAGCTTCAGGAAGTCGAATGTGATGCTGATGGGCTCCTATGCTTTTGTAGGTCATAAAACGACAGCTGTATTAGTTTTCCAACTAACAACCAACTCCTGATAGGAGCTTCAATGCTTATATGAAAGTCAGATATCGCTGTGTTTTCAAAAGTCAAACATTCAGGGTGTTTTGCTGAGAGTCAGAAAAACATAATCTCTTCTGAAATGTTTGAAAGACATAGTCTAGAGTTTACACTGTAAGTATATAAAATCAATATGTGTTAGCTTTGAAGGCTGTATGTTTCCAGGAGCGATAATATTTTTGCATACTTGCACAGTTTATATTTTCTTCCTGAGTCCCTATAGGTGTGACTAAGCTGAATTCACAGTTTATAACCTGCAGTGTAGCAGACACACAGCTGCCACACTCTCACCCGCACTTTAACATCCCAAATGTATTTTCCCGTCGTTGTTGTACGCTATCTAACGCGGTGAGAAAGGGCATCAGACAGCTTGAAGTGGCCTGAGGAAAACAGTGATGCAACGCTTCCTCACACGTCATTGTTTGACAAAATCTGGTTCACGCTCCGCTCCCCGCTCCCTCATCTTCCCTCCCAGCCTGCAGTATCATGCGAGTGGCTCACAAGCTTCCAGAACATATTGATCTCAAAATAACATCAAAGAGGCTCGCTGACTGACTTAAGATGTGCTGGGAGGGGAAGGCAAGAGCTGAAGGAGAAGGAAGAGGAGGAGGAAACCAGATCCAGCTAGAGGGAGGATTGTACCTGGACAGCGGCAAGGAGCCGGAGCATGTAGATTTTTTTTTCTTGCTCAGGGTTTAGGGTTTTGAATGTTTAAGTGCTGACTTTGAAATGTGGCCAAAAGGTAGAAAGTCATCTTCTTCCTCTTCTTCTTTTTTTTTTTTGGCTATTCAGCAGATAAAGTTTGGGGTGTTGGATTGATGGATTATTCATGATCAGATTTCCCATTTCTGCTTACCGTGTTTTAATACTGAGCCCAAAGGTGGCCGAACGCTGCAAAAAGCTTTTGGGATTGCAATAGAAAAGTTAAGTTGTTTGACCTTTTGAACCAGCATGAATAAGTGAGGCCCCTCCCCCTCCCCCCTTGGACCACCAAAACTGAGACTGTGTGAGAAGTTTCCATTGGTCAGGAAGCTGCAGATGATACAATAAGTGCAGGAATATCATGTCATGAATGTTAAACGTTTCCTCAAACTGCAGTTTAAGACTCGTGTTGTTACCCATAACGTCCATTGCAGAATAGCACCAGTAGTGGACATGTGATCAGCTGATGTTTTGTAGTTGCAAAGATCCAAGATGTCGTGACGACCCGAGCTTCGTCACTCGAGTCGTCGATGTGGTGCAGTTACACTTGCACTCGCTCTGTACTCCCACTGTAAGCCTGGGCAGGTTGTAGACAGATGGAGCCTGTCTGCAGAGATCAACCAGCTGGGAGTCGCCAATGCTCCAACAAGGACTTGATCCCTCACTGGTTTCCCACTTGTCAGCTTTGCCAGCTACGAAGAAGCTGGAAACAAACACCATGTGAATATGAACTCTTGTCCTTGTTGGTCGCTGTAGAGATTTCTTTAATTCCTACTGAACCATCCATGCGGCTCAGTCAGAAGTTCCTTTAATTCAGATCTGATAACTTGAGGTACAAGCTCACATCTTAACGAGAAAACCCCCTGGAGGACCATGGGGGATCAAAACCTGGACACCCCTCTCTGGCGGGCTCGATGGGTGCCTCTGTGACACAAAGAGCACTTGTTTTCAGCACTAAAAAGGCACTCATCCTCTGCTTCCAGTTTGGAGTGTGCATAATTATCCTCAGTATTTAGTTAAACCGCCCATTCCCCCGTGCTCATAACAACAATAGCATAACAAGAATGTTGTGTGCAATTCCTGTACTTCAGAATATTGATTTTTGAATCAACATGATGTGATAAAATCCCCCTGATGGGAAACGCAGTGCAACCTTCATTGATGTAGTTTTATTCTTTATTGTACGGAGAGTGTTTGACACAAGTTTAGAACCAGGAGGACGCGAGACTCCTCAGATATAATGACACAAAATGAGTATCGATTGTGAAATGATAACGATAATAACAAACAGAAAAGTGATGAAGTGTAGCAATCAGTACTTTACCATACGGTCAAAAACAGGATGTTTGAAAAGCTTAGAGGGGATCGATATTTCAAGTCATAACCAAGTCTCATCCCAGATGGCTTTCATTTAGTTTATATTGCCACATAAATAGGTGTAGGTACAAGAAATGGGAACGGTTTTATTTGGCAAAAGCAAAGGTTATGTGATGCTATCGAATCTAGATGGGAAGCGAAGACTTTAGACGTTAAAATGATTGGTCTTGATCCATGTGACACAGTCGATTTGGAGTACCAGACGGCAACACAGACAAGGAGACATTAGCCGGCATTAGACAGAGCTGTAACAAATGGCACCGAGCATCATCAGGGAGCGCTGTAATGTGGAGATTGGGTTACAGCCACTGCTGTGCGAAGTGAACTTCAATGTGGAATATGCCTTTAGTCAGACAGCACTTAGGAGGCGTATCGATCCGATGGTGAATAAAAAAAAAAAAAAAGAAAAAGAAGAAGAAGCAGGGGGAGATGGGTGTGGGTGTGAGAGCCCGGAGAGACAGGGAGGAAAGGGAAGAGAAACGAGAGAAGAAGAGATGGTGACCCACCGGAGGCGAAGCCAAAAAACCAATCTGTGCCAGGACAGAAGGCATATTTTTACTGGATCTGTCTCATTAATCTGAGGTTATTCTTCCTCAGTGGTGGGCACATTCTCGGGCACACACACTGCGGAAGAGCTCGTAAATTAACTCATTTTAATGATGAATACGCATGTTTTAGCTGTAATTGCCTTCATTCTGGGAGTTGAGGCAGCTCATGGCGATATTAAGTCTGTGTGTTCAAATTGCCAATTCAGGTGGCCATTAAGTTAGGTACAGACATTAAAAGTCCCTCGAGGATCATTCTCAATGATTTTGTTGACCTCCCAGTCCAGTCATGTTTAAAGGTCAAAGGTTTTATTCAGAGATGTCACTATCAGGTGGCTGAATTGCCATAACACTGATCCCCAGAGGAGTGCCTGACTGCGCCTTTGATTTGCTCTGAGAAAAATGAGATTCATCCTGGAGAGATTTCATATCTATAAAAAAACAGAACAGATTGGCTCTGAACCCAACCTGCAGTCCCAGAGGAGAGCCTCCTTTAATGGCTTCATGTTATTTCCATAGCATCACTTTCAGGACATTTGATCCATGGAAAGCCTTTCAGTATTTTTATTATGTTTACCTTGTTCCCTCCGACATTCAGGTCCAAGGCTCTCCAAACCCCTTACTGTTGGCTTACACCACACTAAGGTGTTTACTTATAGTCAAGAATGTGATCAGGCATGTGAAACAAAATGTCATAAATTTGATGGATTTGCAGCTTTGGGTGGAGCCAGACTTTTTTGACGGGGTTTGTAAAAATAAATGTCTTGTTCATAATTAAAAGCACAAAACAAGAAGAATACTGTCTTTGTAGGATTTATTGATTAATGCAGAACATACGCCTTAGTTTGTGCGACTATAGCCTGTTGTTGGCATTTTAACTTGTATGTCTGCACTGTTGGATGTTTACACCACCCAAAATACTATTTCCATTTCTATCTTAACTGAAACTTTGCAGAAAAAAAAGTTCAAGTTGTAGCTAATAGTCGTTGAGCAATTGGACATTTTATGCTAAATATAAAATAAAGACATTAACACTGGCTATCATTTAAATCAACTTAATGAGAAAACAATCGCTCAATTCTAGCTGCACCGAATCAGAAAAGTATCCTTCTCCATTAACTTTTCCTTTTTCTCATAAATTGGTCACAACATCTTTTTAAGGTCACATATAATGTTTCATACGAGGATGAAAAAAGGAGCTCTTGGAAGTATCCCAAAAAAACATTTAATCATCTATCTGCAAGTCTCTTGTCCTGTCGGTGGATAAAAGGATTTTGCAGTGTCCACTATTTCTTTACACCACTTACCTCAACCTTTATTTGATTTACCTCTTCCCTCTCACTTTCTTTCTCTGCACTCCTGTCCTGATTTTATCTTGTCTGACTGCCTTTATTCATCACATCCTTCACCTCACCATCACCTCCACCTCGTCCATGAAATACACTCTGCCAAAAAATGATCCAGAATCAATAACTGAGACTGAGTGAGAGTTGTGTTCGTGCTATAAGTCTTTTTAACGGCTTGTGCTGGGCTCTCCATGTGAGCATCAACACCCTTCTCTTTCTCACCTTTCTCATGGTCTGCAAGAACATATGAATCACTCATAAGGCCACTTAATGCATGCTCTTTAGGATCCCTGTCTCATTCGCCGGCTCTGGACAAAGAGCTGTAAATAAGTACCTTGACGCTCCTTGATAAATGGCCTCAAATGCTATGCTAGGCGTTCTGCATGTGACAAGACGGTTTAGCTGAAAGGCAGCGGCAAGGGCTAATCAAAGACGACGTGCTGAATGCAGACCGCCAGCCTCTCCTCACATGCTTATGAGTAATTGGTCCAAGAGGCGGGGTGTGTCTCATTAGGGGGAAAGTGTCTGTGGACAATTGTTTTAGTTAGCTAATGGTGCGGCAGCTCCAGCTCTAGTCGTCCTCTCACCTCATATTCCCCGTGCCCCGGTCAGCCGGCCAACCAACTAGTCAATCAGTCCTCCTGTCAGAGGCTGCTGCAGCCGTAATGGCTGCAGGACACGCCCCCTCAGCCAATGCCAAAAGTAATAGGCCAATTAGTGTATGGGGATTGTTCTGAAGACTGCATGAGACACAGACCCCTGCAACATGATGAGCTCTGGATGAGTGTGTGTGTGTGTGTTAGGGATACGACTGATTGAATCGTTGAATCCCATACTGGTGTTTCCGCACCATAGCAGTGAAAAACAGGTTACCTTAACTGAAACAGGGTATGGCAATATATATAGGTCAGACTGTTCTCATTCACTCTTGTTCTTATGTCTATAAAAAGTAATGTGCTTTGATTTGAATGTAACCCATTTAATTGTGAGCCAATTTGGAGGTCTTCACCGCGGAGTAGGCTGTTCAGGTAGACGGTTCTGCACAGCACAGTTTTGCGTAGGCGATTTATCAGATGCTGAGAGCAACTGCTCAGGCTGCGTTAGGTTTTATAGTACAAAGACTGAAAGAGTCTAAATTGCATCGAGGTTTGGGAGGAAGGGTGGGGGAAAAAGCAGGACAATCCCAGAAAAGACCAGCGACTGAGGGGCCAGTGTGGAAAGAAAAGTTGACATGGTGTCTCCAAAGTTTTCTCAACTAAACCAAGAAGTGTTTTTTTTTTCAGGATATCTTTGTACCGCTAACTAATCATACTGACTTCAAATGAACTGTGTTTTAAACAAAGGAGCGATTTTGAAACACACAAAACCCTTTTCGTGTCCTTATAAGACAACAAAGAAGTGACAAAGAATTAGAATTTCAAGACTGTAGAATTGGATGCGTTAGACTTTTTGGACCATGCAAGTAAGAGTTTTTTATAAAACACATTGTTGTGCATGTATAATAGCACATCTTAATAAGTGTAATTTAAAGTTAAATAGACAAAAGACATGCACAAAATGTGCAAATGCTTGTGTACAAACAGCGCCCCTGTCAATATGATAAATTCTGGAATTGAAAATGTTTAACTCCCAACAAAAGTTCAGTTATTTAAATATTTGTCTTTTTAGCAGAAATGTAATAACAGGACTGAAAAGGTAAATAAATCTGTTGATCTTGATTTTAGTATGTTGAAGCTTCTTTTAAGCCTTGCTTGAGTTAGATGTAGACCTCAGTGGTTTTAATACTCAGCATGTAGCCTACAAGTAAGAGTCTCAATACCGCCTCCCCTGCTGTTGTTTATTCATATATAAGTTGGTATCTTAAAAGTCCCTTAAACATTATTTTGAAGGGTAAATCATCAGAGGAAACCTCCAAGCATCATAATGGCAGTCTTCAAAAAGAGCCCAGTGCCACAGTTGATTTAACCAAGCCTTTTTTTCAGTGTTTAGTCCACACACTGTGTGGTGTCAGTGTGGATGCTGACAGTCTGTGATTTTTACATCACCTGGAACACAGGGGGGCTCTTCCAGGGTTTCCACGGACCAGTATATAACTGTCAGAGCGGGGAGTAAGTCAGGAAGGAGCAGTGTGGGGACGACAGGGGCGGACAAGTAAAAGCAACACAGCCTTTTTACTGCTCCCTCATATCATCTGCTCCCCAATAAAACAGGAACACATTTTATTGCTTGGTGTAGCGGAGAAATGTGTTTCATGGAGTTTGTCTCTGTTAGATCCCTTTTGCTTTTCTCGAGGAAACCCCATTTTTAAAGGCTCGTGATTGATTGAAGCTCTGACAAAAATCCGACTCCATTCAATTGCGAGGTACTGTTATTAAGAGTCTGTTGTTGTCACAGCTTTCAAAGTAAGGGATAATGTGTAGTGAGCAGGTTGTTTATGGCAAATTGGAACCCCGACAGGGTGAGCAGGTCTCGTCTCACCCTGAAGAACAACCAACACAGGTCCTTATATTTCCTTTGATAAACAAATGGTCTATTGGAATGTACAGTGGGAGCTGCGTCCATGCTAGCAGCTAGCATGCTAACATATCTCAGCAGACATCATACAATGAGCTAACCTAGCTTAATCTCTCACATTAAACTCAACATTTCCACTGATGCTGAAGTGAGACGCGGTAACAACACATCTGCATGTATCAGTGCAGTGATTGGGCTTTTTTTCTGCCTCATCGTGACGTTTTCTCCGCCATTCACCCGTCTTGTAACACCATCGTATGCTACAGCATGTTCCACTGTGTCTTGTCATCATGTGCCATCTTCAGCCTGGTAGATTTTTCCATCACAGCGTATACAGCTTTTTTAACTTTCATCCTCTATTCCACGCTGTTTTCGCCTACTTTGTCTTTTTTCCCCACAGTGAGCCGTCATCAAATGAACCGGACTTCTTTCCACAGATTTAATATGATGACAGTTTAGTCCTCCAGATTATGTGATAAGCAACGGGTCCCGAGCAATCATTTTAGTAACGGTTTGTTCTTAACAATGGTAATTTGTCAAGTTACCTTTCTCAATAGCCCTGACCAAGTGATAATGATGGAGAGGAATGTGCTGCTCTTTCACTTTCTACAATGTTTTATTCTGCCAGTCTGAGAGCGGAGCCGCTGGCCTATCAATTACCACCATACCCTTCAGGCCCCAAACGACCCTTTGCACTACAGTAATGGGCTTACCATTTTATAGTCAAGCTCAATACTTTCACATGCCAGAAAGTCACCGAAAGGTCCTTTTGACTATTTTATGAATGAGAGCCTAAGTGAAGTCATAACATTTTAAATATATTGATGTCCCTCTGCATGACTCCGGTACTCGACTGCAGGAGGTCTACTGGATCCTCCTCCCTCAGGCTGCTGAGGCAGATCCCTTTCCCCAGGGCCCGAGTCAAATAAAGCTTGAAGCTATTAATCTTCTTCTACTTAATTTACATTTCTGGTGTATTGTAACTGTATCCTGCGAGGACTTTATTAGATCATGTGTAGGGTAAAAAAAAAAAGAAGCCTTTTTTTAGTTTCCTGTAAGTGCAAAGGCCCGGGCCTGGTCTAAACTCTGTGGGATTGAATTGGATTTTGATGCAGCTATTGAGTCATGATTATTTATAGTTCAGAGAAAAGAGAGGCAGGAAATATGATGAGGAGAAAAAAAAGTGAAAATCATGCCACATATAACAAAACTTTACTTCTTCATCACAGCATTCAGCCTGACTCTTTTAGATGCCTCAGCTGGGACAAATGATTTCAAGCTCAGGCTCCAAATTCTCCTGTTATTAGTCATGATGTGCATTTTTTTCCATTTCTGGGCCATGTTGCGATTTCATCTTCTCAACACCCAATACATATGAACCTATTGGAGAAATGATGCCATTAGAGAAGCTGATTCATCAAGTAAAAACAGCTTACTGCCCTTTGTGATGTCATGAAGGGAAAATCTCCAAATGGCCCGTTTGAGCACACATTTTCTGAGAAGGGGAGCAGGCATCATTGGGGGGTTTTGAATAATATGTGACCTTTGAGAGGCAACTTCATTTCTCCAGTTCCTTTAGCAATGTGTAATCTAAACATTATCTTCTCTGTCTACATATATCAAGGATATCTTGGAGCAGGTGCCCTTCTTAACTGTTTTCTGAAAGAATTTTTTTTTTTTTACTGTGACACAGTTTTCTCGCCATACAAAATTTTCTAAGAGAATTTTGTTCGTATTTCATATTACTATTTTTTTTCTCCTGTGCATTGTTGCCTTTTAATAATAATAACTTTATTCATAAAGCACTTTTAAAAATTAAAATGCATTAAACCTTTTCAGGGACAGATTCTGTACCAGGACTGTGAGAGAGATGAAAGTTGTTGAGAAGAAAGAAGTATAGTAAGGGGTAGTGGAGGATAAATGGCAAATTGATGTCATGTTCACTTTTATATTTGGTGTCAGAGCCTCACTTGGCCAACCAAGTCCAGAATGTGTAGCAGTGCCGCTGTCCTTATGTGGAATCAAACCTGCAAGTGTCTGAGACGGCGGCTAACTAGACGTTTCAAAAGTGTTTCTTGACAGGCTTTTACAGCTTATCAATATTAATGTTTGAGTGTTTTGTTCCATTATGATATTGCTACTTTATCCTATTACATCTAGGATTTGTTCAAGTAAAACTCAACTACCTGACAGCTCCTGAAGGTGCATACAATCATGCATGTATTCTGTATAGGGCCAAGTTTTTTTTTTTTTTCTTCCTCTCTCTCCGTAATATACTTTATGGTAATGTATGCTCAGCTAGCAGCAGGAGTTTCTGGCACCATTTTAATCAGTGTCCCCTGGGTTCCCCGCTGTCGACTCCCTCCTACCTCCTGCCGCCTGGTGCCACAGCGCAGCAGAAAAAAGGGAAATATCCCAAAGGAAATGCTGCTCTCGTCTCATCTGAGCAGAACTGTGGAAGCCATCTAGTCAAATCTCCTTCCACATGGGAATTCACCGCCGTGCCCTCAGCCAAGGGTACTTAACCCTGAAAGGCTTAAACACATGGAAATAGATAAAGGTGGAATTATCGGAGGATTCTATGGAGAATAGATGTGTGGCGTGTCCTGACGAGATAGGACAAAGTTCCTAGAGAGGCAAAAAGTCGACTTTAAACACTCTTCCTCTCTCGCCTTATCTTCATTCTATGTCTTTGTCGCTTTGTCCCACAGTTTGACCCTGATGTGAACTGAGAGTTCTGCTCTGATGGCACCTGTTCTCTCTCTGTTCGCGTCTTGTCCTGACTCAAACTCAGCTAGGGGGGGCTTGTTATGCGTCGAGAGTCGATGTGGGTGTGGGTGTGCAGCAAATGTGTTTCCAGTATTAGCAGCTTCATTTGTAGGCTGATCAAAACTGGGTTCAGATCTTGGGGACTTTTCTTGCTGGCAGCGGACCAAGCCCCCGTCATGACTCAGCAAGATGCACTTCACATCTTTTTAGCTGGACTCGTTTGTCAGGAGTTGCAAACATAACATTGATATGCAAAGGTCTGACGGGTCCTGCACCAGAATCTAAAGTGTTGTTTATGTATTCCTCTGTCTGTACCGCTCTGTGCTAATTGCTGCAGTGTGTTTTTTTTTTTTTTTTGCTCTACACCTCCCGGGATCATTTGTCAATCAAAAAGACTGAGTGGCGCTGATTTCACTTTGAAAAATGAAACTCGTGTTGATGAAAGTTAAGTTTCCGCTCAGGGTTTTTTTCCTCGTTGAGTCACGTAGGCGATAAGTATCCATCACTTGTTCTAGTTTTCACAGTACACCTCATCTATCCATCCATGCATCCATTATCTTCAGCTCTCAAACCTGACAAACAGCCTGTTTTTATAACGCTTACATGCTTGAAGAAATGGTTGCATTACCATTTAACAGAATTTCCCACTGGCATGTTCGATAGACGTCATGCCCATGCAGAGACAGAAGTATTGTGTTACACTTTAAGTGTAACACATCAATAGAGGGAAAATGAACTGAGTTAAGTTAATTATGCAGTTTAGTCTTTCACAAGCACAACTTGGTCATTACTTAGCTGAGATGATCACATCCCTACCACAGCGACCTTTTAGTCAGAAGTGTCGGGACTAAACCATGCATAACTAACCTCTCAACTCCAGTCCACTTCTCGTTCCTGAAATCAGTAAGGGATGAAGATGTGAACTTCAGGTTCGAACAGAAATTACAGTTCCAGAATTTGAGCCCTTCTTTTTAGAAGTCAAGTTCACGCACGGTGGAGTCAGGCTGGGTTATCTTTAAATTCAGTCCAGAGTGTTTGGAGTTTTGAGTGAAGCTGATGCTGGCTTCACTATGACATGTGTTCGATAACTCCAAACCCTGATGTGTTCAACACGATGACACACAAATAGTACCCATCAGTGGGGACATTCAAGATTCGACCTCTGGGTATTTAAACATAACCTTGTTTTCACGTTGACCCTTGTGTGGAAACTTGACCGGCTTGCATTCTTATGGTCTCCATCACTTCCATGATGGCCTCCTTCACTTCCATGGCAGGTATACCCGCCCCTTTCTCCACCAGCTTCGACCTCTGATGAAACACTGTAAATTAAATTTCACAAGTTTTTTCTTTTTTTTCTTTGCATCTTACATTAACACATCTGATTGTGTAAAGGTAAGACCCTGGTGCTTGTTAATTTTCTTCCCTCATTGCCAGCTAATTATCGGCTCTTCAGGTTCCCGTCTGATCTTTTGAAAAGGACTCAGGCGAATAGCAATTTATTCCTTTTCGTAGCAGCTTGCCTATTTGCAGACCAGGCGCTCACTGAAGTAACAGAACTCTCATTTTCTCTGCCCACTGCTGACAGTCAGCACATCTCGCACACTGATAAAATATTGCTCAATGGCAATTAAGGTAAAACACCATTTGAGATCCTTATGGTTCCTTTATCGAAGAAGAGACCTGACTGAAGTCCGTTTCACAGTGTGGGCTTCTGTGGAGTGGTGGTATTTGGTCATCTGTATACAGATTTGAAATCTGTCCCGCCAGAGACCGTGAACAGCATGCACTCCAAATAATAACCAACATGTACGAGGTCTTGCAGTGATTGTGAAGTGACTGATTGCAGAGCCCAACATATCTGCCTTTTTAAAATGTGCAGCATTGAATAATGTCACGTGTGGAGGTTATTGATGTGAAAAAAATGTGCATCTTGACAATCATGATAGACTGTTTTCAGATTTATCTGGTTGAGCTCGAGGTAAGATATTTGGTGTTTGGTCAAAAATGATAGAGATCCTACATCCAAGGTAGCAGAACCTTAAAATCATGACATTATGTTCAGTATGTGTTGATGCAGGGGCTTTTCAGAGTTGTTTTGCACTAATCAATCAGTCCTGACCAACTCATCCATCACACTGATAGCATTTCCTGTTGACAGTGGTGCACTTTGAGTAGTGATGAATTTGAATATTAAAACTGTGGATGTGCTTTAACCCACTGAGAAGATGAGTCCAAACTCACCATGTAAGACTTTGAAGGCATTGAAGCCCGAACCTGGTCTTTTTTGATTTACTCAACAAACAAAGATGTGTGCAGTGATTCAGGAGAGAAGTGAGAAGGTTAAGTTTAGAGGCTTCTGGTCAAATATAAGAGATGTGCATCAGAATGTGAAGAAAGTAAATCAGGAGTCCAGACAATCCTATATGCATGTCAGTGGAAGTTTATGGAACAGGCTGCTCTCTGCAATTATTCACAGTCAACAGTCACAAACATTTATCACAGAGCTGAAGTTTCTTCTCACGTCAACATCGCTAAATGTAGCAACATTTACCAACGTGTTGTCATAGCTAAAAGTTGGAGCAGAGCTGATTTATATCGTTTATGGTGGTTTGATGAATTGTTTCCTGTTCTACCATTAGGGCCAGTATTGGGTCTTTTTTTAGTCATACCAACATCTGCCCTCAAGCAGATAAAGTGGATGACATGTCAAGAGCTTTTTATTTACCGGCCATTGGGTTTCAAATCAAGACCGAGAGACTCAACACATGACACGGTCTACTCCCCCACTGAGACTGGTTGATGGACTCAAGTGTGAGACTTGGACCGGGGCTTTGCACCATGACATTCTATTGCAGTAAACATCCTCGTCACCTTTTTTATTTAGCCTCATCGAGCTCGTTGAATCAGTGATGGGCGCTCATGCTCTGCAGATTTTCATTTCAAATGCCACAGAGGCTTGTTTCACTGATTACTTTCACCTCCTCTCTGGTTGGAAGGTAATCAGTGGAATCAGCTGGTGTGACACATGGCTGCGGCTCACACATTGTTGCCCATCTTTGATCTGAATGCTGTTTTAAAGCCTTTTTGAATCACTGATTCCTTTGGCTCAGTTTAAAAATAGATACAAGAGGATATTGTATTTTTTTTCTGCTCTATATTAAAATGGTATTCGAACGTGCAGCTACAGTCACAGAAAATACACATTTCTGTCTCCGGAAATGCAGAAAAGCCCCTTAGTGCATTTCTGAATCCAAAGTCTGAATGAAATATTTAAAATCCAGGGTGTAGCTTTGTAGTCAAGACTGCGCTAACCGAGACAAGACCAAGACATTTAGAGAACAAGGCCGAGGCAGGACGAGACCAGGACGAGACAGAGACCATAAATATCACAGAAAAGTCGTCATCTTGTGTGCAGAGGTTGGTTCAGCTGGGAGGATTAAAATCTAACCACAAATATGATGAATTAAGTGTCTCTTTTAGAAAAAGGTGTTTTTTCCTTCTTATGACAGCGATGACGTGGAAAAATAGCCTCAGTGGTGGTGGTCTTGTCTCGAATTAAAATCCTAAATCGGCCCATTCTGAGACTGAAACAAGACAGAGTAAAAATGCTTTCGAATCTGAGATGACACCGAGACCTTTAAAAAGTGGTCTCGAGAACAAGACCGACTTTGAGGACTCCAACGCTGCCAGTTGGCACCAGGAAGTGTTCAAAGCTACAACTCTTCCCTCCTCTAATCTCTGCTTTTTCCTCCCCTCCTTTCCTGCCATCTGTTCTTCTCTACTGACTTTTGTTCTCCCTGTCTGCTGTCCTCCCCAGCTTCCTCTCGTCTGGGTGGGTCTCTCATCCTGCTGAGCTTATTTCACAACACCGGGGAGTGAGGGAAAGAAGTAGAGCCTCATTTCAGTCGAAGGAGAATATGTTGAACTATTTTGCACCTACAGCCTCCATGTAAATGCTTTTAAAGGGGTTCATCTACATTATATTATTTTTCTCTCTTTAATGAATGTCTGTTCGTTCTGCTTGTGTACTTTTGATCTGTGCTTTTTTCAGGATCTCAGACTTTTTAGCTTCACTGCAGCTCTGACTGTGAGCCAGGTCTTATCGCTGAACATCTGTGTTGGAGCTCACTTTTGCTCTCTTGTCTGAATGGGACCAAATCCCTGCAGCTACAATACGCTCCAAAACCTGCTGCTGGGAATCCTTTTTAGAGGAGAGGAGTGGAGGCTTTTTACAGCAGCAGATATTGCTCAGGAACTGGTGCTGCTGCGTCCCATTGTTTACCTGTAGGAATCAGGTGACCCCTGCTTGATTACTGTACTGTGGAGGCAGCTGAATGTGTGCAGCACTTTGAGTCCAAAACAAGGAGACAATAACGTGTATTGTATCATGTTGTGTTAGTTTGTAGAAAGCATACTTTATATGACATACTGTAGAGAAGCAGCACCATTTTAACAGTCACCCGGTTTGTCTGATTTCAAACAAGAAAACCAAAAACTGTCCGATGAAGAAAATGTTCCTACAGCTAAACTCGCCTGTAGTTTTCCTCAGGAAGACAAAGCTCCACATTAAGGCCAAAACGAAGAGTGATATCATATATCAGTCGTTTTATATTTATACCCGCTCTGACCTCTGTGGACCGAGCCGAGACATATCTCATTATGCATTATTACATGAATAACATAGATGCATATTACATATGTGTCCGGTAGGAAAAGAGGCTGTCCGACACGAGAAGCTCACTCTGGGAGGGAAATGTATTCTTGGTATTTGTGCTGGAATATTGTTTTTGTGAAATTGGATGTGTTGTAAGTGCCGACAGGTGGAGGGAAGAACCATAAAGATAAGGTTCATGTGTTCACTGATGATCTGTATGACCTTCATAGGACACAACACAGCAGTGTTTGGTAAATAGATTTGGGCTTGTTTATTTCTTTTCTACTCCTCTGATTACTCGGATACAATAAACTCAATATCATACAAAACAAGACGATGCCATGTGATACAAAACGATCCAATAAATTCACGATAAGATGCAATGTGAAACCAAACAAGATGAGTCATTGTTTGGCTATTCATTCATTCAAAAATTAGAAAATAAAAATCCAAAATGAAACGATATGATAAGGCATGATGTTGCATGCGATGTGTTATGAAATAAATAAACATAAACGAAACAATACCATGCAATATGAAATGTCAGAAAAAGATTTAACAAGTTGTGATGCGATACTTATAAAAATATAATATGATACAAAACAATATGATTCGACACTTTTCCATATGTTTGGACACACATCGACTCATATGGTTTATGAAACAGCACAATATGACTTAATACGATTCAATGTGATACAGAGCTGTAAAAAAGTGAAAGCCATAACTCAACTAATCAGAAACCAAATGACGGGTTCAAAATGGTCACCCGCCAAGCACCAAATGTGGGTAGAATTTCTATTTTGCAATTACATTTCAGAAGGCTTTCAACAACATGGCAGGTAAATATTTTAACATTAGAACAGGCTGATTATATAAGTGTCTCAAACTGTCAAAGCTAAATCAATAGAACATTTGATATGTTTTATTCTCTGATGGATGGGTCTGGGAACTACCTATTAAAAAAATAAAGGCCATATATATTTTTTTTAATTTCTCAATTTCCTGATTTGTTAAAATTGTTGAATCAGTGACTTCAATTTGTGATTGATTCAACAGAATATAATGCTTTCTCAATTACATGTGCTTTAACAGATGTGTGTATGACACATTTTTTTAATTTTGGCCAGTTAAAAATATGTTTGATGATTTTTTTAATCTACCTTAATAATTTAATCTACTTTGGCCGATGAGTCAAAAAGTTAATTTCGGACCCTGAGTGCCAGTTTACCAACATCCGATGAACTGATGCCCCAGGCCCCCCGGGCGATTTCCTTAATGGACTCATCAGCCTGTCGCTGTTTTACATTATTGGCTGCTGCAGCTTAAAATTGAAAAAAAAATCACTGCAACAGTTAGTTACAGTAGAGGTGTCATGGCTGTACCACTGCACAGTGAAATCAATAGGGACAGACTGGCTCTGCTCACACATACCACACACTCCCCACTCCACTCCAATCACAGTCGACTTGTTCTCCTTCATTACTCTCATCCAGGCAGCTGCTTCTCTTCCTCTCTTCTCCATCGTCTCATTCGTCTCTCACTGTCTGTCTTTCTCTCTCCCAACTCTTCCTTATGTTTCATATGCATAATCTCTCCGAGTTGGCTCAATCTAGGGGGGAAATTGAGTTTTGGTGCTGCTGGTGGTGGAAGGTTTTGAAGCTGTAATCAATACTGTGGAGCCATGGGGTCATTATGGAAATCAAGTGGCATTTAAAGGTGCAGTGTTGGCTAAATGTGGCTGGTCGCTCAGCAAAAGACCTGGAAGCTACGTTCATTTCTTACCTTGTTAGCCATTTTTCTTCAGGAGGATTGGAGTTGTACTCATACTAAAATGTTAGCCATATTTAAGTGAATACAAACACAGGAAAAAAATATTTGTCAATGTACAGAAACTTGATTTGAAACAATTTTCATGAACTTGAAATACATGCTTTCTGGCCAGGCCCCTAAAGGGTGAGTCGACCGACGCTCTCTTCTGATTGGTGCGTCATTTAGAGTCTTACAGTAACCAGGCTTCTTCAGCCGGCCGCACATGGGGGATGTAATATCAGGCCCAAGCCGCGCACACATTAGATACATTTCAAAGAAAGATTCATCAAACAAACAGGGGGGAAAGGAAATGTGACTGTTGCCATGACAACACAAAACAAATCATCTGAATAACTCTGACTGAGTCTGGATAACAAACCGCTGCAGAGCCCCTGAACTCCAAGGGACAAAAGCCCTTAGGTTCAAATCCTTTAGCTTTAATAGCTCCCTTATAACGTACCATGTCCACGGTAGGGAGCATGGTTTAGCTTCTGTGCATCTGTTTACATAAAACATTTCTGTTTGGTCAGCTTCAGTCAGGTAAGTCTACCAAAAAATAACTGAACATGTGAAAAGTTGAACCTAACAGGGACTCTTATTTACTCCAGTCTGCACCGGCCGACCCAAACTGACTATATTAGTTTTTTTAAGATGGCACTGAGGCGGCTATGGCTCAATCGTAGAATTGATCATTTCCATATGAAACGTTGGGGGGTTCGATCCCCTGCTCCTGCAGCCTCATATCGATGTGTCCTTGGGCAAGAAACTGAACCCCGAGTTGCTCCACCTGCTTCGCAGGCGGCATCTGAATGCATGAACGGATTAGTTACTTCTGATGTAAAAGCACTTTAAGACTAGAAAAGCTCAAGTCTATTTATTATTTTACCATTTATCTCTTACTGAAACAGTTCCAAGTAGAGGAGGTGGTCTAATGTGTTGTCAGTCTGGATTTAAAGGCATTTTTCTCTCTATTCAGATTAAATTACACATGTGCCATGAAGTGGTGCTGGAATTATCCCATGCAGATTTGACAAGCCGTTCTGGCCGTGGCTTCTCTGCGTTTGTGCCCTCCATATTATTCATTTAGGTCTTTTCTTTTCCCAGCATCCACTGGGACACCACAGGTCGGCTGTCAGTCTTAATGGGAGGAACGATTCAATGTATTATTGAATTGAAGTTCTGTACAGTTTCACTGCATTTTACCTCTGGCTTAGCTAAGAGCACGTAGGCCCTCCAGGACTTGAGTGCCTGTTTGGATTTGCGCTGCTGCCAATGAACAAACACAGCTACATGCATGTACACACAGAGAGCCGTAATCTCTACACACACTGTGCAAACTGTGGCTATAATGCACAGCGCAATGTAAATAACAAAAAGGGTAGGAGATGGTAGAAAACTGGCCCAGAGCTGCTGGAAACAGTGCGTTCAATTCGGCTTCATAAGAGCTAATATTGAGTATCCCGGTCTAATATTTGAAGTTAGGATATCAGTATACTACAATCAGAAACTCTCAAAAATCAATAAGGGTGAAATGTGCATTACAGCTCTGCAGGAATGATCACGAGGCAACGGATTGTGTTCTCTGATACAGAGAAGGAGTGATATGTCAGCCATAAAAAAGTTTGACAAATAATCCCTTCAGCCTCCTGCTGGATTTTCATGAAGCTGCATAAAGGCGCACAAACATCAGCAAAAAACTTGGATAAAAACAGAAAAAAAGGAGACCAGATTTTCATCTTTTTTGACAAAACAAATCACAGGCACGGTCAAAGCTTTGCAGGCTTTACTGACCGATAAGGCTTTCCAGCATGCATCAGCACTCTGCGGCGGCACTGAAGTGCAATAAAATGTAGGAAATTCTCCCTCGACTTGCGTCTAAATGATGGACTGACTGTTTGAACTGCTAAGTGTGTGTGTTTGGGCTTCTTTTCTTGTCAGGTTCACTTAGTGAGTGAATCCAGGAAGACGACATTTAGCACGATGAGGTCGTTCTGGTCAACCCTGCTAATGTTTTTATTTTTGAGCTTCTGCCTTTATTTAGACTCAGGACAATGGATGGAGTCTGAAATCGGAGGAGAGAGTGGGTAAGGACATGCAGGGAAGAACCCAGAGGTGGGATTTGGACCTGTCCACCCGCTTGGAGGACTAAAGTCACCAGATCCACGTTTTAAGATGTTGATTGAAATTGTCTTTTCGGTTCTGAGAGAAATTAATAACTCATACGCTCTGAAAAAGAAACTGTCACCTGCAGCCTGTTAAAACTTCAACCTATTTCTGTGAGGTACCAATATGATTAACCAATCACAGCCTCCCTGTTTACTTACCACTGAATGAGACATGAAACGCTGTAGTTTCTACATAATGCAAGCTATGAGCTCAGATCAGATCCTGGAGCAACAGCGCTCCAGCATGTGAGTGAGGGGGCGTGGCTTCAGAGGGAGCACTGAGGGAATACTACTTTTCAAAATCGTGTTTGTTTTACAGAATGACCATCCCTACCTTACAGTATGCCATCAATGATCTTAGAATAAAGATCAGTGTTTGTCTTTATAGCTGCTTAATCTGGACGGGAAAGTTATTTGTTTGACATCATTTGGATAATTTAAAGCTTCTTAACTGTCTCCTTGTGTTCAGAAAACATCTTTCTACAGAATAAGAACAAAGAATAACGGGGTGAGACTTCGGCAGCATCGCGCCCTGTTGGCGCCCCCTGTGGACAAAGTTGTACATTTGAGTTCTTTGCTGATTTTGTCCTCTACAATCTCTTCGCTGTTAGTGGGAGTCTCGTTCATCCAGCTTACTGTGAATCTTATCTGTGGCATATGAACTCACTTCAGCTGACACTGACTTTGAGGGCCGATGATCTTCTTTGTTTTTTCTAGGTCATATAAAAGCATCATTATTAGTTTAACTCCTTTATATAACCAGTTTGAAACTCCTTACAGGAGCTTTAGGATGTGCAGCCAATGTATTGTTTGCAGTCCTCGGTATCTTTAAATCATTTATCCGTTGAGTGTGGAAGACTTAAGTAATAGTAACTAAATCCATATTTAAACCTGCAGGATGCAGATCATAGCCCAGACACACAGTGCCTCACACATAACCCCGGCCTCCCTCTGTGTTTGAGTTTTTCCTCTCGGCTGTGCTCCTCTGCTTTTCCTTCGAGCTGTTTGTATGCCTCTGAGCTGCCAGATACAGAACACACAGAAAGACTACAATCGTCACCCCAAGCTGCCACCGCTCTGTTCTGACATCGCTGCAACCACAGCCAAGGCCTCCTAGTCTAAGGTGACATCTCTGTTCAAATGAAAGCTTACACAGCAATGCCTCAGACAATACAGAATATAGAATACAGGAATCCATAGCTGCCGTGTTTGAGACCGAAGTAACTGAATCTCAGGGAGAAATGAGGAACGAATGCAACGTCTTGACATTGCATTACAAAGTGGTGATATTTAACGTGAGAAAATGAAGCTCCATCTCCACAGAATTGATGCTATTTCAAAGGGCAGAAGAAGAAAGCCTTTCTAAAACATTGTGAATGTTCAGAAATAGCCAAAGTTTGGTTCAGTTTAAGCAGCAAAACAACAGAAGTACACAGGTTAAGTTTTGCATCATGTTAATAAGACAACCTTTTTATTTAAGACAAAGAACATACCATACCATCCTGAATAAAATGAGCACTCTGTGTCTGTTCTGGGATCTCACAAGGAGGGGAAATGGTTTGAAATGTCCTACGTGATGATTTGTATTGCATTTAGCAAATTTTACATCATGCAGTTTCTGTACCGCCCTGTAGCTTTATTTTTTCCTTGTTTTCACCATGTGCACCAGTGTATAGGATTCAGCCAACTTTTTAGATTGGAAAAAAAAGTGCATCTTGTACACTGGATTATAAGGTCAGTAAAAGTTAATGATGATCTTTGAAGTGAAAATGCAGAGTTTGTGGAACCAATTGCCCGTGACTGCAATACCCAAGAAGATTTTATGGCTTTATATCTGAACCTTGAAGGATTTGAACGCCATCGGGGGAAAAAGGCACATTTGGGATTTTCTTTGGTATCGTTTTCCTGATGCACGCACCTGATTTTAGCAAATTACAACCAACAACTTCATCAGGAGTCGTTGGGATTTCATGTATTTCGCTTTGACACAACAATGTAAAGACTGTACACCATGTCTGAGGAATTGTTCCTCTGGTTTGTTCTCGTTGTTACGTTTATTTACACGAGACCCGCGAGTCAAACTGAGGATGTCTGGAAGGTGTTTTGGATCATACTTCCTTTTCGAACGGCATCATTGGAAGTTTTGTGTAGAATTTGGAAGCCAAACACTTTCCGCCCACCACAGCAGACGTTTCAGCCAGTTTTCGCGAGTCAGCTGCCCTTATGTCCTCAAACTCTTTCTTACCAAGTTGCCCATGCTGTCAGTGGAAGAGAAGCAGCTGGTGACTCCATGTGTTTTTGAGAACACACATTGCGGTCTTCACCCGTTCTCCTCAGGCCAGCAGAGGGAGTTGGCAGAGAGGAAGAATACAGTGGATTTGGACGGAATAATGGAGACCTCATCCTGTTTCAATTCCGTCTCATTTGAGTTGCAACTCTGTTGGCTGCTGCTGAGACTGCTGTTCGGATTGACTCACCCCTTGGTTCTGCAACTTTTCTTCTGTTTTTCTTAAAGGCTTCTTGCTGTCCACGTTTCAGCTATTATTGTGACAGAAACATTGCATTTCTTTTCATAGGTTGAGTAGAAAAAAAGTGGGGAACATAACAAACCATACATATGTTTAATATGGGCGGTTCTAGAGCAGGGGTTGTCAAACTTGTTTAGACCATGGATCCCTTTCAGGTGACTCCTTCTTTATTGTAACTTTGATAAGCATTATCTCAACACAATGTATTTATGTACTATGTACTACTATTATATAAACATTTATAATTACATTTCCAAATAATTTCACATGGGGTTTATCTGTGAGAAAATGGTGTTTTTTTTCTTGTAACAGACACATCGTGATCATATCCGAGTTGTTGCTGTAGTGGGCGGGAGTATTGGACAACATTTTTCAATGTTCAGCTGTGACAATTTTTTTGTAAATTATTCCGCTGACCCCCAAGCTGTCGTTCGCGGACCCCTGGGGAACCTGGGACCCCACTTTGAGAATCACTGTTCTACAGTCTAGATTTGAGTGCACATAATACACAGACATTTGAGTACTTTTATTTCATCCAAGAAGTATATTTGTGGGGGGGGCGCCGTTGGTGTAGTTGTTAGTACATACCCCATGTACTGTGCGGACGGCCCGGGTTCTGAGAAGAGAAGTTGTCAACGACTCCTGATGACTTTGTGGGACATCAGTCACTGTCGTCTTAATCCTACGAAGCAGCCGAGTGAAATAACACGGTGCTCATACTCTGACCTCGGTGTTCGCAATTTTTATGTGTGTGACGACTGTTTTTTTTTTTTTTTTTGTTCTGCACTCCAAATAACAGCCTTTACAATTTCTCTTTTTCTTTGAAGCTAGCTCCCAGTTATTTTTATTATGCAAGGAAAAGAGTCTCATAATTGGGATAGATATAAGATTGTATTGTGTTTCAGCAGAGGCCTTTGATATCACTGATAGTAACTTGGCTCTTTCGTCTTTGATTAGACATGAAAGCGCCATCGGCACAATGTGGCGCAGCAGTGAGCACAAGCTCGTTCTGCTCTGTTTTTAATGACCATTTGCTTTCCATTTGCATAATATGTGGCAGTAAATAGAAGCCTTTGCTTTAGATCAAAAAAATATATTCATACATTTATGTATATCTATCACTGACTAGACAGAAATGGGCTATGATGATTACTCTCTGAGCTGACATGAAAGCCCAAATTAAAGATTGATTACAAAGCTCGACAAATCTTTGTGAGGGCCTCCAACCTTTTTGAGGTTTGGCTTTGACTGAGTTGACGGTCACATTGAAAGCACATTGTGTCGTTGTTGTCGTTGTTGTTGTTTAGAGTTTATCATCGACTTGTACGGCCTTTTTGAACGTTTCCGAGCTCGCAAACTCACAAAGGCTTTTTTTTTTTTTTTTTTGAAAATGAGCCAATCTCAAACCGAGGAACAGTGGCCAACGATAAACATCTCTGTGTGCCTGTTTAGTGTTTGCTTCTGTCTTTCCCGCTTCCCACTTTCCTCACTCACGCAGAGTGAGTTTGTCATTGAGCATAAATGGAATGTTTAAATAACACTAGAAAACACACACTCAGGTTTTGCCCTTTCTTCCTGCAGCTAGAAATGACTGAGGTGAAGCTGTTGAACCTGAGAGGAAGGGGAGAAGCTTTCTTTGTTTACAGCTTTAAAGGAACCTTTGTGTGTGTGTGTGTGTGTGTGTGTGTGTGTGTGTGTGTGTGTGTGTGTGTGTGTGTGTGTGTGTGTGTGAGAGCATCTTTTTATTTAGTACATTCGATTAACCCCAGCACACCCGTTTAATACCAGAGTCTATGATGGATCGAGTTTATTTTCAGCTGGGGGGATCAGAAGCCAAGTGTGCAAAGTACAAACTGCTCCTGTGTTTGGATTGTTTGTTCTCTGGTCTGTTTGAGGCTGTTGGTGGAACATCACATCTCCTTGTTATTTTCCTGTCTTCATTGTTTTCGTGGATGTGGTTTCGGGTGGAATATATGACTCTTTGCTAACATTCTGTATATCCTCTGTATTTTGTCAGTGCTGATATATTCATGAACCGAAAGCATCCCTTTCTGTTCTGTTTCCTGAGGAGCACAAAGACCTCGAAGTGGGACTACTGATCTGTCCCTTTTGTGCCCTGAACCCCGGTCTTGCAGGCTTCACACTCCCCCATGAATTAGTGGATGTGGAGCTACCTGATCTTTGTCTTTATTGTCTTATTTTGATTTAGGATGACCGTCCTTTTAATTAAGGTTCTTGCCTCTGGTGTTCTCATCATGTTTTTCCTAAAACGAAAATGTAATGTTGTAACGGGGTCAGTCAGTTGGCTGTGGGCTACTCTTGAGTCTAATATAATTCAACATTTGGTAGATATACACATCATAAAGTCATGTTGGATTAGCGACTCGGTTTGGGCTGATTGATGATGCCGTGTTCATCGCTGTTGGCTGACCGTCATCAACAACCTCGACTGTTACTCAACACCCACCAACCCATCCCAACACAATATCACTAAATGGACTTGTGTTTGGATCGTCGTCTGATTACTCAAAGCTTCTAGACACATTTTTACACTGACTCTTTCACACACTGATGGCGGCTGTGGCTCAGTTGGTAGAGGCGGCCGTCTTTCAACTGGGAGGTCGAGGGTTCGATCCCCGGCTCCAGCAGCCTCATGTCTGATGTGTCCTTGGGCAAGACTTAACCTCAAGTTGCTCCCTCTGTGTATGAATGGATGAGTTATTACTGATGGTCACTTCACGTGTCGGTGTGACCTGCGGTGTAAAAGTGCTTTGAGTAGTCAGAAGACTAGAAAATGATAACAGAAGCTCAAGTCCATTTACTCACTCTGACACTAAGACTTACTCAGTGAACATTAGTCACGTTTTCAGTGTACGATGGGTCATCTTTGTTATGGAAAAAAAAAAGTCAGTAAAACCAACATGTGCATCCTTCTTCTTCTTATTTATAAAATCCTATCAACATATTCTTTTTGGCAAGCTGCTGACAGTGCCACAAGCCGTACGGTCAATCACATGGGATGACAGACAGCGGCTAATGTTTCACAATCTGTCTGGTTACTTAGGGTGCTTTTGATGAAGCAGAGAGTGTAAGAGGAGCCAGCCCCCATTTTCCTGTTAGCATCATTCTGACCCTCCATTTGTATTATCACCTTCTTTGTAGTCGACGTTTTTTCCACATTATTTTCCACTCGTGAAGTGTCACCAGTTTTACAGGAGGGTAAGAGGTGAGCAGGCGATTACTGGGCCCGGTCTATTATTTACCAAATAGATAGATAGATAGATAGATAGATAGATAGATAGATAGATACTTTATTGATCCCGAGGGAAATTCAAGTATATATCCAATATGGTGGGCAAAGCAAAGACTAGCATGACGGACAGTTCTTCCCTTATTATCGATGTTACAGGTTGTTGGATGGATCAACAGTCCCAACTCAAACATGGAAAATCTACATAAACACATGCAAGATAAAACGTAATGAGTAGCGTCATTCATTCATTACTTAGCAGTCGCTCAATGTCTCCTGCTCGCTCGTGGTGATTTTTCCTTAATATTCCCTTCTTCCTTCACAAGGATTTGAAAAATGTTTCCATTTGCATTCACACATGACATTGTCAGGAGTTTTGTGCATGTGTGAAAACGCCATTAGAAACATTTATTTTATTACATTTACGACCTACCTGTTGTCACTCCACATTTATCTGCACACCGTCATGCAGGTTAAAAAAAAAAACTGCAAAAAAAACTCTTGCTAATGTTTTGGCCTTGGCTGTTTTCCTCTTGTTAATCTCCCAAAGGCGTTTCTCTTGAACGTCGACAGGGGAAGCTTTTAAAAGCTGTTATTGTTTTTTAACATGGTGGTATTTGTTGACATAATTTAACTTCCTTGGTTGAACCTGAAGTGCAGCTCACCTTAACGCTAAATGGAGTAATTAGCCTGTGGAGACCACCCCCACCTCCACCAGGCTACAAATAGATCCCAGCCAACAGAGAGCGTCTGGCACCACACACCACTGTGAACCACAGGTAGACGGGCCTAATGGTGTGTGTGTGTGTGTGTGTGTGCGTGTGTGTGTGTGTGCGTGTGTGCGTGTGTGTGTAGGAGAAAGAGGGAGAGCAGGAGAAGTCGTTTAAGAGTTGAACCACACTGATTTCTCAAACTGTTAAAATGCTCTTTGATGTGAAAACAATTCAATCGAGAACAGCACTGAATTCTGTATTTTTATTTTTGTATTGTTACAGAGGACATTTCCATTTGATGGAGGAAGTTCTAAATTGCTGGTAAAAAAAAAAAAAAAAAAGATGTGATAATAATGAATAAAAGGAGTGATTGAGTTTAGTGAGAGAAGTGGTCAGGGGTGGTGGATGGGTCAACAAACGGGAGAGATTGAAAGCTTTTACCGTCATTCTTCAATCGTATAACAGAATGAAAAAAAGCTTCGCCCTGAAGAGCCCAATCATTGAGACACACATACACAATTTATGTTTATTTATATAAAAACAGTATTTTAGAGCAGATAATGTAGACATTATAAACTGCGCCGTAAAAAATATCATGCCCTAAAAATACCTTTATTGCAAAGGCTGACAGTGGACATATTGCACAAGTATAAATAAAATATGGATTGCACAGGTAGAAATTATATACAGATGGACATGCATAGTGCAAAGTTAAAATTTGTGTTTTGCACTAATGAAAAATATATTGAACATTAAAAAGAATTTTGTTAAAGCGTCCAAAGTTGAATAATCATAGTGCATTCGATGATAACAGGGGTCTCTCTCTGTTTTCAGTCCTTTAGTAATCAGTTCAAGTATTTGTCGTAAAGTGTCGAGCTGCACAGCTGGATGGTAATGCTCTTCTTACTCTCGTCCTCCAATCATCTTCACAACACATCACTGACCGCGCCGAGATATTTTCTCCGCTGTTGCTACGTTTGTTTGTTGTCTCATCACTTTTCTCTGAAGCTGTCTCTCTGACTCAGCTGTTCAGAAAAAAAACAAGATTGAAGGATATGTATGTGTGTGTGTGTGTGTGTGTGTGTGTTTTATTTGTGTACGTGCATATTTATGTGTTAAACAGCCGGGTTGAGGTGAAGCCTCAGCATCATATTTTTCCTATGATTGTGTTTTCATCTTGTTAACCGGTCGTAGCTGATGTGGTTTACACCTCTGTGAAGATACACACACACACACACACACACACACACACACACACACACACAGCCACCACAACACAGAACTAAATCTGGTCACATCGGCTGATTCACAGACAGAAAACACTGCTCAATTAGAGCGAGTTGTGTATGTTTGCAAGCTGTTTGTGTGTGTGTGTGTGTGTGTGTGTGTGTGTGTGCCTGCATGCATGCATTTGAGCACAGGAGTGTGAGAAGGCAGCCTGATGTGTTCATCAATCATGCTGTAACCAGTCTTTGTTTATTTGCATTTAGCAGAGTCAAATGGAGGATGGGTTTTATGTACTTGGCAGTTTCTCCACATCTCTCTCTCTCTCTCTCTCTCTCTCTCTCTCTCTCTCTCTCTCTCTCTCTCTCTCTGTCTCTCTGTCTCTCTCTCTCTCTGTCTCTCTCTCCCCCCCCCCCCGGAAAACCCCTGTTATTTTACTTCACTTTCTGCTGCGTGTATTACCAGTTGTTACCCCTCGACTAATCTTAACTTTGACATTTTCCCTCAATAATACGGCGTTAAGAAAATGTTTCACACTGTTCTTTCGAAGGCTTTGACTTTGATGTCTGACTTCTGTGCTGTTTCAGAATACTGCACTACTTGTTGTTAATGCACAGCTACATGCAGACTCTATTTCAATGTGCAGTAACATGTCAAACAGTTGTGTTCTGCGTTCAGCGTCTGGTTGACACTGTTGTCTGATCTCAAGCAGGTGTAAAGGACATTTCTGCAGCTGGACCTGAGATTGTATAAAACATAGAGTTGGACCCAGTGTCTTCTGAAAGGGAATTTAGAGGCCCAACGCTGGCCGTGTCCATGATGCACAAGTCTTATCCTTCATAAAACAAAAAGGATAAGTTATAAAAGAATGCAGAACAAAATCCTATTTCATCAAAAGCCAAATATTTCTGCTGTCAAAATGCAGATTTGAACGTGTGATGTGTACAGTATTTGACTCCCTCAGCGCCGCGGCCTGCCTCACGTCGACACTCGAGGAACTGCAGTTTATTTTGATGCACTTCCACATCAGCTTCAGACGCAGACGCTTCCGTTTGACCCGTCCTCACAAAAGAAACAAATCAATGTTTTTTTAGGTTTTTTTTTTTAAAGGTTTATTTTTGGCCTTTTGCCTTTATTATGATAGAGAGAGGAAGGTGGATAGAGTCGGAAATCAGGGAGAGAGCGGGGAGAGACATGCGGGAAAGGAGCCACAGGCCCGACGCGAACCCGGGCCGCCCGCGCGAGGAGCATAGCCTCGCTACATGGGACGCGCGTGCTGCGCCACCAGCGCCCCTCAAATAAATGTTAAAAGATCACACAGATCACCTCGCCTCTTCCTGCTATCTAAGCTAGCAGGCAAAAAAAATTGCAGTGGTAATTTCTCAGCAGTTTGTCTGCTACTCTCAGGTTTAACAGCCACATCCCGAGCTTCGCCTTACCCATGTTAGGAGGATTCGAGTGTTTCCAAAAAACGAATAATATATTGCCATGAGGTGAAAAGTTGTCTTCAGAGTAACAAAGAAAGATGCTTCCAAACCTTCAAGCAACAAAGATCACATATTTACAGAATATACAGTTTTTTATTTGACTTAAAAGAGAAAATAAAGCCAAATAAAGAGATGTATGAATAACTTAGTGACCCTGTTTAAGTGATACTGCTAATATTTGTTAGCAAAATTGATTTTAGGAATGTAAATACATGTGTTTGAGAAATCATATATTTGACATTATTAAATAGACTCCAGCTGTTTCGTATACGTTCTTTTCTCCGCCCCTGCTCTTGTTTGAGCCGCTTTGAATAAACGGTTTGATTACATGGTTGGACTTAAGAAGAGCTACCCTCAGCATTCGCCGTCATATCACACAGATAAACTACTAATCCCAGAGTCCTTTGGGAAACATTAAACCCAGCTCACTGCTAATGCCTCTCTCTGGAGTCCCATTTATGTCTCACATCGTTTTCTTTTGTCTTTTCTTTTCTGCTCGCGTCAAGGAGACGAGTGGGCGGGGTCAAGTATATAATTTACTCCCCAAGTCATTCATCCTGCACTTATTGATTCCATCTCAAATTTAACTTTCAGATTGGCACCGACTCCATTAGAAAGTAATAACTGGCTAGGTCAATAAGTGGGAGCTGTACCAGTAATGTGTAGATTGAATGTAGGTTTATTGGAATGCATCATTAAGCACTTGCGGGATGGCGGGATGGTGGGTGCGGAGTTAAGGAGGGGGTGGACATCTATCATCCTGTCCCGTGTTCAGCCAATGGTGATGGGAACAGAATAGGGGACAAAGCACTCCACCAGTGAATTCATCATCCCCTCATTTTTATTTCTCCTTTAACAGCAAGTCTCAAGGAGTGTGTGTGTGTGTGTGTGTGTGTGTGTGTGTGTGTGTGTACATATGTGTGCATCAGAAGGTGTGTGTGTGTGTGTGTGTGTGTGTGTGTGTGTGTGTGTGTGTGTGTGTGTGTGTGTGTGTGTGTGTGTGTGTGTGTGTGTGTGTGTGTGTGTGTGCATCAGAAGGTGTGTGTGTGTGTGTGTGTGTGTGTGTGTGTGTGTGTGTGTGTGTGTGTGTGTGTGTGTGTGTGTGTGTGTGTGTGTGTGTGCATCAGAAGGTGTGTGTGTGTGTGTGTGTGTGTGTGTGTGTGTGTGTGTGTGTGTGTGTGTGTGTGTGTGTGTGTGTGTGTGTGTGTGTGTGTGTGTGTGTGTGTGTGTGTGTGTGTGTGTGTGTGTGTGTGTGTATCAGAAGGTGTGTGTGTATGGTACCTAATGTGAAATATGGCCCTCCTGTCAGTCTGACCATCTCTAAAATGAGACGTCATTCTCCCTTCTCCATGCTCGACGCGCCGTCGTTGGAAAGAGTGAGATGTGGCAGCTGATGGCTGTTTGCACACGAGTCATTTATGTGTGTGTGTGTGTGTGTGTGTGTGTGTGTGTGTATAGCTTAGGGGGAAAATGCAAGAAGCTAAATCAAGACTGAGTATAGAGATGAAGCCGATGGTGGTGTTTTTTTTTTTTATGGTTTTATTTTGAGAAGAAGGCTCTGCACGGAAACAATAACCAAGACGGCAACAACAAGAACAAAGACTGGAAAAAGGAAGCCTTAGACAAAAACATGGCAAAGAAAAGAAAAAACTAAATCAATGAAAATGTTCAAAAGAGTGACAAGACATACCAGAGTATTAAACAGAGACTGTAAGGAACATGGACTTAGTTTGAGGGACGTCACATACTCACTTTAGAAATGTAGTTTTGAAGCCCATCGATGGCAGTCGCCATATTGGAAATGCTGTCTGACTTTAACTTTCTGTCAACCTCATGATGGGCAGCGAGCTGAAGCTGAGACGGAGCTCAAGCCCCGTGGCAAACGGCTCCAATGCTCATCCTATAATTTAGGATGTGCCGATAAAGATGCAAGCTATTCTGATCAAACTGGTTATCTGAACTAGGCCTGAAACATTTTTGTTTGTTTGCTCTTGAGGAACTGCAGCTTTTTTGACACTTCTCAATTGGCTTATTTTTTGGAACAGAATAAACATAAAAAAAAAGAAAAAAAAAAAGTGAATGTCATGAATAAGGCTAGACTTGAGCTGACCTTTTCTGAGATACAAGTAGAAGTGGCTCGAATGGGGAAGAAAAATATTGAAATCACTGATTTAAATACATACATTTTTTATTTTTTTTAAAGTTAACTAAAACATTTTTTTTTAATTATTGGGCCCATTCTACCTTTACTGCGACAGTAACGACGGCCCAGGAATAATGGATGAATGAAATCTTCCTTCAGTGAGGCCGTCACTCCCACTTTTCCACCCATTACAACGCCCATGCTGATGACTCTACAAATAAAATAAATAGTTGTTGCATTAGCTGGATTTGATTTGTAAAAAGTGAAAATTACCTTGATCTGATTTACTTTCCCCCCCATCTTCTTTCTCCACTTTAGTGTTCCCACTGTGCTGTTGTTGTGGGCACAGTGGAATTTAAGCCTCCATCAGTCCCTCCCTCATGCACAGATGTGGTGTGTGTCTGTCTGATATTTGCCTCTAATCAGTCTTTTCACCGCTCTGGCTTTGAGTGTGAGATGTGAGGTGTTTAATTCCATCAGACAGGATTACATGAACACACACGCGCGCGCGCACACACACACTGAGCAGAGGAGCAGCTCACTCGGTGGGCTGACTGATAGGTGAGATTTCATCACTGACAAAACAGTTCTATCATCAAACTGGAAACACCAAACTCTCGTTGCTCACATCATGACAGGCGAGGCAGCTTTGATCTCGGCTCTTGTTTTAAACGACAGTTTTTATCCATTTCCTGAACTTCATAAAGCCACGCTTTGTCATTCTGTGGCGCTCCTTTCTAGACTTTACCGAATAGAGATCCTTTCAGGTAGAACTGAGTCACCTGTGCTACATCTCTAACAATACTCATTACTATGGGTTACAGACATGTGTTTGACCTCTGACCTGTGTATTGTTGAAAGACAGTAACTATCTACAATATAAAAATATAATTAGAGGTTCTGTAAAATTATGATTCATGGCTAATTCAATCATTGCAGACGATTTCTGAAATCTTTTAAATCCAATATCTTTCTACCATAGACGATATAAAGCATGGACGTTTTCTCGTCACACTTTGGAAAGCTCTGTGCGTTTCCTTGTGTCACTTCCTGTCCAGCTCTGTTAAGTGCGTTAAGTTAAGGTTTGCATCAGGGTCCATTACAAATAGACTTGGACTCTGCCAAAAGATTGCTATGCTGGCCTACAAACACACACTTCCTCATGCAAACGCGCTGTCCCACCTTACTCGCCACCGCCACCCCTCATCTCCCTCTATAATTAGAAAGGGCTGCTCCCAAGAGAAATACATTTGCCAGGTACCTCTTCTTCTTCTTCTTCCTCTCTTTTTTTTTTTTTAATCTGTCGTTCCGAGGAGTGGCTCCAGCGGCTTTAGTCATTTATTAGCTGGATTCACCTCACCACTCCTGTACCTTATCACAAATTTCTGGGAGCAGGTTAACACTCAATGTCTAATTGACAGAATATTTATGCGTTTCCACCAGTCGCTCTGGCGGTTAGGGGCCGCTGACTTGTCCAAGAGCCGCGTCGTGTTGAGACGCATCGCTGGTGGCTGGAAAAAAAAAAGAAAATGACAAATTTGTTTTTCATGCTACAGTGCCTCCCACGGAATAGAGATTATTTTTTTTTCCCCTGTAACCTCTTCAGATCTGAACTGTGTACGAGACATTTCTGAAAGATCTCAAATCTAGAGGCTCAAATTAGATTTTTAAATTAGGCCTGGACGGCCCTGAGTATCACAAGGGTCATTTCTTTTGTTAGTACTAATTAGCTGGGGGCTGAGAAACCCAACCACAATCATGACAGAACCAGTGAGAATCGTGTATTAAAACGTATTCCCTCCAAGATTCCAACTAAAGTGTGTAGGTGTTGTGCAACTCTGATCAATGATCTCTTTGGTAATTACTGTGGAGAAGTGCCGGCACTTGTGTGTATAAGGGCGTCTGTGCAGAAGAGCAAACAACAGGCTCTTAATAATTGTTCACACACAACGCCAGTGCAACTGTGCTTCTCACAGGGATGGAGATTGCTGAGAATGCAGCATGAGTTATTAGGATTTACACCAGACCTTGGTCAGCACAAGCAGAAACTGTGTTTTGTTGTATTCGTGTTTTACAGATAACATTCAGACTGTCAGAAGAAGAGCTTGTGATGAATTGGATGCATCACTGTTGTCAGTGAGAAAGTGCCATTAGAGAGGATCCTTTGAATATTCTCCATCCATCCACACCCTCCTTACAACTTAAGCCCTGGGCTCTTTGTGGACATGTTGCCAGTGAACATAAACCACAAACCCATTAAGTCTACTCCTCAGCATATTAGCCAAAACCATTAAGGAGTGCAAATGCAATCTGTAAAAAGACAGGGCTGCAATTCAACATAATCCTGCACGGCCAAATTGGTAGCACCATGAGAGGCTTTTGTTTATTTCTCTATGAACCTAACTACAACATCAACAACGGTAGGTGCACCACCTCTGCAAAGCTCTTACATTAAAGAGGACTGATTACCCCCCTTTTTCAAACAGTCCCCCTGTGGTCTAAATGAAACATCAGTGTTTCTGTGCTTTGGTCCAAATATAACATGAATCAAGCAGCAGAGGAGGTTTGTGACCCTGTAGAAACCAGCTCTCTCAGAACGCTCTGTTTTGGTGTGTGTGTCTCTTTAAATGTGATGACCCCGCCCCTTTCTTCTGCAGGGTGTCTTAACGAGTTCAGCTATGGGTTTCCATGGCAACTTGTCATCGTGCCCTCTGAGAAAAACATGGCTGCCAGAGCCTTTTTTTTTTTTACCAGAATCCCACTGTGACATCACAAGGAAAGCAAATATGAAACGGAGCATTTCGCTCTGTGTTGAAACTAACAAAGGACTGAATGGGTTTATTTCAAATCTTGTGGGTCAGTAGACACAAATTTAAGTAAAAAAAACTGGATTCTTCACAGTTTGTCCCCTTTAAGCAAAACTCCCCATGTTTGTTTAGTCAGAAAAGTTGCAAAAGTAGAAGGTAAAAAGACAAACCAGCGAGGTGTAAAGTCAGTGTGGGAGCTGTCTCGCACACACCTCAGCTGGATTCATGTGGAAAAGTTAATTTGTGTCTGTGTATCTCGGTGTTAGGCACTGGAGACGTGTTGAACTCACGCTCTGGTGGTAAAGCGTGTCTCTGCTCACTTCCTGAAGAGCAGTTTGGTTGATTCACTGTTGCATGCACGGGCCTAGCATTAACACTTTGAATTAAGGCATTTTTATTTTTCTCAACCTGACTGCAGTATGATTACCCGGGGCGCTTGTTATTGTCAGGTGTAAAAAGTGTCAAAACACACATCCCTGAACAGACGACAAAACATGAGAATTCATTAACCAGCCAGCCTGTCAGCCATCTTTACCCAAACTGAGTTTTCTTTAAACCATCTGCTGTCACCAGCAGATGGTTTTCAGGCCAGGGAACATTTACCATTAGCCAGTAGCGGTTGAGGAGGTTCATATCCAGAGCTGGATCCAACCCTCTGCAGTAGGGGACGGGTTCAGGGGGAAGAGGAAGACCCCGGAGGAGGCGTTAATCGAATTTCTCGCTGTCCAGCACTCAAGCGCATCCCCACTGTGAGAGATTATGCTCGCACACTCTCATTGCCTGCCAAAAACTCTGTTTATCAGCTCACCGAGGCAATTTCAATTGAACCTTCAAAAGCCCCAGCACCGGCGGCGGCGGCAGCAGCAGCAGCGACAGCAGCATGGCATGCAGCATCTTATCCATTGAGGTGTCTTAATCTTGTCAGGAGGCGTGCACCTTAGGTCGGTCAGTTCTCTATGTTTTCCGCCTCCTTCCTTCACAGCGGTATGTGTCAGGTCAGGGAGGGGTTACCGGAGCGAGCGTGGAGAGGGAGACTCGAAACAAAGACCGGTGAAACGAGGACACTCGGAGAGAAGGAATAAAAAACAGGCACATGTGGAGGAGTAGTGACACAGAGGTTTGCTTTCGATAAGGCGTCTCACCTGCTGATCTGACAAATCCAATCGCGGGCAATAACGGAGAGAAGCGAATCAAATGCTCCAGTTTGTGTCCCCTTGCAGTGAGGCAATAACGTACCATCGAGGAGGGCCGGTTTGATAAGTAGAAGCATGAATTTAAAGGCCTTGGAAGCATTTGAAGATTTCACAGGAATACCACGACAAAAGGCAACGAAAAAAGCAAGTTGATTCAAAAAAAGAACAATTCAAGTCATGCATCTCCAACGCTCTTTAAGTAGACGAATGGAGATGTAAGTTAACATTTACAAATATGGAGCAATGCTGTTGTCTGGCATGATTCGACCTTTGGAGGGAGCATGATGACATTAAAAATTAGTGACATTTCATGACTGATTCCACTGCGAACAACAACACCAAGGTTTTACAGATATCTGAATATTTTGGAAAACCCAAAAAGGGGGAGGGGCTAGAGAAGGCAACGGTTAAGAAGCACCCACACTTTGAAAGCTGAAATAAAAGTAAACTGCCTTCGGCCTCTCAATATTTGGTCCATGCTGGAGGATTTCAAACTTTGTAGGACAACAAAAACCACTTACTCATCCGAGTGTTGGAAATGCATCATGGGAAGGGCCGAGGATCAGGAAAACTAGGTGTTGGGATGAGTGAAGTTCAAGGAAAACAAAGTCTTTTTTTGTAGCCCAACATAGAGACTCGCAGCAATGATTCACTAATGCTGGGCTGTTAATGAAGGGGTTTGTGTGCCTCTGGACTCAAAGGCATATCAGTAGAGGAGGCGTATTGAATCACCGCGACCCACAAGGTTAACTCTTTGGCGAGGGAGACGAGAGCAGCGTGCCCAGAGGCTATCGATTCACAATCACTCATCCGCTTGGCCTTTCTTATCTTCAACTCCGACACCAGCTGAAGTATGCATTTGATTTTTCTGTCCCTCTCTGCTCTTCACTCACCCCCCCCCCCCCCCTCCCCCCCCCCCCCTCCCCCCCCCTCTCCCCCCCTTCATTTTGAAGCTCGAGGCACATCACTTTTACACCCTTTTTTTGTTTTAGTCATTTCATAACGTGGCCGGTTTGTACGCTTGGATAAATCACTTTTTTTTAAACAATGCCTCTCTGTAATGCAACATGGCAGCGGTCTTTCTCTGCATCCACTCAGACAATTCCTCCTGTTCATCTGGGTGAAATTAAGCTGCTTAACTCCACGTTCACTCCTTTTCTTCAATTGAACGGGCGATAATTGTTGGGCGGAAGGTATCTCGGCTTGATGCAATAGGTGTTAATCCGTGCCATCCCAGATGATGCAAGGACAAAGTAACGTGTGTGGCGTTTGATCTGAAACTCTTTGTTCGATACTTCAATGCCCACGCACACACACACACACACACACACACACACACACACACACACACACACACACACACACACACAAAGCCCTGGTGGGTGTTGGTCTTTTATGGTTTCAGTTCTCTAGTTCTCCTTTAACACACTGATCAAGTTTGGCTGCAGTTATATAATCAATGCTGACATTTCGTCGTCGTTTTTCTATTCCTCTGACTGCAGTTGACAATAATCCAGTTTTGTTGTTCCGATCAACATTTATGAGGAACCGTTTCTCAAAAGATTTTCTAAAATGAATCGTCTATCCCATCGTGACAGAAAAGTACCGTTGGTTATCGGCTCAACAAATTTCAAAACATTCACACTCATTACGTCCAGTTTCCACAATATCCACCATGTGCGCGCTGCTGTGCGTCAGAGCCGCGCTCGATGCCGCCCTTTGCTGCCGCTGTAGTCAGTCCTGGTGTTTCCACTGCGAGCGCTGCGACCGGTCTCCACTGCTCTGCTCAGTTTCAAATACGCTGTGAGACGATTTTTTCGAGGGAGTACGCTGCAGGTACGCATCAAGCTAGGAAGAATATGAATATCCAGACATGAAGTCAGACAAGGAAACACACAGAGCATCCAGTCAATTTCAAAATAAAACACAACATGCAAACTCACGATCATGTTTCATCAACATGACGTCATCCAGCCACCGAGCCAACAGCAAATCCTTCTGAAAAAGACAAATGGTTTTCTCCATACTCCACCTGGGTCACTGAAAGTGAACAGTCAGCGACTCCTCAGCTCTGTTAAAGTGTTAACCAACACATGGACAAGATGCTGCAGGAATGCTCTCATTTTTAAATCCTCCTTGCTTAACTAAGCTAGTGTGGCGTGTCCTGTATGTTTACGGTCTACATGCAGGGGCCCCACACACTCTGTTTACACAGTGGTCTGTTCTCGGGCCCCTGCATGTCGATAACATCAGATAGACTTTCATTAAAGGAAATGAGGAAACTGACAGTTTTGTTTGTTTGCATCAAAGACCAAAAAAAGTGTCAGCAGAACGTGCTGCATGTTACATGACTGACCGACGTCCTACACGGGGACTATTGTGCGTGTACGCGATGCTGTTTTCTCCAGCCTTAGTGGGCAAGCCTGATCCCTTCATCTGGCATCATTATAAGAGAGCCACACTGTTTTTATCAGAGTGTCAGAGCTGGACGTTTGGTCCCCCAGAGTGTGGACTATCCGGTCCATTGACCTGAAAAATAAGCCTCATTCAATCGTTCAAAGCAGATGTACCGTGTCTCTGTGTATTAATAATAATGTGTGGAATGAGAAAGGCTTGCTTTTATTGATACGGTTAATTATCGCCTGAATCTGCAGCTTCCTCCAGCATTGCAAAGCTTTATTGTTACCTTTGCTGTGAGGTTGCAACTTTGTTGTTTTGGTTGAATGTATGCACTGTCAGAGTCATGTTTTCCCCTGATGACAGCTGTTTACAGTCGGTCTTAAAAGCATTGTTTTTTTGTTTTTGCTGCAGAATGTCAACCCTGCACCTTACAGCAGGAGATTATAGTTAGATACTAGATGATAAACACAATCTGAACACAAAGCAGTAAAAAAACCCAAATAGTTTAAGCTGGAGTTGACATTTCTTTGAAAAAAAAAAAAATCATCAGTAAAGCCTTTCAATGCGTTCTCATGTACGAGAACAAGGGGAGGAAAACATTTAAAGGGGTTGGTGTTTTTTAAACACTGGCAGCTGCCTTTAATGGCGCTGGCTTTTTTAAAATAGTTGATTTGCCTAATTTCTGCATTCACGTCACCCCTTCTTTCAGTCGATGATTACTTTAGCGGGGCATTCACTGTTTCGAAGGGACTCCAGTGTCAAGGCCTCTTCTCTTCAGCGCTCGCTCAGAAGGACTGATAGATTCTTAAAGCTGGCTCACGTATAAATACAAGTTATAACTATATGGTCATTTAATAATCCTTCAGTATTTTGCTGCTCTTTTGGCTGTCTCCTGGCATGTTTTTTTTTTTTTTTTTTTTACTCTTTGATTCTTACTTCTTCAGCTCAATTACATTGATTTTGACATTCTGACTTTGCAGCTGTTGGAGCAAATCTAAACCATGACACCCTTGATGTGACACTTCTCTTCTTTAGAGTCTATGACCGAGCCCAAACTAACCAAAACAGTCCTGTCGATCGAACGTGTGTCAAGAAGAGATCTCACCAACACAAGCAAAGGCTGCTCTGAGCCACTTGCCCTTTGAAAGGCATACTGATTAGATTTGTAAAACCGACAGTTAGTCCTCCCAATTAAGCCACATTTGTACTGAGTGTAAAGCTTAACTGAGTTGTTTGACTTAACAGTGTCTCCTGAATGACTGCACTATAATGTTTGCCTAATTAAAGCAACCCCTTAACCACAGGAGCTCTGGGGGAAAAAAACACACACACACACAAAACCACTGCTCCTAATCCGGCACAGTCACTCGTCTGAAAAGCCTGGTCTTTGTGTAACATCCGCCATATTGTCACTTTCTTGAATGTAGCTCAGAGTGCATTAGCTCATGCAGCTTTTATGGGTCTAAATTGCTCCATTGGGAGAACTTTGTGAAGGAGAGACACCTGTCCAGGGCTGCAGTGTGCAGAACAAACCAGACAATGAACACATGGTGCCAGGGCTGTTTCTGACAATTTCCATGCTCTGAACAAAATACCCACTGCCCCCCCCCCCCCCCCCCACCCCCCACCCCCCACCCCTTCCCCACCAGCCCCAAACCCCCAAAACATAATGCACATTTGGCATTTTGCTTCAGTGTAAATGCCAACTACCCAGGGCTACTGCTATCATTGAGGACACTAAGGTCATGTCTGCATTATTTTGTCTGGAAATTTGGGTTTTTGTCAATCGAAGCAGCTTACAGTCTACAGTCGTTTAACCGTATTTGTCTTAATAAAAAGGTTTAAACTGGCTTCATGCATCATTGCGTTCAGGTAAGCCCACATTCTGCAGTTTGCATGTAGCTCTTTTCCTGGTACCCCATGTTTT
Organism: Symphodus melops; assembly: GCF_947650265.1. Lineage (NCBI taxonomy): Eukaryota > Metazoa > Chordata > Actinopteri > Labriformes > Labridae > Symphodus > Symphodus melops. The sequence goes on along the minus strand of NC_136694.1, from coordinate 2,868,975 downwards.
TGCCATGTGGATTTTTCGATCCTGCTTGCAACTCTCACCTTTGAAAATTTCCATTAATGACCAGTTTGTGATGGCTACAATTCCCAGAGCGTGTAGAGTTCAACGTAAGTGCAGTGCTGTGATTTTGGGATGACCCAACAGATGTATAAAGGTGCTGGATGAAAACTTCCAGAGACGAAATGTGTTGAAGGATAAAGTAATATCAGACGTTGTAGTGTTTCTGAAGGAGGGGGCGGTTTTCTTTGGGTTTCAGACACATTCTTGAATTACTTAGGGTGTAAAAGACTATATAAGACCCCAATAAACACAGAGGAAGGAAAGGACACAATGTGTCTACATGTTGTCTTATCCGTGACTATTGTTCCTCTGTCAGATTGTTTTGTTTGCCTAAAAACTGCCTTGAGTGCAAACAATATCCAAATCCAAAAAGAAAGCAAAGTAGCGCTATAGGCCACATGAGCGTGAGGGTGCAGCCCTGCATGTCACTGCACACCAATGCATTGACATTTTGCATGTCAATAAAAAAAAAAAAGCCTGCAGGAGGAACATGTATCTGTGAACATTGAAATGTCACATGAGAAGTCGGCGAGTTATGAAGTAAAAAAGGGCCATTTCAGAGAAAGCATGAACGAGCAGCAGATGCCTTTTGTCTTCTCAGATTCTGCACAGCGACATCTGTTATGGATTGTTTCGTACGCAGTGACCTTCAAGCATACTTAGAAAAAGGGAAGAAAAGAGATAAAACGTCTCATCTCTCTTTCCTTCCACAGATTTTTTTATTTTTTTTTCTGGGAAGGTGATGCCGACAAATCACCTCTGCCATCCTATTCCAATCAGCCAGAACATTACTAAAGATCACCCACCGTCCCCTGCTCTGAATACCTATAGAGAGAGAATGGTGCTGTCTGGCTGAAGTTCAGCAGGCCTGCATGTTATAACTGAGCTAGCATCATGTGCAGAAAGCAGATCAAAGAGGTTCTCAAACTTTTCACAGTGAGCCCCACCAGAGAAAATATTTAGCTCTCCAAGTTCCAACATTATGGAGGACTTTTTTATTTTCCAGATATGCGCTGCTTTCTGGGCTCCCACTCCAGAAGAGTCCAAACAAACAAAAATATGATGAATGGCATGTTTGCTTCCTTCGCTTGCCGTCACATCACACTTTGCTCGTCAACCATTTGATTTGTAAATCTTTGTTGCAAAAAAAAAATAAAAATCAGAGACCTCTTTAAAGAGAGATTCCCAGTGTACCACAAGAGGGATCCCACAGTTTGAGAACAGATGAAAGCAGTGCTGAGAGTCAACTTTAAGATTTGATTGATAGTTTTATTGAATGTGTTTATTAGACATTTTTGAACACAAGGCTTCTAGAGCTGGATTCTCTTTATTCCAGGCCCGAGACGCTAAATGGATTTGAGATTGTATATTTTTTTTCTCGTCTCCTGACTGCTGTGGCGAGGCTGCTGTGTAAAGTGACCATCAGAAGTACAGCTAATCTTTTCATGTACATTCATACAGCGCTGACGAAGCAGCAAACACAGGTTTAGTTTCTTGCCCAAGGACACATCAGATGTGGCAGCAGAAGCTGGGGATCCAACCCCTGACCTTCCAGTTGAGAGATGGTGACTCTACCAACTGAGCCACAGAGCCACAAACAAAACACGCCGCCTTCCCCACGTTGACCTAATCGTTTCAAACGGCCTTTGATTTACTCTCACGACTAAACTCCACTAATGTGACACGACACCATGAGTGGACCGGTCTGCCTCTGCTCCTCCGCCATGTGGTGGCACGGCGGACATGTTAGAGCCCGTCGTCCCATCAGTGTGAACACAGAGCTCAGAACAACAAACACAGTGGGAGTTTGACTTCTCACTTTATCTAAGAAAAAAACATTATTCAGTTCAGATGTGGATATCTGCTATACTCATGTTTAAAACGTCACAGAGTATACCTTTAACTTATGTCAGATTCTGACCGATGAAATCATGAGCAATAATCTGAACAGCTGCTAATCATCAGAGCTTTTGCTTCTACTAACCACTTACTCATTTAGCACACTGACGATCCCATGGTGTGAGCTCTGCCGTTTACGAGTATGCTAATGAAAGTGAGCTGTTCCTACATTTGGTCTCTTATAAATAAAGCATGAAACGTATATCTATTTTATTATATGCATCACACTTGTTTTACTCATACTCTCAATCTGCCTCTGTGAAACATGACCCGATCGTAAAACTATCATAAATGATAAAACTACAAATGTGGCCTGTTTGAATATTTTGACTTCTGTTCGAGCCTTACATGGAGAACTGGACGGCTTCCACATACGTACCTGAAAGTATATACAGACACCGGGGGGGAGAGGGGGGGAGCTGCAACATGGAGGTAGCAGATGGTTACACCCCTTTGGACCCGATGTGGGATTTATTGACCTTCACAGCACAGAACAACAAGAAAAAGAAAAAAAACACACACTCTCTTACTGTTATCAAAGTAGTGAACGCAATAAATCCCCGTAAGAAAAGAAAATGAAAAAAATATCCCGAGGGTGGCTTTGCTGGGCATCAGTGGCGGTGGCGGTGGAGGGGGGGGGGGGGGATGGGTGGACGTCTTCCACAGGGACGAAACAATGGAGGAGTTCATTGACAGATTCTGTCTCGTGTCCCAGCAGAGGTGTCAGCTTCGTGGCATTGTGTTTAGCCCCCTGGCAGCGTGACCTTGTCTCACTGAACAGTGGCTATTAATTAGCCGAGCATGTGTGTGTGTGTGGAGGTTGATGGGTAATAGCACGGAGGCTGGAGGGAAAGTGGGTGTGAGTGTCATTGGTTCACAGTGAGTCTGCCTGCCTGGCTGTCTGTTGTACGATCAATGAGCTGGAGGAAGGTGAGGAGGAAGGGCGGATGGTGCTTTGGAGATGAGGCATGTCTGCGAGGGCATTTTCCATGACATTAAAGAGCTCTGTGAGCTATATGTTACGTCCACGCTTCCCCTTTCTCCCCTATCCTCCCCACGCAGCATTGCCTCCCTCTGTTTCTGCTTCAGAGATGATGATGTGCCTTGTTGGGCTTCATAGCTCCCCTCTCTCTCTCTCTCTCTCTCTCTCTCTCTCTCTCTCTCGCCCTTTCTTTATCTGTGCGTGTGCGTGTGTGTGTGCGTGTTCTTCCCAGTCTTTCTCTGCCCTTGGCCGAGACTCCTGAAAACATGAAGTCATGCTGGGTGGACTCCATGAGCAAGTGATTTCTCTCTGCTTTGCTCCGATCGACATCCAGCCAGCCACAAAAAGCCTGCCATCTCTCTGCTCTGCACACCACCTCCTCCTCCTCCTCTTCCACACCTCCTCCTCCTCGGCTTTTATTCCCTCTCCAACCTCCCCTCACTCAAAACTCTCTTTTTTTCTCCTCCCCACTTTAACCTTTCTTTATCCTGATCCTAATCCTAATCCCTTTCTTCCTACCCTCAACCTTTTCTCCGTCTCTCTTCTTTTTCTCATCCTAAAATCTCTGCTGCATTTTTCCTCCGGCTCCGTCTGAATCCAGAACCCAGTTAACCCAGATCCATTTAAAAAAAAAAACAACAACTAATAAATTAGTTTCATTTACACATCTGACATCTACGCTGATAGTGGCATTAGGCATAACAAAATATCAGAGTGAAAGTCCTCCATCTTTAACTCTTAAGCACGCTTTATAAGGTTGAGCTGATTAGGCTCTTGGCGACGACCGTGTCGGCGTGGCAACCAGCGTTGATTAACAGCTCTTTCTTTCTGAGGGGCTTTCAAAAAGTACCAAACAACCGTGTTAGCCAACCATATCACAGTGAGCAGCTAGCTGGATTCTCTATATTTAGCCTGTAAGCTCGGCTCTGTAACGTTAACTATGGAGCCATACAGTGAAGTACGTGACTCCTGCTGATTTCAATACACCGCCACAGTCGATCAGATGACGTTTGTGCTGAATTTCAAAAAGCCACAAAGCTGCAGTGTGACTGCCATGACTTCTTCTGGTGTGTTTGGATATCCAATAACTTAGCATCCCTGTGGGGACTTGGGTGGAGAACACGAGGGTTGCCGGTTCAAGTGCTCATGGGTTTCAGTTCACTTCCTGAGTCCTGCAGCGTCGCCCATGAGCAACGCACTGAATCCCAAACTGTTCCTCTCAATGTGACATCTCTCCGTTTATACGGACACAGGTCCATAGGTTGTGTTTGTACGTGTGTATTTTAGTGTGTATGTGTGTGAGAAGAAACTAATCAGAAGTGACGTTTTTGGATAACTTGATGCCGTCTGATAACAGAAACAATGTCTTTTATATGAAGGGAGATATTTTCTGCTGATCCATATTTAAACACATTCATGCTGGTGTGCCCTGAACTTTATCTTGTGTAACTGTGGTATCCATATCACTTACTATCCTTGTAGTTTGTAGATTCTGAATATAATGTGAGCTTGTGAAATGTTCTGAGCATTTACTGTGCATTTTTCTTTTCATTGGCTTTAACACACTTGGTGACCTTTTGACCTTTTTCTTCAGTGTGCAATATGTTATGGAGCCACTTAAATCCACTGAAAATGGACTGAAGTGATGACTTCTTTTGAAATGTTCTGTTAACGTCGGGGAATGTATGAAGTCATCCTGAAGGCCAAATGACTGAAACAATGATTCATGTGCTCAAGCTGGTGCTGTCTGTTCCTTTGTTTCTTTGTTTTTGTATTTCCCTGAGACTCGCTGTGCTCTGTGCCTTCCCCTCTGGCTCAGCTGGTAAAATTAGCATCCCTCAAACTTGTATTTCGATTATGCAGGATGAAAAAAAATTCTGTTGTCCAACTTGTGACTCAAAGCTTAAACTCTAATCAAAGACATGGCTGTCTTCAGGGAGCTGCTAGCAGAGCTTTATACTTGTGTTTGAGTCCAAGCCCTATCCTTTACTTCAGCTCTCATCCCATCATCCCCACACCTTCACACATGGAGACACGCACTCTCCTCTCTGTTTCCACTGCCAGAGAATGTGGTCAGTAAGCAGCGTGCTGCAGGACGACCATTACCCCCCACTCGCTTTCCTGCCAGCCTGCTGCAGCACGACAGCTGCTCTGATAAAAAAAAAAAAAAAAAAAAAAGCACACACCTCATCCAGAGAACAGCTCTGGAAGCTGAGCTCCGGCTAGCTTTGCATCAGTGTGTGCTTGTGTGTTGGTAGATGTCCTTCAGCACTAAGAGCATTGGAGGGAGATGTAAAGAATGCTAATGAAGTGAATCACCAGAGTAAGGACTGACTTGGCCAGCCTGGCATGTACACACGCTGTATCTGTTTATGCGCGTGCGTGTGTGTGTGTGTGTGTGCGTGCGTTCCCATGCATTCGAGCCCCCTAACATTCGCTCCCTCTGAAGTCAAGTGAAGTGAGAGCAAGTGAGAAGTGGGCGAGCCAAGGTTAAGCACAGGAACACAGTGACGGGCCGTGCATTTTAATTGAGGCTTGAGCAAACACTTTGCAATTCCCCTAAATGGTCCCCTGTGATGGATGACAGGAACCAGTGTTGTCTATTTTTCTTCTCAAGAGGAACTTTTTTGTGCGAGTGGCAGTGTGTCTGGACACAAAAGGCCAGGCCAGCCAAAGTCCCCCGCTCTTTTAAGCTTTATTGACTCCTGGCACAACGCAGTGAGGGAGAGCGTTAGAGAGAGAAAGTGAGTTACCTTGGTTCACATCTCCAGTGCATCTGCTATGCATGTGTGTGTGTGTGTGTGTGTGTGTGTGTGTGTGTGTGTGTGTGTGTGTGCGTGCGTGTGTGTTTGTGTGTCAGTAACAAGAATCTGTCTACCAAAGCTCTACACTGTACAACCTGCACAGGCAAGATTTCAATAATGTTATTGTAAACTCTGCTGGACCAGCTTCCCCGTCTTTGAGAAGTTTGAGAGTGTCCAGGAAAGTTTAGAAAAAAGTGTAACTAAGTTTGTAAAGTTTGTACATGTATCCGGCTAACAATGGGAGGAATGAGTTGATAAATAACAACACAAAATGTAGTCGTTTCAGCTCGTATACACTCGTTAAAATGTGCAGGCGTTTACACCGGCTGAGTCTTATTTATCAAGCTCTTCTTGGTTTGGTGCCTTCTTATTCATGTGCATTATATTATATTATGCAGTCATATTTATGTACTTTCAAAGAATCAAAAGCCAATATGCCTGTGATGTCTGTTCCTCGTGTCCGCACTGAGCTCGGGGGAAGGGGGTTCAAGTTTTGCTGCTCCCTCTATCTGGAACTTGAAAATGGCCGACCTCATTCCACTTGAAGCCTTTGGCTCGATCTTAAAGGCACGGATGGTCATTTTCAAAAACTAGCATGATTTTGAAAGTATAGTCCTCTCTGCCCCCTCCCCTCTGTGCTCCCTTGTAAAGCCCCGCCCCCTCACTTACATGCACTAGCGCCATTGGTCCAGAAGTGAATTTCAGCTCATGCATGGAGTAGAGAGGTTTGATTCGACATTGGTTGAAGTTTTCGCAGGCTTACAGCTGCTACAGATGATGACGGATTTTCTTTGAGAACTTCGCATATTAATTACTGTCAGGACATAAACTTAAAAAGTGTATCTGGAGGAAATTACCTGCCCGACCTTAAAAGGACAAAGAACGCGAGACATTTGAACAGTGCTTTGTGTGTTTGAATAGTAATCTGTCATCATGACTTTGCACTTTATCTGGAAACCTATTAGCACGTTGCGATTGTTATTTTCTCTTAACTTAATGTGTGTAAACTCTATTTTACTTATTTATATTTATTTATTCAGACGTGTGCTGCTGCCCTCTTAACCAAGTCAGCCCTGTGAAAGGGATCTTGATCTCAATGGTTTAACTACCTTGTTAAATAAAATAAAAAAAAGGATATGCATGAAAAGTCTTCATTAAGTTACTGTGCATAGTGGTGGAAGTCCAATCTGTCTGAAGTGCACTGGAGTCGTACAGAGAAAGATTTTGTGGTAAAAGATCATTGATTTCTTTTTTCTATGAGCACATAGATCGAGGGAGAAAAACCATCTTTCTCTCTGCCTTTATAAGGCCATTTTGCTTTAATGTGGGTACCATGAGAACACTCCACTAGTGCTGTAAACTGCTGTGCGACAGCTGAGTCTGACCAGTGGCTCCTGGGCTTCACAGGGGACTTGTAGTTGCAGCAATAACTCCACAACCCGTGCACTGCGTCGGGATGCTGCACAGCCCAAATGAGCCTCTGTGGTGGTGTTAGAGAAAGAGCATTTTAATATGTCTGATGAAGAAAAAATAAAACATGCCGACTCGGTGTGAGTGTGGGGATGCTAACGCTGGAAATATATTTTTACTATCTTCACAAAAGGGCTTTAAAAAGTGTCAGGCACTGAGAGCTAGCTATCATAACTCTTGCTCACCTGTTGTTTACCACAGTTTTTATCTTTGATTCAGAACTACCCAATTCAACGCTGACATTCTGATACTCAAACTGAACATTTTAAATTGCATTGACTGTGATATAAAAAAAAAACCCACACACAACTTTAACATACCCAGCTCTTTTTCATTCAATGTTTCTTTTTTGCAAATGTCCGTCCTCCTCTGTCGTATCTTTGGGGATGATTCATATAGTTGTACACACCAAACATGACTCGAATGTTCTTCCCCTCGCTGTGCTCTGCTGTGCTCTGCTGTGTTGGGATGTAGATGAGCTCTGACAGAAATGGTGGGATGGGGGGGCTTTTTCTGAGAGGTTAATGGGGGCAGAGAAAGCAGAGAGGAATGCAGGGGATGGATTGAATTCCTATTAGGGCTTTCACACTTGCATAAAACTCCTGATATTTTCAGGAGGAGCTGCATGCGTGAACGCAAACCACCATATTTTTTCACTCAGACTTTATCTGGAGTTTCTCTGAACAGATCGCCTCATATTTTTTCTGCATGAAGTCTGACTGAGCTGAAGTGAGAACGCAGCAGGATGCTGTCTGGATAATTCACCTCGAGCCACTGTGGAGGAGGTGGTGATGTTTATTACTTATTATTATTTGCTGTTTTTAACTGTATATTGTGTGATTTTACGTAAAGTGCCTTTGAGCATTTGTAAAAGCACTTACAAATAAAATGTATTATTATTATTATATTCTGCACGGTTCTTATGCAAGAGACCGCTACCATCCCCGTGCACGCATTGAAACGACTGCATCACGTTTCCTGTTCTGCAGTATGTTCTTCTCTGCACTGTTGTGTATATTGGTGTTCTGTGGAACTACTCATAGCATCAATATATTCTCAATGTAGCGTCTTATAGCAGACTGTGCAGCTTTGTTCACCGCTACATCTTAACAAAATGCCATAACAAAATCCTGTGCACGATAAACACCTGATGTTGGAACTACAAAACCTAGCAGCCACCTGGGTTTGAATCCAACCTGTGACTTCTTTCCTGCATGTTGTTCTCCCAGGTCTCTGACTCTACCCTCCTCTCCTATACCTAAAGAATTCAAGGCTTAAAAAGATCGCTTCTGACCCCCCCCCAAAAAAACAAAAAAAAAAAAACAATCAATGACCTCGATCCATCAGGATGCAAACGAGATATGGCTTTAAAGTCGGAAGCATTTGTAACACTTAGTGTTGTTCTGCAGATACAGACGAGTCTTGCTGCGTATGGACGAAAACAAGGGGAAGCCGAACAGCTGTGTTGCTGCTCTAATGCTGCTTGGACAAAGTGACATTCACATGTCTCTTTGTTCTTTATGTGACAGCTGACTCTGTCTTTGTCTAGATCTCTGTAGTTTCCAAGCTTTCTTCTCTTGACAACACAGACCTTGTAGGTCTAACAATCAAACCTTCCTGTCATAACACCCACTTTGCCTTATTCTTGTTTTCTTCTTTGTTGATTTCCAAAGTCGGTGAGAGTGACACGGAAATGTTAGAAACTTGAACATCAAACTTTCATCACTTCTCCTTTGAATATCTTTTTATTTTTATTTTTTTTACCAGACTCTGTTGTTGTGGGGAAGAACATCAGTGAAAAGCATGATGTTAATATTTATACATGCGTACAGTGGAGTACAGACCAATGTATTGTTCTGTGGTGAAAATGTTCCCCATGACACCATCACAGCTTCCTTCCTTCCCTTTCTTCCTCGTTCTATTGTCCTATTGTATTCTCTCCCCTCACATCAACAGTATCGCCCTCTGTTCATCCGTCCTCTCATCCTCTTCTGCTGACTGGTTGCCATGCAGCGGGCTGTCCGTCAGTGACCCGGTAACTGTTGCTAGGAGAGCAGTTTAATTTCATCGACAGTGCTTAATTCCTCTCCAATTTATGCGCTCTTCTCACTCCATATTCCTCCTCTTCAGGCTTCTCCTTCACCCTCTCTATAGCTCACTTTAAGCTCATCTCGGCGCTTTTATCCCCATCTTATCCTCCTCCTGCCATTCTCATCTGTCATTCCTCTCCTTCCTCATCTCCTCCAATGTCCTTCACCTCTGTTTTCAATCCGCCCGCCATCTCCTTTCCCTGTCACTGATTTAAACATTGTTATTCTCCTGGTAGCAGCCCATAGGAGAGCAGCCCCCCCCCACCCCCCACCCCCCGTCTCCCTGAAACACATTCAGTCCTGGTGTGGCTGCTCACTTTAATGGGGCATCAGCTCTGGATAAATAAAGGCTGTTAAATGGCCAGACACGTCTGAGCGGCCACGACCAAGATGTGCTAGTGATGTGAGGGGGGTGTAGATGTGGGTGGGAGCTCCCAAGGGTTAAGAGGGGAATGAAAAAAAGCCAGAGGTGACAGACTGGAAAGAAGAGAAAGAAGCTAAATACACTACAAAACTTTCCATCTGAAGATTTTTTTTCAGTTCAGTTTGTTTTAACTGAACATAAAAAGCATGTGGGAAATAACTAACCCAACAAAATCCACCACTTCAAATTTAGGTGTTTTTTTTGTTTGTTTTTTTCAAAAAGTTAAGAGAAAATCTTACCTGGTGGAATCATGAATAAAGTGATTTTAGTGTTTTCTTTCATGCAAACCTGACTGTGACGTTTTCTGCCTTCACTAAGATGGCAGCACAAAAGAGCGAGTCAGAAACAGGGTTGAGAGATTTGGAGATGACAACTGGTCGAGGGTGTGGCCGAAACCAGGGACCGAAGCTTCTCGGACATGAGATTTATCCTGTGAGCAATGGTACCCCGACTGTAAACATTTCCACTTTAACAAATCCTGCACCTGACTTGACTAATATCTTGTAAGTTTGCTTTAAGAAGAAGTTTTTAATTAAAATGAAAAAAGGAAAAGGGACTTATCTCTTTGTCACAGTGAAGTAGGCATTTAGAGGAGTTGGACCACAAAAACCACGAGTCAACTCGTATTTGTCATTGGAAAAGCTACACTGTTTTTTGGCTTTATGATTGCACACGTGCAGGAGCCGCAGCACGACAGGATGCAAACTCTACAAACCCAGTCTTGTCAAAACAGCTTTAAGAGCCCGACTATCTGTGGCTGAAGTGGAGGAGGGTGATGCAAACTGAGGGTTACAGATGAAGTAGCCGGATAGCAGCAGCTTCACAGCTGCCTGTGGTTACCGTGGCTAAGCTAGCTGTTGTTGGTTAGCAGCTACATCTCAAACTGAAGCTGACTGTTTCACCACAGTTTCTCAGTGGCTCCCTCTGGACAGAAAAGGTCAAAGACACAAAATGTGACGTGTGTTGGTCCCATTGTTTGTTCAGAGGTGCCTCCATAACCTCATGTGGGCTGTTGTTGCTGTAGCCGTCGCTCAGCAGTGTAGCAGGTAGGGCTAAAACTTTTCATAGAAATGAATGGGAACAAACTGGGAGTTTACAAAACTGAAGCTTATTGGTCCTTAACAGTGAACTTAAATATAGTTTGTCTTCAGACTTGAAATGCACATTTGAGAATTTTGTAAATGTTAATCAGTCTTATTTTAAGTTGAATGAAATTCAACAAATATCTTTTTTCTCCATGACAAAGACAAGACGACGTCGAGCTAAAAATGTCTTTCAATATTAAAACTCAAAGTGTATGTTTAGTTTCCGGGGCCGAGATGCCATGTTATTTAACCCCACTGTCTGTAATCAACACACAAGCAGAAGATATGAGTGTGTGTGTGTGTGTGTGTGTGTGTGTGTGTGTGTGTGTGACCGACAGAACATGACCTGACATGACAACAAGCTTCAATGAGCCAATGATAGCTTAGCCAAGCATTGAGTGACTGAAGGTCTTTACGGCATCATCATATTAGTGATCGCAGGCATGGAAGTCACGGAAATGTCAACTTTTTCACAAGCATCACTTCGAGTTATTTATAGGATTAATATTGGGGCACTATTTTCACATGATGTTTTTCACATCATTTGACTGATTTAATTAGTTCAAAGAGGCTCAGTGGTTGAGTCGGCAGTACTTCAGGTTGGAGTTTCCATCGCCAGGTCAAAGTGTCCTTGGGCAAGATACTGATCCTGAGATAGTCCCAGTAGGTGAATGTGTATGAAGGGGGAGATGGAGACTTCACACAGCAGCCTCTGTCTTCAATATATGAACTTGGTGTGAGACTACATAAGACTACATCAAAGACAGACGCCAAAAATGCACCGCAACTCAAGCAGAAGTTAGCTAGGCAAAAAGGAGTGGGGCGTTGCTTTATCTATTTTATCCACGCTGAAAATATTTTATTTTTTTAATGAGCCTGTCATTGGTCCTTTTTTCCCCCCCATGTTTGTTCTATCCAGAGAAACAGATGAACTGATTGTTCTGGGAATATCAAAGACATCCCATAATATTAACCGAGGTAAATTGTTGTGCAAATCTGAGGTTTAAAACAGGCCGAGCACTTTGAAAGATGTTCTCTACCCAAACATTAGTTTCTTTTATGCTGGTTTTCATTGTGTGAAAGTAAGTTTAGGAATTTAGGAGAGGCAGGAAATCAGTTCGCATTAAAATGTCCAATTGGTTTAGTTCTGGAGGGGATAGATATTGATTTTCACTGGGTGTTATCCAGACTTAAAGTGACTGCTGTTATGAGACAATCCAAGATAAGATGCAATACTGAGGACTGTATGATGTACTAAACTGCTGATGCTGATGCAGAGCAATCTGGGAGAGCCACGGCCGTCAGGACATGATTGAAGGACGATGCACTAAGAGGTTTTAGAGAGGTCAGGTGATGGAGGAAGGGGCGGGAGGGGAGGAGGGGGGGGGGTAGTTTACTGAAGGCTCCAGTGAAAGACAAATTGATAATAGCAAAAGCCACTGAGTGAAAGACAAGAAAGAGAGGGAAAGAAGGAGCTGTGTTTGGTGAGGATGAAGAAGGTTAGGGTGGGGTCCGTGCATAATTACATTTTTGTTCTGAGCAGTATTGGAAATCAATAATGTAATTCATAGAAAAGCCATAGAGCTGCCTCCCATTGGCATTCACAGACATGAGTCACGCTTACATCCCAAAGAATTAAAACAAGAGGAGGAGGAGGGAGGAGGGAGGAGAGGGGTGGTGGGGGGCAGTAGTGTCTGTCATTGGAACAAAGACTCACCCTTCGCGGCCTTTAAGTCTCCTCTACAGTGGCTCGCCAAAAGCTGCAGACTTTTACTTCCCACTGCGACGTCATGATGTTTTCAGGTTTGCATGCCGACCATGGAGACACAACAGTTGATCACTTTTGTATTTATATATATATATATATATATATATATATATATATATATATATATATATATATATATATTGTCCATTGGACTTTTTAGCATCTTAGCGTCCTTCTTGTGTTGGATGCTGATCGCTGGCTGTTTGTATGTTGTTGTTTTTTTTGCTGTTGACTGCTAAACAAACTGCCCTCTCACAGGGATAATAAAGAACACCTTGACCTTCACCTTGACCTCTACTGGAACAGATATCACTCCCACAGCATGCTTCCAAAGTGGGTTTGTACTTTGTTGAAACCAAACATTTCATGACCTTGAAGAAAAGGGGGTGCACTGACACATCGATGGATGTGTCCATGTACCCCTCATGTTCAACATCTGAGTAACATTTTCAAGTTTTTGCTTGAGATCTGAAGCCCTCCAATTGTCCTCTTTGGGTGTAAAGTGTTCATAAAAGTAAGACTGAGTGAATCACAACATTTTTTCTTAAAATTTTCATCATCACGTTTGTTGTCTTCATGGTTCATCAGTTCTTAAGTTATGGCTGGAGAGGACGATTAGATTCGACTTCAATCCCAGCACACTTGCACTGAGGAGAAATCGATATTCTTCCGGATTCCAACTTGACCTCTGCTATGCGTCTGACTTATCTTCAACACTCAGGCCAGTTTGAGTCGAGACTAAACCCACTTCTCTTACGATAAAAATAACGTTTATTTCATCTATTTCATTGTGAACAGGCTTAAAACTAAAGTATGACAAAAATAACAGGCTGAGGCAATTTAGATGTATCTGAGATCTCTTCATTAACTCACTTTATATCCATGCATTATTTAAGACACATGTTGTCCTTGAATCAACACGAGCCACCCTTAAAACAACTCACCAAATATTCTGTGAATTATACATGACGTGAAAGTCAAAGCTGGCCTTCGGCAGGTCTTGAAGAAACTTCAGTCATTTCCTTTTAGTGTGATTTTTGTTCTGTGTGAAAAGTCTTTAAAGGCTAAAATCACAGTGCAGTGTGGAGCCATTAGGCGAGAAGCTTTCAGAAGTCCTGTCCTCCACTTTAAAGAAGCAAAGCGTTCCATCTCTGCCTTTTTCTTCACAGGGGATCAAGAAGGTCTCTCTGGCCAAGAGGAGGCGGTTCGAGGTTCACACGTGAAACCGGCAGAAGGAATCTTGGACCTTTACACATCCTACTTCCAAAAGCAATGCATGAGAAATTAAATTCTAAGGAAGGCCGCTGTTTTCTAAATGATCTGACTGTGAAAGAGACATTATTTTATCAGAGTGTAATGCAGCAGCTCGGGCGACTGTGTTTAATGAAAAGGCGACATAACAGAGCTTCGGATGAACACCTGTAAATCTAATAACTGTAACATCAAGAATAAAAGTTTATTAGTATATGAACTGTTTTGGGTCTTCCAGAGGGAACAAATGATTTCCACTGTGTTCAGCAAAGTGAACAACGTGCAGGTACTGTGCAGCGTTTCTAGTTCGATCTGTTTTCAACATGTCGATAGTTTAGCCTTTAAGCTTTTGGTAGGGTGGATAGTAGAAGATAGAAGTACGGATCCACAGCATGCACCAGTTTACCAAAAGTCCTGCTCCCCACCTCCACTGGTCACTTGTTGTCTTTAACTGAGGAGCCTTTAAAATCAAACCAGTACTCGGGGCGGCTGTGGCTCAGACGTCTGTCGTCTCTCAACCAGAAGTCTAAGGGTTTGATCCCCAGCTCCTGCAGCAACATGTCCCGTGTGCCCATGGGGTTAAGACACTTCTCTCTCTGCCATCAGTGTGTGAACGTGAAGGTGTGACCTGCAGTGTAAAAGCACTTTGAGTGGTCAGAAGAATAGAAAAGAAAAATACAAGCTCAAGTTCATTCTCTATTGAGTCTTTGAAGTCAAACCAGCTCTCCACAAAGTTTAATAATTTAACAGGGTACCGCCATTTCTTTAACTTGATTTTGACTTAATAAGCGAGAAAAGAGGGTAAAAAGTGGCGCCCCCTGTCTGGTCCAAAGGGATATGTATCCTAGTACATTTTTAGATGGCAGTCACTTGCAATACACAATTTTTTTTTTAATCAAGACAAACCGACATAATGCTGTACCTGCCTTGATCATGATACAGTTGAATTAAAGCAGATTCACTTCATAGTGGTGTACAGAAACTCAAGGTCGTCATATGTCCAGAGCTTTAAGTGTGCATTTAATTCAAATCATTAAAGAAAAACACAATTACAGATAGAGATGGGAGTTTAAAACAAGCAGCATTGTGTTCATGTGAGCACATCACTGAAGTCGTCCTTTGGGATATATTTGATTAAATATTCAGATAGAAAAGGTTCTTCCAGCTGACTGCACCTTTGTACCTTTAATTAAGTCTGGTCAAAACCCGTTTTGTAGATCAACAGTTATCCGGCCTCAGGTCGACTTCTCAGCGCTGTTTTATTAACACAGAGGGCCTCAGGCCACAAGGAACAACACATTCAATCATCTCGACTGAGTGAATGCTCACTTTTCTGCATAATGTGTAGACATAATGAAACCCTGTCGTATGTATCATCGTATAGCTGGAGAGGATGTTACTAAATCTTTTATTGCACAATACATAAGGATAATTATAATCTTTATTGATCCCCCAATGGGGGAAATTTTGGTGTCACAACAGCTCCAAAAAAACAGTAAAACAGGGAATATAACCAGCATCAAATAGCAAAAAGAAAAAAGAACAGCTATAAGCCAGTTTACATTAATTAAATAAAGGGGTACTTTATAATACATCAAAATACTTTTTGTTTATTTCCTTTTTCTGATTTTTTTCTTCCCCAGTCTTTTGTCTCATTTGTTCGTATCTGCACCTGATGCAGATGAATCCTTTTAGCTTCACTTTTGGAAGTGTGAGATTGAGGTTGTCCTTAAATGCATGTGAGGTTTTCCTCGACAGTGAAGTTGCACGGCATTGTTATTCGTCGTCGTTGACCTTTGTTCCCACAGTGGCTGGTTTTTTTTCTGAGGCAGCTTGCGTGGTAAGGCAGCTAAGGACACAGTTGGCTGTCATTCTTCCCAGCAGGTATCCAGGCAGGGCAGCATAATGCCGCTGAAGCTCTGCTGCTGTTTATCCTAACCCGTCTGTCCCTGTGTTCTCCTCCCCTGCAGCGCTGACAGGAAGCCAAGCAGAGTCCCAATCCCCCATCCAAGGCCTTCGCAGTGCCACGGCGGGCGAGACACGACACCGGAGAGCCGCCACTGAGGAGAGCTACTGGGCCTACTCAGGTGTGTGTCTGCGCTCCTTTCTCTCTGAGAACCAGGATGAGTCGTTGTGTGTGTGCACTCTGTGGTTAGCCCTCAAGTCTTCCACATGTCGGGAAACATTTAGAAACATTCAACACTAAAAGCTGAAAGGTGGCAAGAAAAGCTATATATCTGGAGAAATCACTCCTCTATATTTTCTTTTGCCAACAACTCTGTCAGGAATACTCAAAGAGCTAGCAGCAGCAGCAGCAATGTGCTCAGGATCAGATGGGATCGTTTATGGGTCAAGTATTTTAAATGGGAAGCTTTTGGGAGGCTCTGAACTCTCAGAGTGCTTGGAGCTATTGAGTCACACACACACACACACACACACACACACACACACACACACATTTGGATAGGTAGCTGATGCATGCAGCAGAGAAAACAACGATCTGAGAAATGTCTTGAGGGTGGTTGGATGAACCGGGATGTCTCATGTGTGCGTTCGAAACCTCAAAACAAGAAGAGTCGATACACCCCATGCTCAAGAGAACGGATTGCGTGCACACTGGTGCTCGTTGCGTGCAAAGGTGTCTATTGTGCACATGATGGTTTTCGGTGAACACCTGAAATGTGTTATTTCCCCCGGCCCATGACCTCTAGAGGACTCTGGGTGTTTCTATCTGATCAACTGCATCCATTCAAGTTTCTCGATAAAGCCTATATTTATTAGCGGGGTAGCTGTTAGCTATTAGCTGCTATGATGTCACGCTATTACATCGCTGACCAAATATTGGTTGGCTGTGGAAACGCAAACAGGATCAGGCTTTACCGAACTAAACTGTACTGAACTGTACTGATCCATACCGAAACAGGGCTAAAGCATTCTGCAGATTTGAACATTTTTAGCTCACAACACATGCATCAAAGTTTAAGTAAACGGAGGAGGATGAGTGTCTTATAGCTGTCGCTGACACGGTTTTTAAACACGACTGCCTTTTGGTTTAATTTGATGCACATTGTTGTTGTGCTTGGCCATGAAAGCACCTGTAGTTTGTGCAACAGCTACTGCATTTTTCTTCCTTTTTTACATCATGATGCTCTTCTCTTCACCGTGGCTCAGCCTGGCGGTTCAGTTCCACTCGTAGTTGGTGAATGAAAGAAGGGAGAAGTAGCAGTGATTAGCAAAAATTAGCGAGTTCATTGTGTTGGCAATAATTAAACACTCAATCATTGTTGAATACCAGCTTTTATTTACAAAGATAGATGTTGGAAGGCTGCTGGTTTGTGCTTCGATGTCAGAGATTTCAGTAAGTGGAAGGCTTTGTGAGTACAGTAAGACAAAGCTGTGTGTGGGTGTGTGTCTTTGAGAGTGAAAGCATTTATGTGCTACTGTCAATGCAATATGTTTGCCTTCTTCTTCCTCTGTCTCTTTTTCTTCCTCTTTTAAGCCGCTCTCCTCCTCATCCCGTCCTCTGTGCTCCGATGGCCTGGAGGCGTCTCCGGGCCCTTCTTTTTTTATTTCACCAGTGCTTCAGAAGAGAGAAAAAGCCACTTCCGCTGTCCCTTTGGAGGCTTTAGTTTTTCAGAGGGGCCGCATTAATCTTTCACCATGCGAGCGACGCGAGCCCCGGGCCACAAATGATCTTTTAGTTTATTTATTTCAATATTTCCGCTGGCTCGTCTAACCCTAATTGGTAGCCCGTCGAGCCTGCGAGAGTGCAGGAGCTTGTGGGGAAAAACAGAGCCGGTGACAGTTTCACTTAGTGCTGCTGCTGCTGATGCTAAGATCTACCGATGCTCTCCTGTCGTCCTCCCGCACATGCTTGATCGCAGCTCTTACGTAAGATGCTGATGTAATGGTTGGCAGGATACAGGCAAGAGGGGAAAACAATGGAGAGACAGCACGCCCGACAAGCCAGTGCATGTTTCATTTTTGTGTCATTTCAAAAGCCAAAGGGAGTCGAAGTTAAAAGATGAAAAGTGGACTATTTTTCTGAAATAAAAAAAATAGCTGTCAAACACACAGCCAGTGCAAAGGCCGCCATGTTTGCCGTAGTGGAGCGTGTGGACAAAACAATATGTCCATAGACTGTATAAAACATGGACATAGTCCCTGTTGCATCATCTTTGGAAATGATTTCCATCAATCAAGAAACAGACAAAGAGTTAACGTGAAACCTCACCTGTCAATCAACTCAGACACGCCCCTACTTGGAGCGAGGAACGAGTGGAACGAGCCCGATGTAGGTTCAGGATGATAAGCAACAAAAAAACATCTTTTTAGATATTGGTTAAATGTTTCAAATGGACAGTCCAGCCTCTTTTTGACCACACCAGATGTATGTATTCAACCCTTGCATTCCCTTTCCCATCTTTGAGTGTTTTTAATCATCATCATATTTTCACAAAACAGGGGCCACTAAAGAGGATTACGCCAAGGGCCCCATAAAAGCTTAAACAAAGGCCTTGATTGTTCACAGTCCTTTACATCGCTCCAAGACATTCCCTCTCCCCTCTGATAACTTCTCAGAAGTTCCCTAAACTTCTCTCTTCTAATTAGCTTGTTCTAATCGTGTCCTCCAGAGGTCTGACAAACTCCAATCAGGACCTCAGCGGGGCCAAGGCTGCTCTGCCCTCTGCCTGATCAGAATGGCAGATTAAAACACGAGGCACAATGCTGAGGGAGAGTTATCTGGGGGCGGCCCTGTACTTTCAGGATGAGAG
The DNA here is from genome assembly GCF_947650265.1 of Symphodus melops. Lineage (NCBI taxonomy): Eukaryota > Metazoa > Chordata > Actinopteri > Labriformes > Labridae > Symphodus > Symphodus melops. Next base: position 2,850,370 of record NC_136694.1, on the reverse strand, counting down.
AACGAGACAAAGAGACAGAAAAAGGCAACAATTCAAACATTCACCCTCCGCACTGCTCTTACTATCACTTCAGCCCACAATTAATCTGTGAAGCAGCGTGCTCTGTCTACCAAGAGGGCGCCGCTGACATTTAGACTTTAAGGACAAAGCTTTAATACAAAACTATTGAGACTGTAAAACTTTGAAAATATTTTATGAAGCATGTGACTTAAAAACGTGTAGAAAGAATTCTGCTCATTTATTTCATTGTATTGACATACATCAGCAACTTCTTTGGCATACACAGAGGTTAATTATCACTCCTGTGCAGCACAGAAACATATCCTCAGCCAATTAGCTTGAACTCAGAACATTCAGCAGTTAAATTAACCTGCTTTTGGATTCTGGGTCCATGTGCAATTACTTAGTCAAATTCATGGCCGGGCTTTATTAACCTGTTGCATACAGGGCTGAATGTGCTCCGACTCTCTCGTCAGCTTAACATCGACACGGGAGCTCAGATGAGCTTTTTCATAGAATTAAGAGCTGACATGAATTCTGAAAAAAATTATTCCAAAGTACTCAAATTTATGACTTTAACTGAAATATGTTTTCATGATCCAGGAGACTCTCTGTGAAATATTTAACTAATGGACTTGTAAATGGTAGCCTTGAGCTTGTATCGCTCTTCTCAAGACATAATAATCCTGTTCACACATTGCCAACGAAGCAGCTTTTGGTTGAGAGACGTCGACTCTGCCCACTGAGCTACGGCCCGGCTAGTATCTAGTTAGCACAAACTAGCTAAAACAATATTCGAACATTGGAACTGAAACCAGACAGATAAAAAAGTTGAGTTAATGTTGACGTAAGAAATGTAGGAAAGGATGCTGTGTGACAGTAAAAGTCAGGCACAATTTCAAAGTTGATAAATCACAAATGGAAACTCCTTAAAGTTAAGAAAATACCAATAAAGTCAATATTGGTCACAGTGTATTCTACAAGGCTAAATAAGGGATCACAGCATACAGGGAGGTGAATGGTTAGCAGAGTGTGGCTAATGCTAGCAGGCTCACACTGACCGCCTGCTGTCCTCCTTGCAGGTTAACATCCACATGCTTTGTTGCATAATGTCAGTTTAACCTGACGGATATCATCAAGCCACTTTGCTCTACAAGATGCTATCTGTTCACTGTGCAGGTTTACATCCAGGAGCATCGTGGCAGCACGGCAGTAGCCAGCTCCTGCTGCGTCCAGCTTACACATAATATTTGACCAACACTGCTGGCCTGAACTGCTAAAAATATGACTAATTAGATAAACCAACTAACTCTGCTGCCGACTGGCGAGGTTAATGATTTGGTCAGCTAATCGTGTTCATCCTTAAATGGTTTGTTTCATGAAGAGCATCAAGGAAACAGAGACGTGTTTGTTAATTACAGATCGATCTTGCAGGTCACTGAAACTGTTGTTTGCCTCAGAGCGTTCTGTGTTTGGATAGACTAATTGCATAAATTGTGAATTCATGTATTGTTTTGGCATATAAAAGTACAGCAACATTATAGATTTGTTGTTGCTTGATCTCAATTGTCATTCAGTCATAATGGATCTGATGTTATGGTGCAATTAAGTGACATTGTACTCTGATTAATCAAAATGGTTTTTATGTGAGTGTAACTTTAATCACATTAAATGGAAGTCATCATGAGGCTGAGTCTCAAAGTTTAACTGCTCACATTAACCTCATTCAAGCTCCACTGGCCAAGACTTTTTACTTGAGATATGCAATATAAAGCATGTAATATACTATACAACCCTTACAATGATATATGTTCCCCATTCCACATAATTACAAGTGCATTGCAGTATAGTTTAAAGAGGCCGTCTCCTGCAATGGGCCAACTGTGACGCTCTCAGGTCAAATTGATTGTCTTTTCATCCCTGGCTCCTGGAGAATTGAAATACCAGAGTGCCTGTTTTGAAAGACTTTTCATTTTTCCTTTCACGATATGACCCACATGTTGGTATTAACAATCCCCTGCTCCCCATTTTAAACCATTGATACACACAAATGCGCGCACACCCACCCACACACACACACACACACACACACACACTCGACTGGAAATTAATTTTCAGACCTGCACAATGTCAAGACTTGCTATCGACAAGAGAGAGGCGAACCTAATTTGCGTGCTCCTTGTCGAGCTGTTTTACCATTCAGCACCAGCCGCCATCAGAGAGCTCTCAGGCCTTTGTGCTGCAGCCTTTAAGTGGGCAAATGAAGATGGAAATTGATGATATGTTGTGCAGACGTTTCACTTGTGAGGAGATGCAATTTTATTAGCCTGACAGAAAGTGGTGTTTCCTTTCTTTTTCTTTTTTTTTTCTCGTGAAAATTGAAAATGCCTACATCTTTAAACATTCAGTCCACAGACTGGCAGAAGAAAACCCAAATCACAGCTAAATTTGGACATTGCTATGCTTTAAAGATTTCTGTGTCTTGCCTGCTTTGTGACAGAATTATTGGATTCAAATAAAAGTACTCAGATACATATTGAAATGCACTACTTAAATTAGTTATCATTACAGCTCTCAGGCGGATCTATAACTCCGATGTCAATAGACTATGGATTCTACAATTCACTTAGCAGATGCTTTTATTCAAAGTGACGTTCATCAGAAAGTAAGAACAACACAAGCAAGGATCTAGTGAGGAGGAAACAACATCAGGAAGAGCAAACAAATCCTGATTGAACACACAGGTGTTGACAGGAAGTGACCGGAGGCCGAGGACAACATCAACTCTAATCAGAGAAACCATCCTAAATCATCATTATTGAACAAAACCATCATCCTCATCATCACTATCATTAAGGTTGTAGGTGTTCATAAAGAGCTGGGTCTTTAGTTTTTTCTTAAAGGTGCAAAGGGAATCTGCAGATCGAACAGAGTTTGGTATACCGTTCCACCACCGGGGGGCGACAGAGGAGAAGAGCCTAGTTAGCGTCTGAGGGCCTTGTTGTGAAGGGTGGATCAGACGCCCTTCATTGGCAGAGTGTAGTGGACGGGAGGGGAGAAGATTTTGTGGCTGCTCTGTAAGTGAGAAGCAGAGTATTAAATATAACCTGAGCAGTAATTGGGATCCAATCATGGAGATGCAGCCTTCAGTTTTTCTATGCTCCTTAAATCTGGAAGAAACTACCAGAAAAATGCAGGTCAGCTAATTCTCTCAGCTCTTTTAAATCAAGAGTGAAGACTCACCTGTTAACAAGTCAAACATTTTTAAGAACAATTTTATAAATGTTAAACTTCAACTCTGCACTTCTTTACTGGTTTTATTTAATTATTTAATTTAATATTAATTCATTTTTATTATTTTATTTTTATTCAAACATATTTTCAGATTTAATAATTTAAGTGATTTTTACATTTTCAATTTTAATGTTTGTTTTTTTCCGTGTGTGAATTTCCTTCTTGTTTAAATGTGCTATATAAATAAACTACACTTGCCTTATTCCCTCATCCTTCATATAATCAGATTGAAATGAGTACAAACAGATGTGTTATTAAAGAATCGACACTGCATGCAGTGTGTACTGGTAAATAAAACCATTTAGACCAAATGAGGTTTTTTTAAACCAGGTTTGAAACACGTTAAATTCTGCTGTGGAAGAATACATTTTCATCCAGCCTCAAGTGCACATGTAAAGAACTGCAAGATGTTAGCACTTCCACATGAGCTTCATTTTGTCAAAACCAGAGGCTGCACACGTGTTACAAACAGTCAGTATGTCTCTACATCGACCAATCTGGACCCTCCCTGAAATGAGCAGATTATTCAAATGAAGGTCTATAGACCCCTCTGGTTGTGTACCTGCAAAAAGTACACTGTACGTTTTAGCTTGGAGTTAGAAGGCCACTTCCGGTGAGCCGGCGCCCCCAGCAAGAACAAATGGGTGATGTCACTCAGGTATTAATATTTACAGTCTATGATGTGAATGGGTGTGAATGTGCTTTCAATGGACTAGTTCAGTGCTCTGCAAGCTGAAGTCCATTTAACTACAAAGGACAGTTTTTAGTCTGAAGCAGAAGTAATGCTACAAGCCGCTGAGACAATGATATAAATAAATGTATTGTGATAGAAGAGCGTCAACAAGCTAACGTTGGATGATGTCTTTATTATTCCTTCCTTAAACAAGAATCAGTGTGCTACTGTCACCACAGCATCCTCAAACAACCACTAACTAAAGTGAGCAGACTTCTGATGACTTTTACAGAGTGAGAATGTGACGGTGCAACAAACGCTTTCCTGCTTCATGCTTGTATTTTTATACAAGCGCTGTGGATTATAAAGACAAGAACACTTTAAACGAGAGGGTCACAACCCACTGATGACGTAAATGGCTCTTTTATCTGATGTGTTTGCGAACAAACTCTCTGTTGTCACATCTTTCTAAAGTTTCCACGTTTAATCCCTACCTTTTCATACCACATTTCTGATTTCTTTTCCTTTCTTTTTTTTGCGACTGTTTGAAACTTCAGTAAAACAGAAATTCTTCTCTTAGAAAGGGTTCTTAACGTCTGCATGTCAGCCTGGCAAAATAATAATAAAAAAGAGAACTCTACACCTCCAGCTAAATAATTCAATGCCTTTGTTTTATTGCAATGCTTTATGCTTTTCCCTGAGACTCCAGTCTGAGGTGTAAATACAATTTAGTCCTACTGCTGGATGACTCAGCTTATTCTGCTGAAGTGCCACTAAATCTCCGTCAGCTCTGGGGCTCTGTTCTGTAGCTAAGCGTGACCTCTGACCCCTCAGTTGGAGGTTGGCAGGAGAAAAGATCAACCTCTCCGCAGGGATCTATACACAAGTCAGGAAATAGAGAAACACAATCTCCTCAAAACCTCCGTCATGTTCATCGGGCTGCACAAAGCATTATGTGGTCGACCATGACATGTCCTGTTATCTGCAAAGGTTCAGCTGCAGTCACAGCTTTTCTGTAGACAACATGCTGCATTCTGTTTTTTAATGTTTTTGTGTTATTGCTAAGGAGCGTACTCACACTAGACAAGCCGTAAGTGAATTCCTGCTCATGACTGTACACGTGCCTTGGTCCTGGCATGGTGAGAAGAGTTGTGCTTCGACATTGTGCATGAGCAGAAGCACGGGAACGCATATGGAAATGACAAAAATCGATACCAGTCTTGCATTATCGAGAAATCCCAGAAGTGTGAGCGGGCCATACCTGACCATAACGAATCAAAATAAGCCCTTAAGTCAGTTTCAGTGATGTTCTCTGTGTTGGGTTCTAATGTTAGACAAGACGAGAGAAAACTCAGTGTGTCACTTTCACACAGTCTATTGCTGCTTTTCATCATCTGGAAGCGTTCTAACAAGGGTTGCATGAAATTCAGCCGGATTATGCAAAAAGCTAATATTACATTTCCCTTTATTTTCACTTGGAGAACAAAAGTCTTCAGGGCACTGCTCTAGTGCACTACTGTATGGTGATGATGTATGTACAGAGGGCTAGGAGCAATGTGAGTGTCAGACAGCGTGGCACTGTGGGTGAGTGATTTTGTACTGTCTATTGGCGCTTATGGAATAGCTCTAACCCAATTAAACTGTTGTATAATTTGATTTATGATATACTTGTAATGCAAATAAACAATTGGTTTATATACACAACACAAGTCTGTCATGTATGTTGCATCAAAATATTATCTTTTAGTTTTCTTAGATTAATTTATAACTACCAATGCTTGATTTATTTGTTTAATTTGACTGTTAGTGCATAATCGGCTCAACACACCAGCAGTCACACTGTTGAATTTGTCTTTGTGTTTTGTAGCTTCCTGCATATCCTCCCAATTAAAACTTTTACAAACAAAGAACTCAACTCAAAAACTCCTCAAAGCCAATCAGTGCGATCCTCAAGTGCACACTGTACGCACCAAGATGTCAGCACTCACACTGAAGTATATAATATTTAATGATAAGAGATTAACAGCAGTTTAAAGACACAAACACAGCTTACTTTCAACTAAAACTGGAAGCTGTCCACGTTTGAATAAAAGGACACTGCAGGACGTGGGAGACCTAGAACATTCTGCATGTTGGGATCCAATATCAGTGTGAGACTTCACAGCTGATTCTGTGGCTGAATGAGATCAGCAGGTTCCAACATTGGATGGAGAGTCAGTTAATTGTGCCTGAGATGCAATTGAAACAGCAGATTAACTCAAAGGATCACGAAAGGGGTTTCAGTGTCCACTTTTTCTTTTATTTGGGCGGGTAGGGCAGGACGATATGTCTGAAATGTTCATATCAGTCGATGGACCATAAATCGTCAAATCATTATTTCTTGTAAATTGAAAATCAGATCTTTTGCTTGTGAGTGAAAATTGAAGAAACAAGATGATTATTTTGGTTCAACCTTCTTTATTGTTAGATCATGACAAACTTAAACAATCACCACCATGAGCTCAGTGCACGGTGCTGGAAAGCTCTGATATGATAGATAGCTGCTACATTGCGTTCTTGTTGTCAAGGGTCATATTAATCGAAACGATGGAAAAGGTTTGTTGTGTCTTGTAGCTGCACGTCTTGTCTGTTGTCTCCTGTTTTGTTGTTGGACTGTCAAAATATCCAAAGTGTCCTGCACTGGTGGAGCTTGTCTAAAATGTTTTCTCTGTCCTTTTCATACAAATATCTGTAAACCTACCGAGCCATATCCCAGTGCCATGATTGGCTGTTCTTCGTCCTTTTCTTCTTCTCTTTGTTGTCGAACAACTAGCGTTCAAGGCACATTGGCGCCCCCTTCCCCCCCAGTGTTTGGGAGGTGTAATTACAGGTTTAAATCTATCAAACTTGTTCCGAACATTTGTTGGTCTAAATTATGATGTGATAATTATCGCTCTATCGCCCAAGGCACAAGTGTAAATATGTCATTCATATCCCCTTACCTTTTGTTTTCTACCATCTGCCATCAATAAAACTACCACAGTGAATGCATCGTCTGAATGGACCTTCAGTAATGCCAGTTCTGCTCGGCTCTGACAATGAACTTTAACATATTCCGAGGACACAGAGGACAAAGAACGCTGCTTTCAATCAACCTTGTCCCCTCAGTTCTGCTTCTGTCAATACATTAATAACCAAACTGTAGATGTGTGTGCAAAGAGTCCTATGTTTGTGTGTGTTGATTAAATGAATGGCAGCAACCAATTGAGCTGTCCGTGTGAGGTGTGAGGGGTGATGCATTATAAGAGTACTCTCTGTGATTGCGTCAGCGGCTGCGTGTCTAATGCGGGATCAGACCGACTCTCTCTCCTGGAAAAATGCATCAATTTGGTGCCCTTAAAGCAATCATAATATTTCCACACCTCTCAAGTAGTCCTTGAGTAGCCTTGGCCTCTTTTGAGGACTCAGAAGCTAATATCCATCAAGTGTATATATATCAGGTAAGCCAGCTCTTCAGTCATGGAGCATCTGGAAAAAGGTCCGTCATTCAGTGGGACACATTGGTCACTTCATTTCAACAACACTGGAACGACCTCCATTTAAACAGCAGGCTCTTGTTCAGTGCATTACACTTTCCCTGCAAAGACACAAAGAAATGTTGGCGCACTTAGAAATCCGGTTGGGTAAATGTTACAGTGTTGTCAGGAATCATCAAACACAGGAGGGCTGTTAACGGAAGAATCTTTGACTTTTTGATCCAGCAGAGGTCACCCTTGAGCACCGAAACCAAACGCTGTTTAGCGACACACCTGCTCTCAATTGCACAGCTCCATATTACACATAAATTGACACAGAATAAACATGGCCACTTATGTAACATCCAGCTTGGCAGTGAGTATGTTATTCTTGTTTTCTTTTGTTAAAGTAAAACAGCTTTTATATACAAGGCCGTCCACGCAAACATGATGTAAACACGGTTCTACAACAGCACAGTCATTGTACTCATTGACAGCCATGACTCAGAGAGACATTTATTGGATTTCTGATATATTTATGTGTAAAATATTCCTTTAAAACAGATGAAAACAAGCAGCCGTGACATGTTGACATTTTCATTTCATTGTTGTCCTCTTTGCTGGACTTATCGTTCACCAAAGTCCAGAAAGTCCAAGTAATGTCTCGGAATTGCATAAAAAATAAATAAAGGAGTTCATCTCACCCAAAATGTTGTCTCTAATGCCGCGTCGCCTCTAAGGGCGAGGCATAACAGCACTGTGGTTTACAACAATGCAGTTGCACTTGAAGTCCTTTGGTGGGCGCCAAAGCGCAACAACCTGTACCAAACTGAAACGTCTATATATAATGTTACTTTAACACTTCCATACAGCACATGTTTGGAAAACCAGAGCTATCAGGAAGCATAGTCCTCATAGACCAAAGTCTGACCATATATGAATCTAAATCTAACGTGACAAAGGATAGCTACTGTTTGAACATTGGCTAAGCATAAACACGTACGTCTACCATCTATTGTTTGGAGTCAGCCTCCAAATCATCTCAAGACTACAGAAATGATAAAGGTACTGTTGTCAGTGTCCAGATGTTTGTACAAGTTTAAGAGAAGTTTTACACAATGAGTAACAAAAAGAGAAAAATTATAATTTAGCTGCAAGCATTCAAGGACAATGGTAACTGTCCTGGCTGATAAAATCACAGCAAATCTCTTTTACTCAGAGACACAGTGGGCAAATGCTGCCTTGGCTATTGGAGAATGGGGAATCAATATATAAAAAGGAGCCGGAAAAAAATATTGTAAAAAGCTGTAATTTTAGTGGTGCCTCGTGGAAGGTCATTAGCTACAACAATAAAGGCTTTTAAGGCCTTTTCGTGAGATGAATACCCAGAATTTATTGAAATTTAAGCTCGTCTGTCAGCCTTCTGCTTCTTCTTCTTCTTCTTCTTCTTCTTCTTCTTCTTCTGCTTCTTCTTCTTCTTCTTCTTGTCACACACTTAAATATTCCCCGCTCTTCAGAGGAGCTCATGTTTTTCTTTCTCTCTCTCCTTTCTTTCTCTTTCTTAAGTGTGCAGGGACATCAGTTGCGACAGTAATGTACCATTATGTGCTTCCCAGTATGCTGGCCTGCTTTGAGCCTCCAGGCACCTCCCGGATGTTGTTTGCAGAAGCAGAGACGGCTGACTTTACAGCCTGTGTGAAATATTTTGACTCCTTTTTCTCCCCCCCCCGCCCCCTCGGTCGGCTGAATAATTCAATGGTGATCGGTACAGCTATAAAGAGAAGGGGGGGGGGGGGGGGTTGGGGGCATGTAAGTGTTTTGGAGAAAGGTATAAGAGATATAAAAATCAGAATGAACTCCAATTTGACTCAAGTATGAGAGATGGAGCTTTGAAATACAGAGATCTGCCATGTCTGGAGAAAAGGGGGAAATTTGTAATTGTTTTCGTTGTTCTTCTTCTCTCTCCCCTCCCATGTGTGCTAATAAATGCACTGGCAGCGAGCCACACTGAAACATAAGGTGAGAACAAGGGGAAGGAAGGCTGATGGGGGATGAACACCGATGAGACAAAGTGTAAATAAGAATGAAAGAGGTGAAAACATGACAATGATAAGTGACAATTTTTCAACAGATTGTTGGATGTTCAGCTGCGTGCCTGACTTTTGACTGAGGCCTTCATTGAATTGCAGTGACAGAAATAGCTTTTCTTCATTAAGGGATCTTTGATGAACTGAAGGATTGCTAAAAAGTCTGCTTTAAATACTGATAAACTACTGCGATTTAATGAATGTTTATTTAATTTTTCACAGACGACACAATGCATTTCTTCTTCTTCATTAGTTGCGAGTTATTTCTTTGCACAAATGTTCACAGGGAGAGCCCACTGTCCTATTGCTCAAATAAAGTCGCAAAAGCCCCCCAAAAATCAATCTTAAAAAAAAAACATACACTTGGCAAAATATTGGAAAATGTAACCATCAAACATGGCTCATCATCTATGTGCCTGCATGAGATAAGATACCCTATTTTATTGTAACTATAAAAAAAGTATAATAAAATACTTTAGACTCCTAATATAGAAATAAACAAAAACTTAAACCCAAATCTACAAACAGTCCCTTTAATGATAGATTTAAATCTTTTACTATGAGCTCTTTATCCTCTGTAATCAATGAAGTGTCCTCCACTACTTAAAGACAAATCATTCAATAACTATTGGGAATGAAATATATTGATTAAACATCTGAGTCCCCTTATAAAGGATGCACAACAACTGCAAGGACATAATGATAATGACACGTGTGCTTCGTGGGGATGATTGGATAAATATCTGTAATGTTTTTCTCCCATCGTTGTCATGCAGTCCTTTACTGTCTGTGTGTGTGTGTGTGTGTGTGTGTGTGAGTGTGTGTGTGTGTGTAGTGTAATAAGTATGCTGCATAGGCCTCCTTGCAGTCTGCAGCTGTAATGGAATGACCCAACACTGCTGACAGCACACTCCACTAAAATGGGCCACCATGCACATCTGCCAGTGTAGCTCTGCCACATAATTGTTCGATTTACTGTATGGCCAATATCCCCGCACTGTAATTGAATATGACTTTGTCCTGTTTGAGTAATCTCTTCATTTCATGCCGTGACCCCTCACCGTAGCGAGAGACAGAGAGTGAGAGTGAGGGAGAGACTGAGGGGAACAGAGAGAGAGAGAGGTGAGAGGTGAGTAAGAAGGCGTCTTGTGTAGATAAAGCATGTAGGTCACATTGAGCTGCCGGGCTTCTGGCAATGAGATTTTTGCTGTTGATCGCTTGGCTACACAACCGTCAGAGAGAGAGGAGGGATTTGGTTTGATTTAAAAAAAAAAAATACTTTTATTGCATGAAGGGAGCAACAAATCCAAAGAGCACAAGCTCCTTAAATCACATGAAAAGATAAGCAGTTTTAGTCGTGCTTGATTCAGCGAAACCTGTGGGTATTGTTGCAGGTTAAAACAATTGTGGTTTTTAATACAGGTTGCAGAGTTTTTATAGTCTTGCTACCTTCTGCTCAGCCGGGATATGGTTCACAGAAGGTCACTGCTCAGTTGCTAAGTTTCCCCCTTTTTAAAACAGCATGAGTGCAACTATCCGCTTGTTCAGCCTTGTGCTGTTTGCAGCTCCTGGTTTTAAAATACAACACATATTAAATGTAAAATATAAGACAATTTGAGCTGCAGGGAGCCGGGTGGTTAGTGCAAAGGCCACATGTATGGAGGCTGTGGTCGTCACAGTGGGCGGCCTGGTTTCGTCTCTCACTGATTTCTGACTCTACCCACTTTCCTATCTCTAAAAACTAAAGTCATGACACAGCTAAAAAAAAAAAAAAGATTAAGACAATTTAATAACTAATTTTTGATTGATTCTTTTGTCTATTTGGGTGCAGCATAACAAACATTAAGCACTGTAAACAGACTGTATAGACCTCGTGGTTTCTAAAAGAGGTATAATGAAGCTCACCATAGATATGGTGACCTGACTTTTAATCAAACAGACAATCGGGTCGAGCTGAGGTGAATTGTAAGCCTCTCAGCAAACAACTGCTGAACAACTCTTAGACAAAAAAACGAGTTTTAAAGAAAATCGCCTCCGTAAAGTGTTAAGCAAAAAAAGACACGAGTCATCTATACCAAGTTATTTCCTTTGAACCAGGACTTATCCATTTTTTATCTTCTGCAGCCAGCCTCAAGTGGACGCTGGAGGAACTGCAGTTTGTTTGCACCTTTTCGCCTTCATTTTTCAGGAATTATGTGAGCAAGCAGTTGGCCATGTACATATCGAGCAGACACCGGGGGGGGGTCGTAGTCCCTCAACTCAACCAGAAGGTCAGGGCTTCGAGGCCCAGCTCCTGCAGCAACATGTCTGATGTGTCCTTGGTCGAGACACCTAACTCTGAAATCCTCCCGCTGCTTCTTTTGAGGCATATGAATAAATGGGATTAGTTACTTCTGATGGTTACCTTAGCAGCCTCTGTGAATGTGTCGATGTGACCTGAGGCGTAAAAGCTCTTTCATTCGTCAGAAGACTAGAAAAGAAGAATACACTTTAACCATTTACAGAGTCATTTAAACAAATGCAGCTTTCACTTTTAGCTCTGTTTTGCTGCTTTTCACCTTCCCTAGTTTTGATTGAATTTTTTTAAAACTTTTTTTTTATTTTCTTCACCGCCTGCATGGCAGTCATTTCTCATATTTTGTCTTAAAGGTTTTAATCTCGTTACTCTTTAATATTATTCCTCCCCTCCCCTCCTCTTCCTGTCATCCTGTTCAGCTCTAACCTCATTTCTTCTGTTTCCAAGAAGACGCTGACCTTTGGTACTGGACAGGGACAGACGGACACACACACAAACACAGAGGGCAGAGGGAATTGGATTTCTCCTCTCTTGATTGCTCCTCTCTTGTCCTGCATACAACCTTTTTTTTTCATTGGCCTGTTCACTACTCTCTCTCTCTCTCTCTCTCTCTCTCTCTCTCTCTCTCTCTCTCTCTGTCTCTGCCTTTGTCGCTCACACATGCACATTGCAATGCAGTGCCTAAGCAGCAATGTATTGCCCTGGGATGTACAGTAGCAGATACATTGTGATGCTTTAGTTTATTGAAACATGAACTCGTTTACAGCCTGTGTCATTTCAGATAAACCTTGTTAAAAATAATGATTTTTCTTTCTGTGTGTGAAAGAGTTTGTGTCAGACGTTGTTTTCATGTGGACCGTTCGCTCGTTCAATCTGTATTAAGGATGTTCAGTCAAGGAGAAATCATACTTAAAACACCTTCAGACATCAGTCATTGTGTAATCTGTCATAAAGGTGTGTGTGTGTGTGTGTGTGTGTGTGCCCGCCCTCCAGGTTAAAGGTCAGCCCTGACTGAGTCCCTGAGAACATGAACTGAAATGTGGAGGAAATGTTTGCCGCCCATTTGATCCTCTCTGCAGAACATGCTCGCATTGATAAATCATTAGCACATTCACTTTCACACATTAGTGTAATTAGTGTGAACAAATGAGGCCATTGATGTGGAGACTGGCAGCTTCTGCCAGTTCTCAATACTCTGCTTTTTTTTTTTTTTTCACTGGCTGCAATGTGGGACAAGAAAAGGAAGCAGAAAGAGTGTTGGAGTCGGTCCACCACAAACCACCACGTTAATAATCAGTGATGAATGAAAGCAGGCTAATCCTCTTCATGGTGCCTTTGTGTCCCTCTGCAGGGAAGTGTTTGGATCTTACCACAAGATTTCTACACAAATTGGAAGAACATTTTCAGCTATTATTCGTGCTTTTTTTAATTTAACGTCATGTAAACACATTGAACAATTCATGGCTGCAGTTATATTAACTCTGTTTCTTCGAAGTAATAAGTAAGGTGTTGTGTCTTATCAATGCACTGACCTGATTTCTGATTGACCGAACCTAGACTGGCGAAGTCCCGCCTTTCTATTTCCGGTACATGGGACTTCGATGTGAATATCTGATGCATGTTTTCCAATGGAAATCAATTTTCAAACAACAACTGCTATTTATCACAAAGAAGTTTGATAGTGGTTTTGTGTGAGGCCGCTCTGTGAAGTACAGCTCTTGGTCCAGATGGCCATTTCTCTGCAGGAGGGTAATAACATGGAGAGAGGTGACGAGTTGGGGCATGTGGAGAGTCGAGTTAGATCGGCGCTGCGTTACACGACGTTACATGCACAACATTTCTCATTGTGTTTTCTCCACAGCCTTACACTGAACGATAAACGCTCTTGACGTGGAAAAATATCCTTTAAATCCACAGACAACATATTGCTAATTCGGAGGATGCATACATGTTTTATGATGACTCAGAAGTCGAGTGGAAGGGGCCGGACTTTGAAACTAAGGGGTCATTCTGCAGAGAGATGAGGCTGCCTGTGCGACAGCTTAAAGCGTGCTTAAAGGGACATCTTCAGTGTGATTAAAAAAAATAATAATTTGTGACCTTAACAGAGTTGTGATTTACGTCTTCACACTAACGGCACTATTTTATAAAAAATCATGTGGACATAAATGTCTTAAGCTCAGTTGAAATCAACTTATTGAAAGTATGTGTGCAACCCAGATATTTCACATTTTACAACTTATATGTTGACCGTGTGAATAACATGTTTAAAGAAGGGTATTCAGTGATCTGTAATCACAGAAGTCTGAACACTGTAACTCCTTTAATGTAACAAATGACCTCTTCAATTTAAGTTATCGTGCATCTTTCTGTTTCTAGAGAAAGAATTTGACCCAACGCATTGACAGCAGAAAGTTGTTAATAAAGAGAAGTCATTTTGTTCAGAGACTTTCAGGTTGATCGGTCACTATTTGACAATCAGCAGCGGGTTTCCTGTTCCATGGTGTGCGCCCTGAAGGAGCCTTGATCGGGGGTCTGGAGGAGGAGATGGGCTGAAGTGCTCTCTGACCTGATTGAACTGTTGCCCGGCGCCGTCTTTACTTGATTATGTTGTTCGGTGCTTTTTTTCCCTCTTTTCCACCTCTGCTGACCTCCATCTCTGACCCTGCGTACGTTTCTGAGGCTGTGGAGGAGGATGCAATCAAGCCGGTCGGATACTCAACTTGCTGTCCCACCTGCTGCTGTCCCCCCCCCATACCTCCCTCTCCATGGATCCTGCCCCCCCCTGCTGCAGCAGGCCGGGTGGATGGATTAGCCCAAAAGGGTGTCATTTCTGAAAATGATTATGGTCTACTTAAAGCAAGCGGTTTCTACTGTGCGACCATCCTTCATCGCAATGCACTGATAACATCCAGCCACCACACGCAGCGATACACTCCAAGGTGTGTGTGCCCCTGTGTGTGTGTGTGTTGTACTTTATCTAAGGCCTCCTCCCCACAGCGACGAGTGTGTGTGTGTGCACGTCGACCACCGAGGAGATCCGGTACTGCCGCGCACTGCGAAAGTGCGTCTTTCTCTCCCGTTTGTGAATTAATTTTCTATGAGCTGAAAGTCGGATTTGAACTTAATAGGGACTTAGATGTACACTCCTCCTCCCCGCCTCTTTTTATTCCACATCCCTACTGCCGCACATCACTCACAAACTTGCGTGTGTGTGACTGTGTACGCTCATTCCTCGCTCTTTGACTAATAGTAAGCCCGGCTTCGCCCTGGGGCCTGCTGTCTCATCCATCCGAGTGTGTAGAAACGTGTGTGTGTTTGTGTGTGTGTGTGAGAGAGAGAGAGAGATAGCGGGCCGGGGCAGGACGCTCTGTCTCGTTTATCTGCTGTTGACGTTGAGTGTGATTTCCTGTGCTGAGGGGAAGCGATGCCCCTGCTTATTAATTATGCCTGAAATATTAAAAAGACTCCATCAAAGATGAATTATTAATTCATTTGGCCCAGATCATCTCAGCTTAAGATTTCCAAGACTTGTCATACATCATCTGACGAGGCCGTGACAAACGCTGCAGCAGTGAGAGGCAGGGCGTTATATCCCTGTTAACACAGGGTGCGTGTGTGTGTGCCGCTTTGACAGAGGGTGAGAAATGTGACTGTGTGTGTGTGTGTGTGTGTGTGTGTGAAACAGACTGCTTTGAAAGCTTTTGATTCACTCCTGGCAGTATTTCCATGAGCAGTATTTTTTTTTCCTTTTTGACCTTGATATCAGATCCTGAATATTCTCTCCCAGGGAGCACTTGAGTATCCTTCAGATAATTTCCAAAAACACATGATCTGATCTCAGGCAGCGCCGTGGCTCGGTGGTTAAAACTGTCGCCTCACGATTCCTCCCTTTCGCTGTACCAGTCATTTAAGTGGTTATTCTATTAATCCTGATTAAAAGAAAAAAAAACCTCAGGTCAGATATGAGAGCAGGCTCTTTCAACTTACACAACATGCCTGGCATTGCATGGTCTCCCTTTAATTATGTCTTGTATTAATTAACCCCGGAACATGAATAAATAAAGGTCCCCTAACATCACTGCTGTGGATGGAGTTTAAACTTTCCCTGTGTAGGTTTTTTTTGGCCGCTGGTACGATTCCCCTCCGATGGTCCAACAGGATGCAGATTAGCTCAACTGTCTATTAATCCAAGAGAATGTTCAAGAATTCTGGTCTAGACGGATGATCTAATTTAAAATCCAACCATTTTAAAAAATATATATTATACGTTTTATTTCTTGAGTGATTTGTATGGATTGATAATGTATCACTTGCCTTATCAAGTTACTTCTTTCTTTTTGTATCGTTATTAATTTCCTGGTTTCCATCAGAGGGGCTCACTGACAAACTTTTACCAACCAAATAAAATTGTAACATAGTTAAGAAAAATCAGGATCACGTGAGGCATTTATGTTTTTAATTAGAGTGGGTCATGCTGGACCTGGTGGTCATTGCATTTCTTTGTTTAACATACTTAACTCACATAGTCACATCAAAGTGCTGCAGACTACGATGTGCGAGAGGAGCGATGGGTCCATTCATAAAACAGGATTAATGTGCAACACACTGTATCAGCTTTCACAACAAAGAACAGAGCTTTTTTTTTTTGGAGAAATCTGAATCTGCAAACTTAAAAAAAAAAGAAATGGTGATGCAGAGAAGTTGATTCAATTTAATGCAATTTGCTTTTCGCTCTCTCTGTTTCATAAACTCCAGCTCTACCTGGTTGAAATTTAGACACCAAAATAAAGAACCTTTTTGAGGCCCTGCAGATTTAAAAACACATCTGCCATTGACCTCAGTAAATGAAGCGAGTTTGATTACTGTGTTTATATAAATACCTGACGTGCTATAATCAGAGCAGGAGGGAGGCCCCTGACTCTTCATGAATTAAAGAACATTAACCGCAGGTCACTGGTATTAAAAGCAGTATTTAATTATTAGGTTGTGAGTGCAGTTTTTTATTCTGCCTGTTGTTCCTGCTGTCACATTTAAACCTTCTTTCATCTGTCCAGTATCTATACCGCTTGTCCTGTTCAGGCTTATTGGAGCTGGAGCTGATCCCAGCTGTCATTGGAAATAGAATAGATAACATAGAATACATAGAATAGAATAAACGTCTTCATTGTCATTATATAATCGTACAATGACATTATGTGGCTTCACCGTAAAGTGCACACAGCAAAAAAAAAAAAAAAAAAAAAAAACAGAATAGAAGAATATAAAAACAGTTACACAAATGAAGGTAAAATGGGCTATGTATGGTACAGTTATTTACAGGTAGCAGCATAGTAAATTATTTATAGGAATATTGCAGAAATATAAAATAAATATTTGCACAGTATGAAATTGCAGAAATATGAAATTATATGACAACCTGGATGGTTGCACCCTGAAACCCTCTATATGTCATAGATAATAGTCCATTTATAACTATTGCACATTGATCTCATAACTATTGCACATGCAAATTAGCCATAACCCTAACTTAATAATCATTTACACTACAAACCTTTATTGTATTTTCTTCTACTACACTGTAGTTTGTAGTTTATGTATTTTTTTATTTTTACCTATTTGAGCACACAAGTACAGTACATGTCACAAATGCATTTCACTGCACTTCCTGTATGAATATGTGACAAATACAACCTTTGAGCTTTGAAAGCTTTGAACCTAACATATTTGTCCGAAGCCACAATCCAACCATTTTTAAATGGTTTTGGAGTCCGACCGGCGGCGTGACATTCCCCACTCTCTCTAATGAAAGGATGAAAAGCTCCAACTAAACTGAACCGTATATGTGGTAGAACTTGTAGTGGATAAAAGTACAAGTGGTCGTGATGCCCGTGAAACATTGAGTGAGTGCGTGTCTGTATATATTGCACATGACGCATACACCTTAATGTGTTTGCAGGCAGCCGGGCGGAGCGTTATCCATTAGTTGTGAGATATGACAGAGATCACAAGAGGTCCTGTGAGAGTGAAACTACATCCTGCACACAGACGATGAATGGCCTTATTGCTGAGGCACTTAGTCGCTATTGTTCATGCTCTACAAGGCCTTGATGACAGAGGACAGCTCGCACTGTATAGTCGGAAATGGAAAATGTTCCTGTCCTCCCCGAGCAGAGAGGAACCTGATGTAGGGCCTCACACAGGCAGGAGTAGAAAGCCAGTGTTGTTTTTGGGTGTTTTTTTTTTTTTTTTAGCAGAGAACACAATATGTCCATTTCAAATCTGCCACCTTTCCAAAGACAGAGTTGAAGATGAATCGTTCGACACGCCCCTTCAGGAAATGTGGTTGCACTTTTCGTAACTAGAACTGGTTCAAACAAAACATTAAACGCAAAAAAAGTGCGGCAAAATAACCCTCTTTGTGAAAGAACTGTTGTTACAGGTCCCAGTCCTGTCTGCTTTCTGTTGATTGCACGTCTTTGTTTCAGTCAGAGTAGGTGTTATTTTGTCAGACACAGAACAAATACAAAGAGCATGCCTCTGTGAAGCTTCTGATCCCGGGCATGATCAGAACAAACTGTCCAAGGTTTTAGCAGGATCGCTGATATCTTATTCCTCACTGTGCCCCCTGAAGGCAGAAAAGTGCTGTGTGCAGGACTTTGAAATCTAACATCAGTCTTACAGCGCGAGGAAGAGAAAAATCCTCCATGACCACTGGAGGATCCTCGTACGATGTGAAGTGAATGCTTCCTCTCAAAAACAGTACGTCAGCCCCGCTTTGGTTTAGAAGAATCTCTCCGGGTCTGCAGGGAAGAGCTGAGAAACATAGAGTAGATTTCTGATTTAGCATAAGCTAAAGAGGCCCAACAGGGGGTGGATGAAAAACATTGAGAAATTCAGCCTTAAGAGTTGGAGTGTTTCAAGTTGAGCTTAAAGTCAAGGTCGATTTGTAGTTGTCACACATGGTTCTGTTTTGTTTGGCGTGTTGTGAGTTACAGTCTGTTTTAGTCAGGTTCTGATGTGTCCTGTTGTCCAACAGTGATGCCACTTATATCAATGTTTAATTTCACGGTCTCTTCGTGATGAACCCTTATGATTGGAGTCTCTTACTTAAACAGAATACCTTGCCTAATGAAACTCAGAATATAAATCCCTCCACCAGGCGGCTCTCAATCAAAACAATAACAAAAGATGATGTCGAGGCTCGCGGGGAATCATGGGAGTGATTCTCTCCGCTACTCCACCCCTCCAACACGCTCTGATCTGACCGTAGTGAAGATGAAGGGGGGGGGGGACGACCTGAGGAAGAGAATATGTTTTCAGACAAGCTAATGTATCCACGTTTAATGTACACCACGCAGCTCATACAGTGACAGTACGGCAGCTTTCCGTTGCAGCTCACGCTTCCTCATGCAGTGGTCTTTGACGTAACATCCGGCGTTTCCATGGCAACGATAAACAGGTCGTATCTGACATGGCTCAACTACAGCCCCTTTTGAAGTCTTAAAACAAGTGTAGCCTGCTCTCCACACCGATCTGGATGGTTAAGTTAAAAATGTGCTGTTCTTGTTTCATGTGCGATCTTTCAGGTTGAAGTACATTTTTATTCTGTAGTCGCTTTCAGGAAACCGAGACCTCCCCCCTCTGGTGAATTCTGCTCCTACAAACCCGTGCAAAGAGCTTCTGAACAGCAGGACTGTCCGTAGTTTCGAGGTTGCGCTCGGTTGAATATTGTTGCATCTTCAAAGACTTTATTTTTTTCCCCCTCTTTAATCTTTCAGTGCAGGAGCAGGTTTGTGAAAGGTATCAAGGAGTACATACTGCAATGTCAAATGTTCTTTCTTACAGTGCATGCAGTATATCAGGCTTATAACTTATGACTCGAGCTTAGTGTGAGCCCTCTCTCTCCTCTATCAGAGCCAAACTGGCCCGCTCTTCTGGATATCATTTATCCTCTGTGTCTGACATGACAGCTATGATGACGAGACAAGTGCCCCATCGCTCACCGCTTAGTGCTACCGAAGAACCGAGGGTGTGTGCTCATGAGTGTGTGTGTGTGTGCACATTGGGGCAACCTGAATCAGGCTAAGGTCAATTGGAGTTTCAAGCCTTCCTCTCCATCTCTTTCCCTTTCTTTTCGACCAATTCCTTCTTCCGTCCACATCCTAATCCTCTGTGTGTGTGTGTTTGTGTGTTACCATGGCGCCATCAAACCAGGCCATTTCCCCTTCTCTTTTCATTGCAACCGACACAAACACACTTAGGTGTGCGGTACACACAAAGCACACACACACACACACACACACACACACACACACACACACACACACACACACACACACACAAACACCACAATCACCTTTTAATTCCCTTTGATGTATTACTCTGGCAGGAACCAATTTTCCTGCCCAGAATTGGACTTTAAATCACCAAATCACCTCCTTTCACCCATCCAGCCATCTATCAACCTGCTTCATGTGGGAAAAAAAGAGGAAAACATTTCAATGTAGCAGCAATGTAAATAAATTAATGCATGCTGCAGTGGCTGGAATAAGTATTGTATCGACAGGGATTGAAGGGTTTGTTTGAGCTTTGATGGATGACAGCCGTGTTGCTGCCAAAACATTGAGTGTGTTTTCCTGCCAGTTGGCTTTGAAGCATGTGTGTGTGCATATAGGTGTGTGTGTTTGTTTGTGTGTGTGTAGTTTGATAATGCATGCATGCATGCCTATGTGCATCTTTTAAGAAGCTTATTTCGTCTTTCGTGGGTGACTAGCTTTACATTGTCCCAAAGGACTTCAGGACAAAGGACATTTTCACAACCCAAAAAAAAACAAGACCGTCTGGGATATTTCCAAGACTATACTCAAAACCACTTATGTTATATCTTTATCACTGACGTTTTTAAAATAGCACATCTATGTTCTTAGTATGACCCGTTACAGAGACAAAATACACAAATGAGTTGTGAAAGGATTAAAACTTGAATTACGGTCAGTCCTCTGTCTATCAGTGGAACAATCTTAGGAGTCTTGAGATGCCCGAGAACAGGTCCAATATGTCAATCAATATTTCATGAACATGTATTTCTTTCTTTGTATGTCAGTCAGCATTAATTTCAAACGGATTATCTATTGAATGAATATGCCGCGCCTGCAACACAAAAGCCTTTCCGTGTCAGTCATTATGGCAGCATTGCTTATTGATGGGAAGACTTACGTGCTTGGGAAAACACTTTCCCTCAGGAGAGCGCTGTTCATTTCCAATAAAACCGAAGTCAGTGTTAACACATTATTTTAGCCCTGACTGTTTGACCTTTTCCTCAACCTTACCAAGAAATGCTGGTGCAGAACCCAGTCACACTTTGTTCATGTTTCAGACACCAAAATACTCAATTAGGTTTAGACAAGATGATTGTTTGAGTTTAGGGAAATTAACTTTTCTAGGTTTAAGATGCATGGTATCAAACCCTTTTTTTCCATCAGTTGTTAAAATGATAAAAAAGTTCTCTGGACATTCCTGCGTATAAAAGGTCACTTGAAGGCCTCATGTACAACATCAAAATCATCAGTCTGTATGTCACTGATAAAGTCCTGAAACTGGAACCCTTGAAATGAGAAAATGAGAACAATCACTTTCCCCCCTCCAATTCAGTCCCACACGCGCACACACGCACACATGTATGCATGCATGCAGGCACACACACACCCATGGATAGGCACACAAATGCATGCAAACACACATAAATGCATGCACACACAGTAACACACAGAAACGCGCACACAACGCAAACACACACGCACGTTTTCGTGCAAGCACGTATGAAAGCACACACACAAAAGCACACACACACAAAAGTGCACTCATTAAATGACTTTATTCCACGCCTCTCCTTTAAAAAGCAGCTGCTGGGAACAATAACCCTTTTCTTCACACACACTTACTCATGGGCATTTGAACTCCTAATTACAGAGTACTGGTTCTATATTTAGATGTGTCCTGCTTCCATCTGTGATTAGTGCTGACCATCGCCGCCGGTTGTTGACTGGACAAATGACGGCCATTTTGTTTGTGGTGTTTTTTTTTGTGTTGTTGTGGAGGAGAAGTCCTTCTCCTTCAGCAAACAGAAGTAAATCTGTAAATCTAAATAAAAGTGTGACGAGCAAATCAAGTGTTTTTGTAAAATCTGGATTTTGGGAGATGCGAGGCATGGCATTGTTTTGATCGTGGGGCTGTATGAGGTACATGTTATCAGATGTATATTAGCCACCGGAGGTGACGGTCAGCTCGGGCCTTTTACCAGCACGGAAGCAATGCTACAGGACTATGCAGGCGAGGCCGTTTAACCCACATCATAGAGCTAATTTAAAGAAAAGTCCAGGTTGTCGCAGCATTACTTTGGCACTGCACTTGTGTTCCTCTGCCTGCAGCGCCTTGATCTGCTGTTTGGGTCTATAGTGTCACAAGTCAACATGAATTTAGCAGATTAGAGTTGCTGTTTTAAATCCCTCGCTCTTCACTGTTTGTTGTATGAGCGTGCTGGATGGTCTTCTTTGACCCGACGCAGACTTCTTCTTATCTTTGAGTCCATCTTTCTGTAGGTCTGCTTCCTTCAGACCGTCTGACCTCCATCAGTCAGAGGTCAGGGACTTTGAGTCTTCAATCCCAGGAACTTTTCTTACTTTCTTTTCTGAAAGATAGAGCTGAACTGGAAGAATATAAGAGTTTTAGTTTTCACACATCTGGGACACATCTGGATGAAGATGTTCTCCCTGATGAGTTAGTGGGTGATCTTATTATTATTTTTTTTTTAATTAAGTTAGATTTTTGTGTCTTTATGCTGCTGTCTATCCTGGCAAGAACAAAAAAAAACAGATTTTTCAGATTTTCTGTCATGCTCAGCTCCTTGAGTCTCCAGTCATTGTGCAGCAGATTCCAGGGTGAGGCTGCAGAATACCCAAAAGCCTTTTAGTCTGTCTGAGCGTTTAGGATGAACAGCGTAAAGAGAATAGATGTGACTGTCAAAGACTTACAGTGCTTATGAATACAAAACTTTGGGGGAAAAAAAAGGAATTTGAGCAGAATTTACCCGGCACAATCTCAGGATTTTTGTGATTTTTAAACCAACTTTTTAAACCAACTTTGAAGTGCCATTGTTATGTAGTTTTACTGTAGATGATTGTGGCTAACGTATTGTAGTTTAGGACATACCACGGAAAAAGATGAATTACAAATGAATAGTAAAAAAAAAAATTTATATGAGAAAGAATCTTGGATGTCTGAATCAAATTCATATCTTTAAATGAAGAAGAAGTGCCAAAGGAGAGCTCTTTTGATGTTCCTCCGAGTTATTTCTGGTGTGGGCTAACAAGGTGATTTTTCACTCTCAGGTTAATTTTAGTGGTGATTCTCTCTCTGCAGGAGTTTGCATGGCAACGATACAAACTGCCACGGCTGAGATCGAGCCGCTTTGAAGCTAGAAAAGCAAATTAAGCCTTTCTGCTTACTCAAAGTTAGAGATCCAGTTCTTCCCGAGGCTTCAACCATCGATCACACTCAGCCCTCCTCCCCCTCCCCCGCCCACCCTCACCCAATAAACTCACTTCTTAAACTTGTGCTCACAAATCTGTTTTGCATCTTGTCAAATATCAACTTGCAAATTTGATTCTTCTTTTTGCAGCCTCAATAGCTCACACACACACATCCAAAAGAGGGTGGATCCATGACCCTCATGTACAGCACAGTAACTTCTAACCTTTATGGACACATGACCACGCTTTTATATAAGAGACCGTTCGCTGTAGGCGGTAGATATACAGATGATTATTACTGTTTCTCCCAACTGCTCACATTGCTGGCTTTCCCTCTCTTCCCCGTCGTGTGTGTTGTCTATTGATTAATTAATCGTGAGTGATCCTTCATCTTTAAGGACTGTAATTACACCGGGGAGCAATACAAGGACAGGGGGGTCGCTGTCATACACATGCACTCGTTCAAACACACCTCAGGGAGTGGATGTGTGTTGGTGTGTGCCTCTGCGTTTTGCTGTCGACAGAGCCCATTTACTCCTGCAGATGACCCAAGCGTAGTCACCATATGCCGTTATAGGAGGTTGAATGGGATCCTGGATCATCCCCCTGAGCCCACACAAGCTCCTCCGCATGCAGAGCAAATTAACTTTATCCCAACATAGCTAATCCGCCATGGAATTAGGATTTTAGCCCTCTCATCTCCACTGAGCAGGATTCACTGGCGATGCCACTGGGGCATCCCCGCGGAGCCGTTGTTGGCTTGCACCAGGTTAGACTGCATGCGTGTTCAGCCATATCAATCACTCTCAAGTAGGTCCAATGGGGCGCCAGGAGTCAATTAACACTATCGAGCAAGATGTCTTAACATGCACAGACCTGCAGGTTTGTGCGAGTTACAGTTTTTGATTTGAATCAAACGTACGCTCTGATAGGGCATGATGCCTGAGAGCAGATGACACTCGGACTTCTTTTAGGGAACACGATCTTGTTGTTGCCAAAGCTGCTGAATGCCTTAAATTACAAAAGCAGACTCACAGTGATTTGATCACTTTAACGGGCTCAAACTCAGCATGCACTGATCTATGCATGTCCTGCGCTAATGTGTGTCCTCAGAGGACGATTCCTAATCCTTTTGGCTGCTCTTTGACCTTTCTTCTCCAGATCAAATGCTGTGCTTCCATGCACCATAGCAATATGTTTTGACACGTTACTTTATAAGATGTAAAACTGGGCTCCTCTATGCTCCCAAGTGATTAAACCTTTTTTATTTTATGGATTGTATGACCTTTGCTCTTGCACCAATCCCAGGGTAAATAGAACAACTTGCAGTGTACGCTCCATCCGTTTTATAAACATCTTCTGCTTTGTATCTTCTGCATACATGAATCAATCCTCAGTGCTGCACTCGCTTGGTTATCCCTGTGACACAAAGGCACTTTCAGGCAATTCAGCTGATATTTAGCAATGTGCATAAGTGAGTTGACCTTTGACACCCCGGGTCACCCCCGTTAGGCCAGACCTATGTTAAAGCCTTCCCAGCCACCTCCACATTGATGCTGCCTGACTTCATCAGCTCGTTATCATCCTGTAGGACTCAAACCTGGAACTGCACATCTCCTTTGGCAAGCTAATCATCATAATAATCATAATAATCATAATAAGCTCCTTATCCTCATCCCTGCAGCAGTCCTCCACATACACTTGGTAACTTTGATTCTGTCCTCCAGGAAGATGAGCTTTTGTCTGTTCTCAGTGAAGTTTTAGAAGCGTATGTTGAGTCTATTTAACAGGTGTGGTACGATAATGCATTGCCATGATGTTATGTAGCAAAAGGAAACATGAGTCAGACTGAAGAGAAAGGTGATTGAGTGGTGTCACTTTAGCCAGAGACACCTATTGCTCAACATTAGTACCACAATGTTGTTAAAGAGTTTGAGGATTCTGCTGGAAGACGATCTGGCCTTGCATTGAGGTTGGATATCATTAAAGTAAAAAGAATCAATAATAGATTCTTATCCAATGTTGGATTACATGTAGGAGGCAGTTAGCTGATGAATAGCCACAGTGGGTCATAAATATTTCACGTGTCACCAACTGGCTGGTGCATGCATGTTCTAAAGTTCAGCATCGTCTCACGGTAGCAGCCTGGACATGCCAGTCACTTCAGACCTATTTAAGCTTGCAGTATGCATGTGGTTTCAGTCTGCTGTAAATCAGACCAGAGAAACCAATATGACCAGCCATGCTGTGCTGTGCTTTATGCTGTGTTTGATTTCATTGCATCAGCAGATGGACTAGGATAGGTTTGCTCAGGGCTCACGGTTTCTTCCGATCAAAGTCGATTTAAAGCTCCTTGCTGCTGTCTGTCTTCCATTGATCCCGTTTGCCACAAAGAGATCAGTTAAATTGAAGCATCATAAAAAAAAAAAAAAATCCCACATGGCACTGCTGCTTGTGTAGCAGACAGAGCTCAGCAGTTTCCATTTGGTAAAGATTGAGCTTGGTGCTGATGAGAGGCAGGGTTTGTTTCAAGTCAATTCAGAGCACCTTAGCAAGTCGTTTGGCAGAGGTGATACCAAAGTGAAATTCTTTCTCAGTATTCACAGGCAGCTGTGTGTGACAGACACCATCTGTTGCTTACTCGCTTGTCTCTTTTGATTGGGGCGACCCAAGAGTCTCTGACTAATGTAGAGGTGGCATCAAGTACGTGCCCACGTGTGCACCAACACTCAGAGATGTGAAAACAGCCATTTGAGTCGGAGGTAGGAAGCACTGATTCCAGATTAATCAAACTATGAGTGTCAAGCAGAGATGTACAAGCTAATGTTGAAGTGTGAAGCTCCATTAACACGTGAATTGTAATGTTTGTACACGAGGGGATTTCTTCTCTTAAGTTAGTGTTAACCTCTTTTTATCTCCACTCTAATAGCAGGTGATGCTTTGTTCTGCAGGAGGGTCTGTGTGTCTTGGATATTTTCCTCTCTTGCAGATGATAAAAACAAAGGAAAGATACATGATGTGGTTGGTGTTTACATATCTTTGAGTGAAAATGGATCTAATACACTATCTTAGTGCTCTGTTAGTCTAACTACAAATCACTAATTTTCCATTTTACACACAAAATAGAGTTTCCAAAAGGAAGTGACAGAGATACCTCGACAGTCATACGTTAAGGAATAAGGCCACTCAGGGCTGCTCGTCAGCGCCTGCAGCTAATTTAGCATGGACATCAACAACCTGCACTGCCACGACATGATGGTTTGCACAGCTGTAACTTCTCACAGTGCTACTGAAAATCTCCACTAGCTGTAGCTCTGCCTCCTCATTTTAATTCTGATAGATCCTTAACAATAAAAGCTCCTTGTTGTTATGTTGTCGAAACACTTTTAATATGAACATTTCAGCAGCGGCTTAACACCCTGCAGGATAGAAACAAAAACAAAAAAGCATGAACCTCAGGTCATATCACCCACCACTAACAGAAAATAACATCACCAAAATGTAAAAGGTAATACTAAAATCTAATAAGATAAAAACACAGACTTTCCTCAAGAAAATTTAACACAAGAAGAAGTAAAAGAAAAGATGATTGGTAAATCATGAACTCATGACATGAAGAAAAATCCACTCCATTAGCTTGATGCAGCTTAGAAAACATCATTGAACTTTGAACAATCTAATTAAAAATAAGAACAGAAATTGTTTCCGCTGGCTGTTAATTCTCCTCATTCAGATTAAACATTTAATCCAAAGCACTTTTCTCCTGTGATGAAGTTTAGGGCGGCGACAGGGTTTTTTTTTTTTTTTTTTAAATCCTGCATACTGCGGTTTACAATGATGCACGATTAAACCTGCAGACACCTGAAACCATCACTCACCATCCAAAGCCTGAATACATTAAGAGATGATGTGACAGATTAGCTGGAGAGACTCCACAATATCCATCTAACACACACAAAACATTCACAGGCAGACAAGCCAAACAGAAAATCTCTCCCGAATGCTCAGGGTCAGAAACATTCACAGCGGCCTGCGCTATTAGCACACAGCCTGTTTAATATGACTGACACAGCCTCTGCATGCCAGCATGGAGTGTATAACCAGAGACAAGCGGCTTAGCACTGACATGGACAAACATGGCCTGAGGACACACAGCGGAGGTAGAGTAGGTCTGACGTAAGAGAGGCAGAGTGTGTTTACGTTGTGTGAATGAACCCGGGGATCATGAATAGAAGACGAGACGAGGGAAGTGATAGGCGGAGAGCACGGAGGAATGACAGTGATGGGTTGAAAAGCCAAAAAAGTGAGCGATGGAGGGTTGACAAGAGGAAATGCACTTAAATTAGATCAATCTTAAAGTTGACCTATATTATGATGATTTCCATTTTAAAACTCACAAATAGTGTTACGACGCTGGATGCCCATATTAACGTGGCTAATGTTTCAGATAGTGAGGTAACCTTATGTTGGTGTAATCCCAGGATGAGTCTGCAGAAGGCGCTTAACAGCTCATTCAGACGATAGTTCACTGATATCAATCAAATCATTTTAGGTGACGCTTTCAGGGCGCTACATAGGCTCGGAGTGCAGCCCTCCTCTGGCAGCCCTGAAGCGTTGTGCCCCCTGGAGGGCTTCCAGAAAGCCGGCCAATCAGAAGAAAGGAGGGCAGTTTCAGGCAGCGGCTGATGATAAAGAGGTTTTTGAGCGGAAAGTTGTTCAAAACTTGAAAGGTGAAAGGTTGACCAAAGCAGCAGGCATTTGTTTTGGTGGCGAGCTGAAGACGGATTCAACTACCGTCTGAGAAGAATTTTTTAAGAAAAGGGATTTAGTAGAATTTAAACGTCCTGTCCATACGTCTCCTTCAGTCTACAGCTGACAAATGGGATCGCTCACTTAAAGTAATTTCAGCGATAAAGCTGAAGTCATCGACTCTCTCTTGGCTGTCAGAGAGAGGGCCGTCTGTTCTGTGAAATGCCATTTTGTGATATCTTGATAAAGTCACGTTAATGCAGATTTAATAAGTGAGAAAAAGGATCGATTAGGTCTTTAACTAGAAAAAAATGTCATGCCAGGTATAGTAGACAAATAGTTAAATGATCTGGTTTATTTCTCATGTTGCAAACAAAAATAGTGCAAAAACTGTCTTCAGTGTAACAGCCTAAGCTGTCAAGGTCGAACCCTAAACCTTATTAAACATAAAAAGACTCTGATTTCCCCTCCTCCTTCCTCTCAGGTGTGTAAAAGCCCTTTGTGGATGACATGCCGATAGTGCATCGAGACGGGTTTCCAGGTCGTTGAAAAAGTGTCAGGTTTAATGTGGATGCTGGTTTATTAAAGTGTATTTGTGATTTTGAGAGGGAACAAAGTGAACAGCTGAGATTTGGGAACACAATACATTACGCTTGACAGAGTCCAGGGGCAGGAAGCAGTTACCCACGACGAATAAGCCAGTTACACCAGCACAAACTGAATTTGACTTCATGAAATACACTGACCGCATACTGAACTGAAAACTATATATAATGTTGTTTGTGTGCTCCCAGACTTAAATTTAATGTCATGACGAAAGATTTTTAAGTCCAATAAAGACATGACAAAAAAAAAACAAAAAACCTCAAGCATCTGGAGGGGCTCTTTTTTCAGGGTAAGATCTTGCGTCAGATTGTGTAACTTTATATTAAATTGGATATTTTTAGGACTCATTAACAGACAAAATGATGTAACATGGAGATGTATTTTTTCTCCAGTTCAGATTTTCTCCCATGATGGATTGAGAAGTGTGTGTGTGTGTGTGTGTGTGTGTGTGTGTGTTTGTTTGGGGTGTGTGAGTCTGGGTCCATGTATCTGTGTGTGTGAGAGAGAGATAGAGCAAACGCATGCCTGGATATCTACACTATTTATCTGTGTGTGTGTGTGTGTGTGTGTGTGTGTGTGTGTGTGTGTGTGTGTGTGTGTGTGTGTGTGTGTGTGTGTGTGTGTGTGTGTGTGTGTGTGTGTGTGTGTGTGTGTGTGTGTGTGTGTGTGTGTGTGTGTGTGTGTGTGTGTGTGTGTGTGTGTGTGTGTGTGTGTGTGTGTGTGTGTGTGTGTGTGTGTGTGTGTGTGTGTGTGTGTGTGTGTGTGTGTGTGTCAGCTGGTGGGCGATCAGCTGCAGCTGTGATATCAGCCTTATCTCCATGCTGGCCTGTGATGGATGCTGCTGGGCTTCTTTTAGCTGCTGCACGTGTTTAGCTGTGTGTAATTGGAAATGCGGGTTGCGTGAGTAAAGGGTTCTGTTTTATTATCGGGTTATTGGTCAGTGGAATACTGAGGCGATTGATCAACATGCAGGTAAAAATGATCGGTCCAGGCAGGGTGGAGGCATTGATTGTGCCAGAACAGCTCAACAGTGAAGAGCTGCAGAGATTAAAAAAAAAAGAAAAAAAAGAAATCGCTCCTTCAGTCTTGATATGAGCGGCTTCCTCTGAAGATCCAACAGAATTACTGAGAATATATATATATATATATATATATATATATATATATATATATATACTGTATATAGGGCAATTGATTCAGTTTGTGTTCTTTAGCTTGGCTCTAAGTGGAAGGGGCATCCTCTGCCTTTGAAATACAGAAGGAAAGGTTAAAGTGCAGTTCTTTTGTAGTCCTGAACCGATGGTGTTGGGTCTGGTGAATTAGCCAAAGGAGCTTTATTGAGCTTTATTCTCACCTGCAATGTGCATCTATTTGGACGCTTTGGACAGTTCTGACTCATAGTAAATCTGTTGAGCCTCGAGTTTCGGCAGAAAAATATCTAAAAATTGTTGACCTTCACTTTTTTTGTCGTGAAAGGAAGACTTCTAAATGATGACGTTTTTCTTTAAATGTTATGGCATGAAGCTAAACAATCTCTATCATCACACGTCGAGGGGAACATGAGAGAAAATGCTCTGTTTAGGGAGGTTTTTTTTTACTTCAGTGTTAAGCTAACCTTGCACATCGCATTAGGAGAACGATTCAGATTTAATAACTGGACATTTTGTAATCGCTGAACAAGACTATAATCTGCAGATTAATCAGAAGCCAACCTTCAGTAGAAAACAGTTTGTAATACTGCAGATATCATCTGGTCATATGCTGGGAGGATTAGTGTTTCCCAGTCAAATACAAAAGTAACTGCAGACTCATTCCAGTCCAGGAGCGTTGCTTCTGTTTAGCCCAGAATGCTTCTACCACAGTCCTCTATCTCCGTGCCTTGGAGCACTTGCAAAACCCTGATGAAGCTTGGCCCGCAAGTATCTATTCTCCTCGTCTCATTGGTCAGAGCCTCATTAATCCCCCCCCCCCCCCTCCTCCTCCCACCTCCTAGTTATCTGCCGCAAAGTGAATTACACGAGTGCCTATTGATTTCTGTCTTTATGCCAGGCATGTTTAGAGAGTAAACCTATTGCTTTTCTCCCCAAGCATTTCCATTGTGAAGCCGAGTCTGAGCAGGCGGGGGTGGGGTGGGTCTAATTGGCCTCACTCAAGATCACCTTGGCTGTCTGGGCTCAGCGGATTCATCTCTGCAGGAAGGAAGGAAAGGCAGAGACAGACAGAAAGGAGGAATGCAGACAAATATGAAGCAGGGGCCGAAGAGAGGCAAAGAAAAAGATTTTCTCGTCGTCTAACTGGAGCTTAAGTGTGTCCATTAAAGTGTAATGCCAGGGCCGTGGCCTCCGAATGATGCCGTGTGTCTCATCTGCATGCACTGAATATTTGTGGTGACTGCTAACACATTCAAATGGCAGGGGGGAAAGCAGGGGCAGGGGACAGTAATTAATGCTCTGTATCAGGTAGGAGTGCATGCGTGTGTGTGCTGAATGAGTTTCATGCTTCATTACTGAGGGGCGTTGAGGTAATAAGGCCCCTGACTGTCCATGGAGGGAACTCATCACTTCTTCTGGCAGTGAAATTAGCCCCACGTTGTTCTAGGGTTGGTCCTTTTCTCATTGACTTCCACTGGTACGGAAGATTAAAGTCCCCCCTAGATGGCTATTAAGTGGAGACAGGTGACCCTTCATAATCCCATTACAGTCCACGTTTAATCAAATTTTAACCAACACTTGATCCTTTCTTCACTTTTGAACCCAGAAGGCACCGGTGCTAAGGTGAGAGCACTTCTTTGCTCCAAAGACACGTTAATTACCATTGGAAAGAATAACCTTAGTGTCTCTTTGGTCTGGAGTTGTTAGAGTTTTTTTTTTTTTTTTTTAGTATATTGCAAAACCTAAATCCTTGTTTTTTCAATTAATTTCCCAACTGATACTGTACGTGTGTGAATATACCTTGACAAATAGAAAGCAATAATAAGAGCCCTCCACAGGGGTTTTCAGGCAGTGTGTCCTCCAGTCTCTTCGGCACTTATCCTCAAGGCTGATAGAAGTAATGGATGAAATCATTTTAATTCCATTGCAACACTCAGCCGGCCTTCGTACAATGAGCCATCGTCGGAGGACTTTACTATCGCCCAGGGAGGTTGAATGATTGTAATTATTACCTGAGCACCTCCATGAATTTTATCCCATCCGGAACAGCAATGTCACTGGAATTCCCCACCCACCAGCACCAATTACCTAATGGGCTTCAGAGAAGCATAAAGTCCTCTGGTCATTTTATATGCCTCGACAGTGCCATCTCAGTAATATGTGACAGGGCGTTAGAATTGCTGTCAGTTTAAACTTAAATCATTTAATTGACCGTTTTGTAGTTTCAACTCTGGCTTGATTTATCGGAGCATCAAGCCGACGTGTCACCCCGGAAACTTAAGGGAGAAAAGGCCTGTGTCCATCAATTCACTTTTTTTTTTTTTTTGGGCTCGCATGTCTTCTCACTGGGACTTACTGTTGCTAGGGTTACGAAAGTTAACTTCTGTTTCCCTTGTAACAGAAGTAATAAATAATGTGTGCGTATCAAGGAATAGTGTCCTGGCATTAGCAGCAGCTTTAAGAAGAATCAGATTGTTCGCTAAAGCTGTCATTAGAAGTCCCGTTCCCTTTTTGGTTTGTATAGTTTGATGAGGAAGAAGTGACACTGATGAGAGAGTGGCCTTCAAACAGTTTAACTTTTTAACAACTAAGAGTGCTGTGAGCACAGCCACAAAAAACTGCTGACGTTTAGCTGTTTTTGCACATAGGACGCTGAGCACAAACAAATGTTAAAAAAGCCCAAACTCCTACCACCTTAACAATTTAAGAAATACGGCACTTGCTGGGATGGCTTTAGCTAAGAAATCCTCAGACTCGTCAGACAACCAGGGGGTCAAGGTCCTTCTTTAATTTCTCTGCAGCAGTCTCTTGACTTGAAGTCTTAAAGTCTTTCAGTCCAGAACATCCACCGAAACCATTCGTCCTTTTTTGTGTCTCACTCGTGATTGACACTCAGTGAAGTGAAGTGCATGTCTTTGGCTTGTTTGCAAGGACACAATTAAAGACTCTCTATGCTGGAAGAAGAAAAGTACAGACGAACAAATTATTGTGAATTCACAGGTCGTGCAGGTACAACATCTCAACGGCTGTGTCAGTGAATTTGTGCGTTCAAAAGCTGTGTATGAAACTTGACTTTTAATTGTCTAACGAGCTCTTAATGTATGCTAATATGCATTTATTACTGTGATTAATATGTTCGGCCTAGAGCTCCATCCCCCGTATGCACCACCTAAATGCACAGGAAAATCACCAGTCCTGTTCAGACTGCCATATCAAGTCCTGATTTTTCCGCCCCTTGTGACGTTTCACCTTCATCCTGTATGTCCCGACGGCTTCAAGGGGGAGCAGGTGATCCACCCTCTGTACTGTCCTCGGAGGTAGTGAGTGAGACATCAATGATACACCCGTCACAAAATCAATACGTCACAATGACACGATCACAGTTGATCTAAGTCAGGACATTTTAGTGAATAAAAGGGCTAGTGATTTGGATAAGCTATGACTTCAACATGCAGAACATTGTATGTGAATATAATGACATTGAGAGCTGATAATGGTGGGGTTTAATGTGTGTGACATTGACAGGATGTTAAGGATATACTTACAGGAACAACTAATTGAAAAAGAAGATATTTGAGCCAGAATCTGTTGGTGGTGTTGGAAAGTCTAATCAGGTTGAGAGATCTTCTTTCAAACAGTGCGTGGTGGACTCGAGTATCAGTCCAGCAATGCAGACGCCTATAAGAGTCATGGAAGTCACGCCAGACACAAGACTGCAATGCAGATTAGATTACTGTCTTTTGATCCCGTTTGATGGCGTCTATTCATGCAATAATCAAGTCTCCAAAGCAGCTATGAAAGCTGATTACATATTTATGAGGCTTACAATTGTAACATTTATAAATTATTCAGCCAGTTCTCTGTGTGTGGATAGGGCAAATAGCTTTTATCCAGTGGTTAATTATGTTCTTAATTAGTTGAGGAAAGGACAAGTAAATTAATGAAGTTCCATCAAGCGCTACATATCTGGAGGGAAAGCGCTTCCTGATGTCATCTCATTAAGCGTGACCACCGTCACTCGCTGATGTGTGGGCGTACATCATCACAGTCTGAATTCCTCTCCCTCTGACAGGCCTTTTCCTCTGAACGATTGCAAAAGGTTAATGCTGCCTTTGCTTTCAGACGCTGGCCGTCATGCTTTCCGTCCGCCTTACTTGGTCAACGTGCCCGGCAAACACAGCCTCCCATTATCCTTCCTCTCATTTGCTAATGAGGTAATTAATAAGGCTGGAGTGAGCCGAGCGGTACGGGATGGGGCCGTGCTAGCCGGGGTCAGCGCAACACATCAGTCATCAGCCAAAATGGAAAATAATGATTCTGTTTGTTTGTTTGTTTGGGTTTTTGTTGAGCTGTGGAAAGGTTTTCTCAGATCATCTTTCTCACACGGGTTTTTATTATATTCTCAACATCCATCTCCAGATGATAGATGATGATTATTATCCCTGCCAGTCATTTCCTTCATGATGCCTGCACTTCTCCTCCCATATTGATTTTTTTTTTCCCAGAGAAAGGAATCTGCCGCTGAGACTAAATGGGCAGATTGCAACAGGTAATGGCAGGCAGCAGAGTCAAGGGCTTTTTAATCGTTTCTTAATATAAAGGATCCTCGAAGAGAGTTAGCAACCTGCAGAGTGACTTGGAAATAAGAGAGGATGAAAGGAAGAGTGAGTGCTGGACAGACTGGCAGAAAGAGACTGAGCAGAAACACTGTGGTGTTTGTGTGGTTATTATAGGCAGGTATGTTGGATTAGACAGAGTTGGTTTGACCATGGCCAGAAACAAAGTTACATCAGCAAAAATGAGAAGTCAGGGAACCCGTTTAGCCACATGATTCTGGTGCAACGTGATGGTCTAGAACACTAGTTTGGGTCAGTCTAGTAAAAGCCGAGTGGCCAACTTGACCACTTTAACATTTATGATCTTGACCGAAATGTCTAAATGAAAATCCTGGAGGTCTGCAGATTCCTTTTTAAAATTCACTGTTTCAAGAAAGACTCATCCTCCACCAACATTGAAGCCTCGGACACAGATCAAATCTCGACCTGACTTCTTGAATTAAACTGGATTTGTCTGAGTGGAAATGAGGGCCGAGGTTTCCCACACATTTTTGCATTTTTAAACTGCCATCTTGGATTTTGACAGAAGTCGCTCTGTATACTAATGAGAAGCGGGATATACATTGTTACGTCGATAAGCTGATGGCCGGCTGGTCACTGTGCGAGCAAAGGGCCTATCACAAGAAGCTAAGCCCAAAAGCATTCCCTTATTTTTTGTCTATTTTAATCTTAATTAGACATTATATTAATGAAGAACATCAACATACTGTAATAGAGGAAGACTACAAAGTAATTAGCAAAATAATGATTGGGCTAATTTATCCATTGAGAATGTTCTAGTAGATCTTGCATGCAATCTGTGCAAATGACATTTTTACAAGTTAATTTGCCCTTCACTGGAACTTTTGCATTTATTATGATGTTTAGAAGCGAAGTGAGCTTCTCATAGAAAGCTGCACTACTGAGATGATTATGGTCAAACCACCACAGTCTGCAGGAGTCACCAAAGCTAATGTGGAAGTGCACAAAGAGCCGCTTCCAGAGGGTCCACTTGAGGCTCTCTACAAAAAAACAAGAAATCCTCCTTTGGTGTCATTTATTCAAATGTTTATTTTTACAGCAGAAATGAACATGTATGCAGGTGGTACAAAAAATGTGTTTGATCTGAGAAGCTCAGTCATTTATTTGAAAGCACAGCTGAATTTTTCTATTACCCCTCTATTTTTATTTTTTATTATTTTAGCAAGCCTAAGAGTTCTGCCAAGAGCTATTCATGAATGCATAAGCTCAACACACCTCAACTCCACCTTCTTTGAGTGTGACCAAACTGACCAAAAGCTAGGTAGAGTCAGCAATCTCAAATATGGCGAAACCAATGGGTGACGTCGATGAACGACATCCATGTTTTACACAGTCTATGTTGTCGACGTAAACACTCATGGCTTAAAAATGGGGACAGAATTAAAGTCAGCTCTTGTTGGTTCAAAAATGTGCAACGAGCCCCAAGATGATCCAACACAACGGAGGAAACAAAGGGTTAAATGACACATTAAAGCATGCACTGGTAGATTTAGAGACACACTGTTTGAGTGAACAGGACGGCGGGGAAAGAGCTGACATAACGTTTTCATGAAATGACTTACATCTCTTTTACACTATTCAGAGACAAATAGAAAGGTGAGTGATCTGCTTTTAGGAAGGTTCACCCTTTTCTGCAGTACATCCCTGGACAATAAAGGCTGGAACGAGTGACTGAAAGAAAATAATAAGCAGCTTGAGAGGGTGACGAGGGTGCGAGGTGGAGAAGGCAGAGGTGTAGAGTAAAAGGAGTGTTATTTTGGCTACTGTTGCAAAGACCTCTGGGAAAACAGAGGCTGCCTGACAGTGCTGCGAGAGCCATAAATCACCACAAGAGCACTCCTCCTCTTCGCCCTGACCTAGAAGTGACCTCACAGTCACACACGGTTTCAAACACTACACACACACACACATATTCAGGCAGAAGCACACACGGATACACAACAGGAGAAGGCTGTGTGGGAGTCTGGGTGTCACTTTCAAAGCGTCCGCCACACACACACACACACACACACACACACACACACACACACACACACACACACACACACACACACACACACACGCACACACATTCAATACACAAGATTAACTCACTCTGCCATTTACACATAAATGCACTTCTGTGTTTCGTATAATGTGACGCAGACTCTGTTTCCCCCTCGGTGTTCATTCATCTGCAGCTTGCTGGTTATGGCAGCCTCCTGGAAAACCGTCGACTTTCCTTGTTCCCTTGTTAGATAGCAGAGGCTTGTTAAGAAGAGTTCAACATAGAAGACAGAATTCAACTTCGCTGTATATCCATTAACAGTGTTGTACTTCAGGGTGAAGTAAACAAAGTAGATGCACTGGGATGTCGACTAGAAGAGCTTTTAACGCTTCGTGTGACTTTAACCCTCTCAAACACACATTCACACACTAAAGGCACACTACTACTACGACTACTACTACCACTGCTACTATACCAAGTGACCATCACTTCCAGCTAATACCAGTCATACACACTTACGTGCAGCTGCTTTTGCCACTGAGACTCTGTAGTTCACGATCCTGCCCAAGGACACTTGACAAGTTGACTGCAGGAACCGCCAACCTTCAAATTGAAAGACAACACACCAAGCCACAAAAACAACAAAAACAAACCTGAGCTTTTCAGTTGGATGAGTCACACATCGAAGGACTGTCGTCCAAGCAACGGGCATTTAAGTCATATTTGAAATCAGAAAATCACTTTTGAGATTAAGTTTCCTGCCCAACATGATTCTTTTTGTTAAAGTTAAACAAGACGCTTGAATGCTGAGCTCGCCCGACGGACTGCTCGGTGTTAAAGAAGAAAACAGAAGGTTTACCTTGAAGCTTAACAGTTGTGTTTTTGTTCGGTGTGAAAGAGCTCATGGCGACATCCTGGGTGGATGTAACCTGCATCAGGAGGTCAGATCAGCTTTTAAAACGTGATAATAAAAAACGAGAAGTAAATAGTTACAGGATATTGTGTCTGTGCTTTTGTAAGCTTCTCAAAGAGGGTGCATGACAAAGCGTTGATATTTGATGACCTTGGATGAGAATGTGTTGCACATTTGTATAAATATACGTACACGCCATGCAAAGAGGTCACCTCTAAAGTGCCTATGAAACAGACTGAAGCCAATACTAATGTCTCTCTCTGACCCTAAGAAGCAAACAAGGTCGTTTTGGACAAGCTTTTGTTTTTTTCTGAATAGTTATTTTGAAAGTCTGTAACTGCTGTAGAGGGGTAGGTGTCAAACAAGTAGGTTAACCCAACCTTAACCTCAACAGCCTTATTTATAGTTTATATTTTCCACGGCAAATATCTACAGTTAGATTGATTTGAATGTTAAAGAAAGAGATCCAGATCAGCAAAGAATGAAGGTATAACGCTTTGTCCACATGGGGGCGCCAAAATCGACACACAAAAGAAGTTAGAATCACGAAGGCTGATTTTCACACCTTGAATCAGGATTGTCTTCAGTTGTAAACTCCAAGAAGAGAGAAGTCATGTTCATTTTGCATGCATCTTTATTTTCATACTTTTTTATGATCTGATAAGTTTGCGACTTTGATGGTGAGACGTTTCGTAAGCTGATAAAAACTAAAGAGGGACTATACTGCTACTTTTCCCAAAGCTGTTTGTGTCCACACGATGTGATTTTCTGATTGCTCAGGTTTCTTACCTTTTGGAGAGTTTGGAGATGTGACCATGTGTGTTGATTACTTAA
Organism: Symphodus melops; assembly: GCF_947650265.1. Lineage (NCBI taxonomy): Eukaryota > Metazoa > Chordata > Actinopteri > Labriformes > Labridae > Symphodus > Symphodus melops. Next base: position 2,812,118 of record NC_136694.1, on the reverse strand, counting down.
GTTGTCCTGTGTAAATATTACTGATCCAAACTATTAGTCAAAGCGTCTAAACCCACAGTATGGCCAGTTCCACTTTATTGATAAGTCATAGGTCAGAGGAGAAGGGAAGGTGAGAGGAAAAGATTTAGGACAAGGTGAAGAAAAGATGTATGGAGAAGTAAAACGAGCCACGTCATCGGCTGCTCTTTAGATCCAATAAAAACACAGAAGCAGCCTTTAGAGGAGTGAAACAACTTAAGAGCAGGACTTTTTTTTTTCTTTCTCTGCGTAATGACTAATGTGTTTGTGCTGCTGATTAATATACCAAAGGTCTATTTGTATAAAAAGCATTCCGTCTGCTTTTCTTAGCACGCTGTAATTGCACTTAAAGCCCCTAAACAAGTTCCCTTTTATTTTGTGCTGCACATAAATAATTTCACAGCTTTCACTGGCGCTGTTCATTTGCAAAGAGGCTGCTTTGCCAGCTTTTTGTTTCTTTATGCCAGCCTTTAAACAGGTCTTAAATATACTTCCAGGTGTCCATAAAAGGCCTTAAATAGTCTTAAAGGTATTTTACTCACTCTCAAGGGGAATGAGACGGGGGGGGGGAACAAAAGTTGATGGAATAAATGAGAACACACAGTTAGTAAAAGAACAGGAGGGAAAATGTGGGGAGTCATTAAAGAGAAGAATAGAAAGTCAACCGAGACAGAGGAGAGAGGAAGGGAATAAGGAGCGAGAAAGGTCAGATGGGGAGAGGAGGCAGAGGAGTCCACTCTCAGCCTCCAGCCCGCGGGTCGGCAAATAGCCTGACAAATTAATTAAGATAATGATCCATATAAAAAAAAAAGTCTGGCAAAGTCAGCTGCGACACCTGCGTGTTTGTGTGTGTGTGTGTGTGTGTGTGTGTGTGTGTGTGTGTGTGTGTGTGTGACCCAGGCCTTTTTTCCATTTGTAGGACTTTTATGAGGTGGGCAGTGGAATGCATTGATTTCATAAAGGGCATGAAGGGGTCCAGCGGCCGTTTGAACAGCCGAGTGTGAGATCAATGCAGAGGAAGATGAAAACGGTGACATTTACTCTGGTTTGTGCCCCCGGGCAGGAAGGACCTCTGCGGAAAGTCACACTGTCAGCTTTCTCACTCTGCGAGCGCACACTGCAGTCTCCACGTGGGAGGAAATGGGCCACTTTTCAGCTCGCTGACACACACACACACACACACACACACACACACACACACACACACACTCTGACGGAGTGTGGTAGAGCATAAATCTGCATGCTCCCATGCTCCCGAATCAGCCATTTCCAAAAAAGAACTCAGGCTAGGTGTTTTTTAAAGACTGATATTCACATGCACCTGCAATGGTTCACTTAAAATCTGCAACAGTTTTTGAATCATGACTAAAAAACACCCTGCATATCCAATGGATGCTTTTTGTGCATGTGTGTGTGATGTGTGAGTTGCATTCAGTTTGATAAAAGGTGTTGAAAAATAAAGTTACAAAAAAATCAGCAGATCCTCAAGTGTCTGCTTGCAAAAGATCCAGCAGTGCCGTCCACAACATGTATTGAAATGTTATTTTTGAGAGAAGAATTTTAAGTCTGATAAAACGAGCGTAACGATCTGCTTTATTTCCAACTGAAACAGAATCCAACTAATCACAAGATTGAAGCTTCAACAAAGCGTTTGATTTGATCAAAAAATTAGTAAACCTGAGTGCAGGATGAGTCATCAGACATTTCAAACGTAATACAGAAGCAGAAAATAAACTTGGATGTGAAGAGACTCAGAATAATGCTTTTTTTCTAAAAAAAAAAAATCTGTATTTTGCAGATTGTGGCAAAGAAATAAACATTTAACCCAGTAACAACGGATTAAAACCAGGAAAGTGGGTTTTTAACTTCTTTTTTAAAACCTGGTACAGAAAAACACAAACTCTGAATAGTTAGTGTCTTTATCAGCAGGATATGAGTTATGCAGAGTTAGGGGCGGGACAGAGCTGACTGCAAGCAAATGCGTCGTAGCGGTTTGTCGGGAGGTCGAAGGCCCGTCTCAGCTCAGCCTGCACTTCAGAAAGAAACCAATGTGTGACGCCACTCAGGCTTCATCCATTACAATGAACAGTGAAAAAAAACAAACAACACAGTATACATTATTATGAGATTGGATTGGGGAAGTGTGTCAGTTACCAAAAAGGGTGTGAGACGGACATTTTATGATCACCATGCGCGTTCATGGAAGGCAGCAGCTTTGTGTTCTCGTGTTATAAATCTGTCCAACACAAAGTGCTCTGACCACTCTGAACATGAATGATGACGTGCGGTATTGTGTTTTTTTGCGGAGCAGCATTGTGTCTGGGTAAAGAGCTGCTTGAATGTTGTCATTACAGCCTGCATTAACAAAATTACCTATAATTCACTCCCAGCACTATTAGAACGAGGAGAGCCTTGATCACGGTAATGATGGAGAAAGACTAATACTGCTGTGCAACAGTGCAGCCTCTGGCTCTCTGGCAATGCAGTTTGCTCCTAATGGTGTTTAGAAGGAGAAAAAAAAAAGTTTATTGTCTATAAGCTGGGCCAAAACGAGCCTGCTGCTGCTGTTACACATCAGCTAACGGTGACATCCGCTGACCTGTGACACATCCCATTCATTAATTATTTACATGCCCATTCTTCTTTTTTTTCTCATTTAATAGCAGGCGATTGAGCTTCATTAAAAGGTGTGTGAATGAGACACTGCGGCAGTGTTGTCAAAAGGCTTCTTTGTCGCAGTATGGACCCGTTTTATGATGGTTATCAGACAATCCAGTTAACTGACAATGAGCCTCTAATGAGACAAACACCTTTTTAAATCCAAGGGGGTCTGATCCAGCGATGGAGAACTGAAGACACGAGACGAATCAAGCTTTTGTTATTGTGTCATTCACTTCAGTCATCATCATCTTTGGGCTCCTCTACTTTATCTGATTCACTTCAAAAAAACTTTATTTGTCCGGGGGGGGGGGGGGGGGGGGGGGGATTCAAAGACAGTGGATATGTCAGGAGAGAGAGAGAGAGAGAGAGAGGAGAAAGAGGCTCCAGGTTGGACTTGGGCTGCTCACTTGGAGGACTACAGCCTCTGTATAGGGGGCGTGTCCTAACAGCTCGGCCACAAAATAAGAAAGCTTTGTGATTTCATGTAAACTTGTGATTTTCATAAGAAAACATGTAAGAGTGGTGCCTTGGACTGAGCTGCAGATGTGTGTTAGATAGATAGATAGATAGATAGATACTTTATTGATCCAGAGGGAAATTCAAGTTAATACCATAGAGACTGTAAATATCAATGGGCTCATCGGCAGCAGCTGCCATGTTTGGAAATCCTCCCTCAGGCTTCCTTTCAGTTAACCCAACGACAGGCTGAGAGCTGCTTGGAGCTGAGGCTCCTGATGAACCGTTACATGGTGCCCGCCTGTCAATCATGTCAGCGACACGCCTAACTATGGATGACGCGTGTTGCTCATAAAATCAACATAGAGCTGCTTCAAAAAAATCCCCCCCCCTCCCGTACTCGTGATGACAGAACTAATCAGACGTGTTTGTTCTCATGTAGAGGATATGTAGGCCACATGATCCAGTGGAGGCCATGCAGCTGCCTCCGCCTGTGGACCTAATCAGTTTGTGTGTGGCAGCTAACAAACCTGTTGCTCCCTGTGTAGCCTTTTGCACTGTAGTCATAACACACACACACACACACACACACACACATGTACACACATATTTGAGTTTCGCACTGTCTTCTTATCAGCAGCCATTCATATGCAAACCAACAGTGACAAGGAAGAATGAGCTCTCTTTGTTATCCGCGCTTCAAAGCCACACATATACTAACACGTACATTAACTTTCTCTTTTTTTCCGACATCTTTGCACTGACGCTGACACATCCCCCCCTCCACCCCCCCCCCCCCCCCCCCCCCCCACACACACACACACACACACACACACACACACTCTAACACATACACTCATACTGCTGAATAATTGAGCAGATGCCGAGGGAGACCTACTCGGCCGTTAAATGGTCTGGGCTCAGAATAAACTCTGTGATTTCACAGGGAGCAGGATGTCAAGGGGTCAGGTCCTGCTAAGGGAAATGACATCCTACATTAGGATGTGGCCTTTCTGTGTCTTTCTAAAGGCCAAGGGGCTTTTTAAGGAGACCCTGGTCTGTCCCAGCTCAGTATATTTAAACACAGATTCACTGTGTGTGCATTAAATATGCATATAATGGCACATCATTAGCATACACACACACACACAGATTTGTCCATTTAGCACATTAAGTCAGACTTCCATGACACATTTTTTCAGTTGAAGTCCACTTTTATCCATTCATGCAGCTCCTAAATAAAACATTTTTAAACATTTTTAATTTTTTTGTTTTTTTTGAGAATTTTGAGGCTCCTTCATTTCGAGTTTGCAGGACGGACTGTCCTTATCAGTCTAGTACACATGTTGGTTGTTGACCTTGACATTTTATTACACTGAATGTGACTTCGAGGTGCAGCTGTGGTTGTTTGTCGTCTAGATGAGGCTTGTCTCACGTGTGGATGTTTTGTGACCTGTGTGTGTGTGTGTGTGTGTGTGTGTGTGTGTGTGTGTGTGTGTGTGTGTGTGTGTGTGTGTGTGTGTGTGTGTGTGTGTGTGTGTGTGTGTGTGTGTGTGTGTGTGTGTGTGTGTGTGTGTGTGTGTGTGTGTGTGTGTGTGTGTGTGTGTGTGTTCAGGGTGGCGGAAGGAAAATAACACACTTCCCAGTACAGTAAAAGCTATTTATTGTTATAATCTATCAATTAAAAAAGACCTAAGATGGAGAATTTTGAGGTTAAGTTTAGCAGATTTCTCCCCCCAACCCAAAGTCAAACTGTAGATATACCCCTTCCCTTAAAGCCTTTCCCACCATGCCACCCCTCTATGATAAATCCCCCTGCTGTGACTCCAGCCTGGTCCAGGTCACCAGACAACCATTTCCCATATCTGATGCCTCGTGTGAAGTCTGGGCGCAGGCGTAGTGAGAGGTGTTGGAGGGCAGGAGACATGTTTGGTGCAGTTTGTGGGAAATGTCTTCAGATTAAATAAAGTCCAACACTAAAGTCTCCACCTTGGAAGAGGGCTCTGTCTGGAGTGAAACAGGATTCATCAAGATGCATTCAGCCTTAAATACATTTCTCAGAATTCAACCAATAGCATGTTTTTATTAGGTTGTCCACATGTCCTCATTTCTTCCCTAATGTGTAGTCTCCATGTCTACCATGGTTACAGTCATTACCATGCAGGGAGTCATGCAGAAGTCATGATTTAAGTGGAGATGTCAGGTGAAGGTGTTAAAAACAACAACAACCAAACAACTTTGTGCTTGATGACACTGTGAGTAAATGTCACATTCATGTGGCTGTTAGCACCTTTTCTACAAGTGTGACTGCACCTTTACCTTTAATGTCTGAAGGATTTAAAGAGTGTCACCTGCCTGAAGCTAGACGCTGCAGTTAGAGGCTTTTGATGAGTGCGGAGGTGCTGATGCTTTCTTTCTTCCTGTTCATGTTTTGTCTTTGTGTCAGAGATGTGACTCATACTCGAGTATTTCCTAATGGTCTTTTTTTTCTGTTTTGCTTTTGTCTCCTTCTGTTCCCTTGTTTTCCCGCCGACCCCTGATCCTGCCGGACATCTTCTCCTATCCAGGTAAGAACCCCTGTGTTACTTCTCACATTCACTCTTTCCTTTACGCTGCCTCTGTCCTTCTGGAGGAGAATCAATGTGACGCAGAAAGAACTGAGTATTGTGTTTGTGCTTTTAGCTGTTCTCTGTGTGCAGGAAAAAATGAGAGGAAATGCTGCACCTTTGTGAGCTAAAAAACAATGCCGGTGTATCAGTGGCTGAAGGAGACCTGTGTCATCATCTTCGATATTTCGAGTGGGCTTGTTTGGTGTCATTTTCTAAAGGGTCAATGTCTGAGTAGATGCTGGTTTTAAAATATACAGAGAGAATGAGAGACTTGAGGTGTAGAGCAGGAAGGCTAATGTGTTTTATGAAGTCTTTTCATGTTTGACATATTACTGAATGCTCGTATGGGTGTGACAGTGAAAAGCTGATTGGAAAAGAATAGTTCTTTTTCTATTACTTTGTTAGAACATCATCTGACAGTGATCAAGGTTAATCAGCTGTTCATCGTTTTCTACTTTCTAAAATATTGGCTGGTTCGATTGTTCTCCTGCGGATGGACCGTCATGAAACGGCGTCCCCTGAATGGACAGGGACCGCCACTCTTTCCCCGCGTGGTGGCAGAGCAGCTGTATAGAGGAGGGAAGACAACAAGCCTATTTCAAACAGGACGTAAACTCGTCGTGTTGTGTTGTGTTTTTGGTCCGTTTTTGCTGTTATGTAACACATAATAATAGAATAACATGTTGGACAGTATGTGGGGGGAAATCAGTGTTTCCTGATCTACTTATTATTGTGGTTTGAACCTGAACAAAGAGTTTAAACTGTGCAAACTCATCCATCACTCATAAGATGCTCTTATGGAGGAATAAGGTGGCTTATCCTGCACTTAATGTTCCAGGCTGCTATCATTTGCATAAATGTCCACATTCAGGTGATATGAGAGGAATTGACACATCTTCTCGTTTCACATTATGTCATGCACTGCGCACTGAAATGTTCAAAATGTGCGAGCTCCTGCATCAATCCATATCATCAGTCAGCAGGAGGTCCCGGCCTTCCTGCTTTAAAGCCATTTTGCCCTGTTTGAAAGCTTGCTGAAGCAGCTTGAAGCAGGGCTAACATTTTCATCTGAGTGCGGTAGGTCGGGGGCCATTAGTACCAGCGAGAAGACGAATGTCAGCAGTGAGAGGTGAGGAAAAGACATTTCCTGAATTCTAGGTACACTTGGGTGGGGGGGTGGGGGGGGGGGCTGCAGCAGGAGCTGGAGCTGCAGCAGGGGTGACAGTGTTGGCGTGAGGCGTGATTAATGGCCGTTCTGATTGGCTACGACAGGACCAGGTGATGCTGGCAGGGGGAGGGTGGTGGGGGTTAGGACGCGCTCTCTGAGGACACCTTTTAAACAGCTGGCCAAAGGCATCATGGGAGTTACTGGTGTATGTGTGTCAGTGTGAGTGAGTAATTGTGCTGAGCTGCATTGAGCCCTGTTATGTCTCTTTTTCTGCTTTGTGACATTATTTGCCTTGCTGTCACTGTCAGGCGCTCTTCTTCTTGAGTCTTTCATGGGATGAAACCACAAACTGTTCAGTTCTCAGGATAACTAGCCCCTCATTAATTATGGCTGAGCCAATCAAAAAAAACAAAGAAGAAATCAAACCTAATGATTTTTCTGCTTTTCTTTTTCTTCAAACTACCCGTCTTTCGACCACCGTGTCTATAAGACAAAGATTGTACTGGTAAGAACTGTGGCCTCGTGGATAACTTGGGACATTGTAAGGCTGCTTTGTTGTGTACAGAGAGTTTTTCCTGTGTGATTGGGAGTAAAGTACGACTGTGGACGTTCCCAGGCAACAACCAACTCGTCTAAATGTCAGAAAATAGTAAAAACTGATTGATAGCAATGCTCGCCATGCTAGCCTCGGGTTCACCTTGCAGGATAAGATCCCAGTGCCCGGGCTTGATGTGGTGACACATTGCTCTGGACGAGTGGTTTTACTCCGGTTCAACACAACCTATTCATTCATGTCTCCATTTTCTAGATCTGAATACTGCCTCCTCCCCAATGTTTTGAATTCAGGCTGCAGTACCAATTTTAAACACTAGGTTGTTGCCCCTTTAACATGTGACGTCTAACTTTGACTGTCACATCACACAGGTGAGTTGAATGAATGAAGTGTCCTGTGCTGCCTACAAGGAATCAAAAAGAAAGAAAAACATTATGAATTCACTTTTTTTGTTTCTTTTTCACATATCTCACCAAACATTACTTATTTAACGACGTGTGTGTAAAAAAAAACCAAGTTAGCTCCAGGATGTCACATTGACTACGGCTGATCTTCACACCAATTTACAGCTAGAGAAAAACAAGTAGTGCAAATGAGCATCAGTTTCCAGGTGACTAATTAGCTTCTCTATAATGTAGCTCAATGCACAGCTCGGAGTCTTACCTTCACGTGTTGAATTCAGTCAGTTTCAGTAAGTGATGTTGTCCTTGTACTGCTGCCTGAGTAAAACTGTCGATGCTAGGCTTGTACATGTAACTTAAACATTAATTTAGTTTCCATAGTTTCTTTCAGCTGTCAGTGAATCCCACTAACCTGCCCCCCCCCCCTCAGGTCAGAAGATATCAGGAGTTTTCTCAGAGACTCGTCTGACTTCATTATGAGCTCTGCATCCTTCCCCTCATTCATTTCTCCCTTCTTACAGTCCTCCCTCTCCTCTTGCATTATTTGCTACAGTGAGACATGGAGAATCTTTTTTCGATCCTATTTCGCCGAGGCCTCCCCATGCGTGCCTTTCCTCCATTCAAATGCAAATAACACGAGCCAATTATGGCTCAGCATGCGGTTATGTCTCTGTTTGCAAGAGCACATTCAAAAGCACATTGTGTCGGGGGAGATTTGAGTTAGCCTGCGCAGCGTTCCTCCTGGAACTGCCAGCGGCTGATAAATTAGGACCTCAGGCTCACAAAAGCAAAATAAATCATAATATTGTAGTGCTGCTGACCCATATTTGTTAATGTGGGTGCTCATTGCACCCCATATTACTGCCATTGTGAGCGGACGTGTATCTGGAAGTGGAACTGGTTTATGGCTGATCGCACCAACAGAAGGCATTCCTGTTTGCATTCACATGGATGACAGTGGAATCAGTGTTGTGGCTTTGTTAAGGCCTCACACATATCTGCTATTACCCAAGTCTGACAATACATCCCTGCCAATAGAAATATCCTGCTGCATAATAATGCCAACTCATTCCTGGTGTTGGAACAGCTGATCCTTCAGCATAAAAGACAAGGAGGTTTAAAATGAACTGTAAGAGCTTTTCCTTATCTGACATGCGGCATGTTTTCATCGGCTTCATCTTTATTTGATGTGGGTCACATTTAGAAACAAAAGTTGACTGGGCTGAGGAAAAAACTTTTTTTTTATTTTCCTTCTGGTTTACTCTGTAAGCAAAAGACAAAAGTGCTGTGTCACCACCTGCCCCGTGTTCCAAGAAGATGATTTATGGGGGGTAAGGGCTTCCCTTCTGTCCACAGTATGATCGATGGCTGGGATGTCACACCATGTCAGGGCATTTTCCCTCTTACCGTCAAAGGCCTCGTTGCTGCCTCCTATTTTTCACCATCCGCTTACTCTGACCCGGCCATGCACGAGCAGGGCCCGGCCCGAGACCATTAACCTACATGCTCACTCCATGTTCAATTGAGCCCAAGTGAGCAGCAAAGCCCATGAACGTGGGATTACAGAAAGTTCTTTGCTCTCACATTCTGTCTCAACTGCTTGGTTGCTATGGCGATCAGACCTCATTTAGGAAATAGACCGCTGCAGATAAACGGTCCCTAAATCACTTTTCTGTATTCACGTAAGAAAAGAGAAAAGTGTATCCAACCTCTATCCCTACGAAAATCTTTAGACTGAACCAACTTCAGGGTAACTTTTGAGCAGTCTGAACTTTCACTGTCCTGTTACTTTGAGCTCGGTGTTCGTTAAAGTAAACAGACATCAAATTCCAGACACTTTTAATAAAAAAAAGAAATACACCATATTCATCACACAATGATGATGAGAGCGCTCCGTGTGACAAATGTATTCTTTTGTTCCACACCAAATCCTTTATCAGAATCGTTAGCAAAAATAGTGCTTCGTGTTTGTTTTTGTCCATGATGGCCGAACATACACAGGATTTGTTGACCCTTCATCAGTGGCGATTCAACAGTCTGTTGGGGCCTGAGGCAAAAACTAATTGCGGAGCCCTTCAATCAGCGTTCATCAGCAACATGTCTGCTTGGGTCTCGATGCTCCTCATTTGCATTTCTCTCACATGAACGTATAATTCCTCTTCATTTTCACTCAGCATGGCAACAAGAGTGCGTGCTGTCAGATGGGCCCCCCTTTAGGGAGGTTTCCTCCTGTCTTTAAAAAATGTGCACATCTTGGGCCGCTGCTTCGGTTTAAAGTTTGTCAGCCCTCAGGGGCCCCCGACTGGTCCGGGGCCCCAAGCGGTTGCCTGCCTTGCCTGTTGGCAAGCAGTGCCTCGGCCATTAGTGCAGCAATGGTCCGTTAATGTAAACGTGTCCTGTCCACATATTTGAGCTGAATGTATGGAGGGCCCGGGGTTGGCTTCACGGCTTCTTCATTGTCACAGCTCAGTGATTTGAACCCTGCCCTCTGTAACACTCGTGGTCCCTGGCTGCCTATAATCCAGCCTTCTGAGAGTGATTTACCACTCCTCATAAAGAATACATTTGCTCCACTTCTGCTCACTGCAGTCACTGTGGCTGTGGAGTAAAGCTAAAGAAAAAACCCCAACACAATAATGCAGTTCTGAAAGTACACTAGAGCTGAACATAAATAAAAAACGAAGACATAAGACCGGCGATAGCAAGACAATAAATTTATGTCCAGATATCAGGAGCTATGCTGCTGCTTACTGAATGTATTTACATCAAGAGTTGTGGGTGATTTATAATCCTGGTTAAGAGCTTATTTTGAGTACACTTTGTATGCGTCTCTGCACCCCAGAATCGAGGTACTGCCATGGAAACGAGCAACAACATAAGAGTAAACACATTAAGGTGCATGGATGACTCAGCGTCGGAGTAACAGCAACAGATCCTTCAAGATTTGTCTCTCGTTTGTAATCGTTTTCGAAACAGCGTGGGGGGTTTTCCTCAGATGTCAGAAACATGACATGTGCATGTCTTAAATTCAGATCACAATCATTCATCATAACAAAGCCTAATATTTACATAATACGTGTATAGCTCTGTAATGACAGGATGCAACATACATTTAATACACCTCGAACAACAAATGTTTGTGAGCCAAATTGAATGTACTTGACCTTGAAATGTTTTTCATCAAACCCTTCCAAACAAGCCCCTGATGGAAGAAAATCCTTCAGTGCTCATTTGAGACGGGCTCCTCTTAATAGGCCTGCGTCCCAGAGCATCACTTACCTGACTAGGCTGTGGTCCCCAGGCAGAGGAAAAACAAAATGAATCACATAGTTTTAGTCGATGCCTTTATTCTCTGCAGTGATGACAGAACATGCAAAACACTGATCTAAAATCCCACAATCCCCCCCCCCCCCCCCCCCCTTTGCTTTTCCTAAAAATACCTCACCCATGTTTCCCTTCATGCAGCTCCATTCAACACCTTGATGCTAGTTTGTTGATGCAGACGATTTTTTAGTCGCCTGTATTATTTGATTATCTGTGATAGGAGGAACCTTTTCCCCCATACTAATGTTGTTGTGACCTGCAGGCATTGGGCTCTTTTATTCATCGCTAGATTTGAATCATCAATTAATAAATTCTTCTTTCTCAGTATTCGTAGACTTTTTATTCTTACTGTTGAGAAGAAACCCAAAAACTAAATAATGCATGTGCCAGACTTTATAATAGCACATGTCAGAAGACTTCTAATGGATGTCACACATGTATCATAGGGGCATGTTCAGAGGGGTGGCATGGCCCCTTTTGAAATCTTATTAACCACCTGGGTGTCACCCCAAAGTTCTTAACTTTCATTGGCTCTTTGCGCTGTTAGAGGTGGGGCTTATGTTGAACGCTATTATTCAAACTGTGTGGCGACAGGCAGCTCAAAATCTTCCGTGTGCAGATGTTTGTTTGCAGTTTTGTTAAACTGTGACTTTGGAAGTCAAACTTTTGAGTCCTTGAAGAATTAGAGGTCACCATTAGATTCACAGATTAGTGCAGAGAAGGAGTAACTAAATGATGTTTCTGCACAAAACCTTCAGACCACCCTTGCACAGCTCAGCGCCTCAGTTGGGCCACCCCGGTCCAAAAGGTCCAAAAGGTCTGTGCAAACCACACAATAGATCTTATTGGATGCTGGTCAAAAGCCTGTAAGGTGCACAGAGAGGTAAGGAGTATGTGATTACTGTTTTTTTTTTATCATAAATGAAGTTTAGTAAGAAAAGAGTCTACCCCCCCGAGTCGACTGTTTTCACATGAGCTCCTGAAAATCTCTGGGAAATGTCAGGACAGCCTGCACCTGACATCTTCCTGTGTTGCTGATTAACACATGTTCCTGTCAGCAAGAACTTTTTCCTGTCTGACAGGAGAGACCGGGCGTCAGGAGGCAAGCTGCAGGATGATGTAAATAAGATGCTACAGAAATCCAAGATGGCGGACGAAGCAACAGATTCCGACTCTATAGTGCCATTTATTTTTTTTTCATACTAGATACTGCATGTCATTGGAATTATCCACAGTGTCAACAAAAGAATGGAAAAGAGCGTGAAGCAGCTTTATTACTTGTGCAGTCGAGTCAGTGAATATATACTGCCGAAATCCCTCATCGACTCACCCTTTCGTTACAGGGACATTTTGTCAGGGGGCCACGCAGGAAAAAGTCCTGGTGAGGTTTGCTTTCACACACAGCCCAAAAATATCTTTGAATTTTTTAGGAGTTTGGTTTTGGTGTGAAAGCACCAAAAAGCTGCATTTCCATGACAGCAGGATTACTCCCGACCAAACTAGTCCATCATTCATTTTATAAAACTCTGCGTTCATGTACAATCTTCAAACAGTGAGTGTTGGCTTAAAGTACAAAGATAAATGCATGAAATGAAATGCATTTCAAAAATGGATTTCTGTTGACCCTGAGTCACTCCAATAGTTGTTCACTTCCTTTGCTTTTCTTTCTGGTTTTATCACATCTCTTTAAACTGCACATAAAGAGCATTAACTTACACAACGTTGGCTATTATCTGGTGTCCAGGTTCTCTGTTCTGTCTCATGAAGTGCGATGCCATGCACAGCAGAAAGTCTACCCTGACTGTTAACTAAGCATACAAAAGGCAACCGTGGTATAAATGTGAGACTCGTCGGCTGCAAAAAAGAAAAGAAAAAAGAAGCTGTTGAAAGAAGATAGTAACCTTTAAATAGGTCAGCATCTCAGGATGAAGTATACTCGCTCATTTCACCAATGCACCTGCTCATTTGTTTACTCTGGAACTGACTTCTTCATTGGAAATAGCAACTTCTTTTTCAACCACCCCTGGCTCTGCAGGTTTTTGATAACACCGTTGCTATACAAGCCCACACATTTTTACCCCTTGCATTGATCTTTGTGTGTGTTGTGCAGAGATCTTGCTTTGGAGCAGTGCATTGTGTTGTTGCACAGAGCACACTGGTTTCAAACAGACTTGATGCCTGGCCCCAGGTATCGCTGTATCAAGCCTTGTCAGTGAGCAGGCTCATTTGGACTCTGTCACTGTTCAGAGGTGGCCATTTGAAGTGGGCCAATTGGATGTGCTGCTTGCAGTTTTGTCAAGAAGTGTGGATTGAAGGCTTGCAGCACCAACCAGTTTTACAAAAAAAAAAAAACATTGGTTTCTGAAGACAGGTTATGAAGCCCATTGATGGGGGTTTCCAAACAGGACTGCCAGCTCTACATTACTATCAATCAGTCAAGTAACAGGCCAACAGCTGAAGTTAAGGTGGGGGGCTTAAGCCTCCTGATAAACAGGTTCAACATTTCCATCAGTCAAATTAGCAGTTAGCAAAAAAAATCTGGACTTGCAAAGCTTGCAGTGTGAACGCAAAGAAAGAGGTCTTTTTAAGAGAATACTTGAAAGTGTCATGTAGTCGCTGGTAGCCTGCATGAGGAGGCATGACAAGCCACGTTTTGTGCACGTCCGCAGAGATGATGAAAGGTTCAGGTGTCAACCAGCAGCTGTGGACTTGCATGAGGACGTCCCAGGCGGTTGACTGTGTCACTGAAGCCTTTGTTCATGATTCAACTAACCTCGCACTGCCAGGCATTTTGTTTTCCTCTCTTGTTTCCTTTCCATTACTTGTCTGTATTTCAGCGTTTGCACAGCTCACCATGCTGAGCTTTAAGTCCCTTTACTATCACCCCATTAAAGCATCACAGTGATCCCTGTCGATATAGAGCGAATGGAGATTTCTTTAGCATTACAGTAAACTGTTGGCTGTTGCAATATTCATGGCCTTGAGCGTGGAGTGAAACAGGAAAGCTATGATGTAAATAGTAACCTAAGACCAAGGGGAGTTAGGCATGAATGGATTTCCATTTCACAAGTCGACTGTTTTCTCTCCTTCCCTTTCTTGTCCTTCGTGGCATGTTGCTGCCACAGTCTCCTCTCTGCCTCCCGACTATCCGCTGACATTAACTCAGTTTCATGCTTTGAAAACAATTTAAGTTTCACACCTTGCCTGCTTCAGAAGAAGTCACTGTCATGAGCTGCGGCTTGTGTGATAAGATCATTAGAACGTGATTAGATCAGGCCAGAATCCGATATGTAGTGATATGACAGTCCATGTCGCAGGCTTATCCCTTGGAGTTCATGATGACATGGATAATAAAGAGATGTGGTGTAAGCTGTTAAAGTAGATTTCACCCTCCGTACAGCGTTTTACTCCACCTGCAGAAGTCACGATGTGATTTAAATCACACGGCAAACAGCAAGTCATCAAGCGCTGAACGATGCTTCAAAATGTTTGTGAATGATTTCCCAGCAGCTACAGAGCAGTTCAACCAAGCACCGACCTCCGGTGTGGCAAAATGAAGCCGATGCAGAAGTGCACCAAACTGCAGTTCCCGAAGTGTCCACTTGGGGCAAAAGTCCCCACTCGAATTTTAAAATGCCCATTTTCACAGCAAATGCTTACAGAGTGGTTCAAAAACAAAATAAAGTTTAGATAATTATTTATTTATTCTGATACACTGTAGGGGAATAATTTGTTTCATGATTTTTTCCAAACGAGGAGAGAGCATAGAACACATATTCTTTTGTAAAGCGCTTCTTGGTGCTTATAAAACAGATTTTATTAGAAGTTATTTATTAATCAACATGGAGGTGTGGCTGAGTTGACTGACAGTTGGACCTGATTGGCTGCTCGCTGTGACTCTTTAGTCTGCCACAGATCCACGTCTGTACTTTTTTTTTTTCCACATACAGTGGATTTCTGAAATGCCTCTTCACAAACCATCGGCTGATGTCACTTTGAGCACATCAATTTTGGATACAGTCAATGGTTGTCACACTACCATTCTACTCTATGTTCTTCATACAGAGCAGCAGAACTTTATTATGAAAGTATATCTTTCTGGAACAAAACATTTCACCTTCCCATATCACACATTTGATGTCTTTGTTTTATAGTTGTTTGACCTCCGTCCTGTTCTGTAGCTCAGAGTTGTTTAAATAAAGTTCAGTTACGCGTTCTTCAAGGTCACTGCCATAATCAACACATTGCCTTTATCTGGTTTTAATTACATGGGCCCCTGCCTTCATTCATATATTCTATTAGTGAAAGTGAATGAGTAATATATAGCAGCTTCAGAGCGATTATTTTAAATTAACTGCTATTAAGTGATGGCTGCATATACCATTATGATAGAAGGAAGGGGGAGCAGCTAGCTTGTACGCATTAAAGATTAAAGTTTAAATCACACAACTTGCCAAGATATTCCTCGATAATCAAGCGTTACGACTGCAGGCCACAATATCAATTAAATCTGTGCAATGCAGAACTTGGAAATATTTATGCTGTTTAGGTTGAATACAAACATAACATATGCATTCATTGTTAAGTGACTGTATATGTGTGTTTTTTATAGCACAATTAGAGTATTGTAAGTCTTTGCATGTAGTCTTTGAACATGGCATGCATGTAGAATTAAGAAGTAGTCCTCAGTTTTGATAGTTTTTTTTCACTCTGGCTTGTTTTTGCATTGCCCTGCTGATGTGTGTATCCATTAGTATTGAAAGCTGACTTTGACCTTCAAGGTGTTAGCCTCCAATCATCCCACATATACACATGCATGCCTGCACATGTGCGTGCCGCCCTCAGGGAGCAGCGTCTCCAGCTCCCAGGTTTCCGTGTCGTGCCTGGAGGATGTGTACCTGAGCGATGAAGCTGCAAATCACGGGTACTGAGGATTCCTGCAAAATCACTGCAGCTGTTCACATATATTGCTTTGATATTACAGTTCCTTTGATGCAACACCCCGAGGGCTTGAATTGCATTTTGCCTTCAAGAAGGCTGAAAAATCCCCAGCTCTACTTTGAAGCAGAGACAGTGGTGTGGAACAGCATGGACTCTCTCTCCAGGGTAAACACAAGAACATAAAGCTACCAAATGCTACAACAAAACACAAAAAGGTAGAGACAGTTTAAAAACTGCTAACAACCAGACTTACACACATTTTCCACATAGTCTGTGTGTGCCGCGGCCCGTCATCACCGTGTACTACGCACCGTTCGCTGTTCCTGTTTCCACATCTCGCCAGAGCGTGCTAACAGTATGGAGTAAATATGACTGAGTCCATTTTTGACGGAGCTCAGTGCAAGCACGTGTCAAGCTGTTGCTGATTAGATCAACCCGGAAAGGAAGTGAAATAAGGAAATGTCCAGAGGATCCGGTCAATTTCAAAACAAAACACGATATCGAGACTCACGATCGTATATTCCGTCACTTTATCGACCTTGAAAAGAGACTCAGAAAGAACAGCAAATCATCCTCTCAGATATGAAGCAACATGTTGTTTGCACGTTTTTGTTTTTATTTCAACGCGATCTAGTCGCTCTGTGTTCTTGTTAAACCGTTTGTGCAGCTGATCATGGGCCGTCGGATGGAGCAAAACTGTGGCAATGATAGAACGCAGCGTGCACAAACGATGTTGAAAATTGCAGGTTAGAATTCCACTAGGTAGTTGAAAGACACTCAGTCTGGCAAAGTCGTCCATTCGGCCCTGTATGGCACTCATTCCTTCTGAGAAGTAATTCTGAAAAGGTCAGGACCCGGACTATGATTGATCCGAAGTGCACCCTTTTCCAGGAAGAAGAAACACCTTAGCTCTTTGCAGACATCCTCTTCGACAAAAAGTCTAATTGTCCGATATCTACCTTGAAAAAGGAAGTACAGCTAAGAGCTCTTATCGCTACAGCTTGAAAGGTTGCAACACTTTTTGTATCTTTGATTTCAGTTACAGGTCAATTATGCGTATTAACTCTGTGGTTTTTGCCAAGCCATTATGTGCCAGCGTTTGTCTTTTTACAAGGCACGCCATATGGATTTTATTGATCGTGAGTGGTCTTAACAGAACGCTTTAAGACCCACATAAACATTTACTGTAACAATGTACCCATTTGGACTCGGGGGCATTCATAGTGCAGTGCTGTAAATCTAAATGACTCCAAGATTCGCTGTATATGTTTCTGCCTATGCAGCAGCTCTTGATGTTATTGTTTCTGGATGCATTTCAGCAGCTATGATTACTCTTGATATCTTATAAACACGTCTCCTTATGTATTTCCCACTGCAAGTAAAGAATGATGGGTATTATGTACCATCCCTGACAGATAATAGATACAAATAGGGAAGGAAGACTCTCACGCGTAGGTTATAATTATGCCATAAATCATAATTATGAGACTGCCTCCCAAATTGAAAAAAAAAAAAACGTTCATGACGTTTTATCCAGGTTTCACGAAAGCATCTTCCAGGTTTCACGTGTACTTCTAACTATAGCTATTCAGAAATTATTTTCCAGTTATCTTTTTTTAAAAAGCTATTAAAGTTACAGACTTTGTGTGCATCAATAAAAATGTCAAACTGAAAAAATAGGAAGGGCTTAATTAATGTTGAAGAAACAGATACAAGCAACACTAATTGATATAAATCTCTCGGAGACGGGTTTTAAAGGAGCAATCTGTAACATATCTACTGAATGAACAGATAAAGTCAGCTTACTGTAACAATTAGACATGAAGGAAACATGCTGTGTTTGCAGCAGCCAGTATGTCCTCCTTCTAACTTTAGATTCTGCTCCTGAATGCTCTGGATTTGTTTGGACCAGAGAAGGTAGGCGGGGCTTTGAAGGCCTTTGGAGATGCTTTTTAAAAATGGAGAGATGTTAGAACGCAGAAAGATTTACAGACCCATGCAGAGCTGGCTAAACACTGAAGCTACAGTGTCCACCACACGGTGACCTGTGTGAGCATCCACTCTCGAGATGAGGGGGAGAGAGAGAGAGAGAGACAGCGCTCTGTAATGTTTTGAATCTTGACTGCAGTACCCATTTTAAACAGTAGGTGTCCGACTCACATACTGCTTCTTTAAACGTGACAATACGTGAAGTCCTGTCCAAATTAACCCCCTCTCAGTGAAACAAGCAAAAGCCAAACAGACTAGTATTTACTTTGTTAAGATCCTTATTGGATGATGTCAGGTTTTGATAAGTAAACCACACAATGTGCACAGCGATAGGCTAACAAGCTCTAAATTTACAACTGTTTAACCTTCCAAACCACGCAGACTGCTGCAGATCCAACAATCAAGAACTATTAGAATACATACAGACAGAACGACTGACTGATAAAAACGGTGTGGTTTGGGGATAAGGCTTTTACTGTGAACATTAGGAGAGACTTGTGGGATTTTTGTTGTTAACGTCAGTCCATAGCTTGTAACGGTCAAAGCCTGAGCTGTGCGTCCAGCTGCCTCAGACTAACAAGCCTTTGACTCTCATCCTTCAGATGAGGCTTCAAGGTCAAAGGCTCTGATCCTGCAGGGAGTCTCCGCCAGTGGCTGCGACGTGCACTCGACCGTATCCTATTCTTCTGTTTCTCTTTACCACATGGGTCTCATCAAGAGCACTCTGTTAAAGCAATGTCTTTTTTTTATTGTGTCTCAGTGTGTGTACAGTATGTGTGTGTGTCTGGCAGAGAAACCTGAGCGACTAGCACCCAGCTGGTTTCAGGTGTTGCTCTTTTTTTCTCTCTGCTGCAGACAGTGGACAGAAATCTATAGCTGTAAATCTATAACCTTCACTTTTGCATCGCTGGCATTTTGCTGCCACTATTCAAATCATCAGGATTTCGATTTTAATGTGGATTTTTTTTTTTTTTTGTCCAGTAAGCAGTTTAGATGATATGCACACAATGCATATTTTTTTTGAAATGCAGTGATGAAGGGTTGTCTCAGTCAGTGTAACACATGTTTCACTAATGCTTTACTGATTTCCTTTATAGCATTGAAACCTCACACTATGAAGACTTCATTACCAGCTTCCAAATGATTAAACGGATGCTGTAAAGACGTGTTCATAAGGGTTCATAACATGATCAGGGCAATCTCAGAACCTCTCAGATCTGTCTCCAGTGGAAACCAAATCTACAGCCTACTTTCTATTATCACATTTGACATGTGATAATAGAAGTAGAAATCAATAAATGATGGCTGATGAGGTTTCTTTAATTCTGTTTTACAGAATGAGATCCATGCCATGCATTTGCATAATTTGGGGTGTGGCTTATAGTTAACTGACAGGTGAATGAGTGGCAGGTGAAAGTCCCGCCTCTGCACCACGTCTTTGCCTCATCTTTTAAAGTCTTTAATCCAATATTTATTGAAAGGTGTGTCTAGATCGCATTTGGCGGAAGTGGCTCAGTCTGTATCTGAGGGTCACTGGTTCAAGTCTGGAAATTGGCCTGGTTGCTGGAGAGGCGCCAGGTCAATTCCTGAGCACTGCCAAGCTGCCCTTGAGCAAGGCACTGAAGCCAAACAGCTGGGGCACTCTTCCATGTGCCGCCCCCTCACTGAGACGTCTCTCCATCAGTGCATGTTCACGATGTTTGTGCCTGTGTGTGTGCAGCATGTCCTCAGTCAAAGAGTGTACAAGTCTTTATCTTCATTTCCAATATGGCGACCGCGAGACCAACGAGTGACGTCACTCAGACTTTGTCTGTATGTTATACACTCTGAATTAGCCTGGAGTCATTTTATTTTGAAAATCTAAAGTATACCCGGTCAAATTCACATGTAACATTGACAAATGAGATCCAAACTAAACTCAATGTGTTTTTTTCAACGCTGTGAATCTTTTATCACAAGAATTTTTATTCTAATGAAGCACTGTGCTTGCCTTATTTACTGTTAAATCATTTCAGCTAAGGGTAAAATCAATCCTTGTCTTTCCTGTATTGAATGCCCCCAGAGAACTCGGCGTATTGTTGCGTCTTGTTTGTTGCTTTTTCAAGGTTGTGTCACATCCTGGAAACTGGTGGTAATCTGAAAGTGTCAATTAAGGAACAAAGCCTTCTCTGCGGGGGAAACGTCTCCATCAGAGAATTCAGCTCTCACTTCACTCAGAAAACTTTTTAAAAGATCACACCTTGAAAACACAGCCTGAAGACTGACAGCGCCGTCTCGCTGGGAATAGACTAATTGTGGTTGCACTTGAATGTAAGTCAATGTGGAGGAAGATAAAGGAAGCGGCGTAGGCATTGCTCCCATTTGTCTCCCTGAGAGGGAAACTAGTCTGCTTGACCTGAAAAGAAAAAAATGGATTGAGCAGGCTATATTGTGTTACATGCTGTAAAGATGTTAGTGTGTCAGAGATTTATACCAAAAATCAGCTTGAAGCTTCTTTGTCTGCTGCACAATAACACTAATTGCTTCCTGGATGGAACAAACAATACGTGTCTAATTAAAAGACAAAGGGAACATATACTTTTAAAAAAAGCCATCCATGAGATCTTTCGAGCTTGAAAACAACCAGGTAGAAACAAATACTTTGAGATACTTAGATAGCATCTTTGGCAAAGTAAATAAAGTCTCTCACAATGACTCTGACATGAAATCGGCCCTGTCAGAGATGTTCTGGACACGTCAAACACAACAAAAGTTTAAGTATTGCTTCTCTGTTTCACTTGTCCTTACCTTTAATGGTGAAAGTCCGGCCTCAAAGTTTCCTCTTCCCCTCATCGTCTGTATGAGAGCGCAGTTTATCAACACATCTACATAAGACTGCACAGAGCATGAGCAACTGTATGGGACGTGACGAGCGCCGTCACATACAAAGATTTCACAACTCTTAGTGGTCAATCTCCCTTCATACGGTACAAGTGACCTTTGACCTGCGGAGCTAAAAAGAACGTCGAGTCGTGTTTTTGAGAACATGACTTAACAAACTTAACTTAAATCCTTCCATCTTAAAAAAAAAAAAATGGAACAAGAGACAACAATGGAGGCCTGTGTCAATGTGCCAGTGGGTTGGCTACAGAAGGTCTTTGTGCCCTGAATGTGCCCACACGTCTGCTTTTCTCTCCTCCGTGTCTCTGCAGGTTCTGCCTGTCAGTCAGCGACTCTGCATTCACTAAATAACACTTTTCTGCTGTTGAATTTCCGCTGCTTTATTTTATCTCGACTTAGCTTTCTCACTGTTTCTGTTCTGCCGTGTCTCTTTTTTACAGGCATGTCCTGAAATATATCCCAATGAATCAAATCATCCTCGACTTATTGTCCTATCCATTTAGATGGTGGTCTTGGTGTTATAAAGGCGGCTCACAATGATACAACATTTTATGATTCTTTATTATCCTTAAATGCATTAAAGGTATTAAAAGCCTGGTAAAGAGAGGAGAGTACAGATATGTGTGTTAAAGTGAAGCTGTTGTGTGGAAACATTTATAACCTGAAACCTCATTTAAAATACTGTAAGGAACTATTTGGATTGTGTTCCTTCAAGCCTCTGCATTCTGTTAAGTATACATCACATATACTCGATAGCCTTAAGGAGCAAGGATGTGGAACTGGGTCCTAAAACAGAGTATGATGGATTTCCTTGGTGAACTTGGCCTCCAGCATCTCATTCCTCACTGAGAGGAAGCGAACGCTGCAAGAGTTTGAGATTCCTGAAGTGCTTGCATCCAGTCAGTGGCGGTAAACTTTTTCAGTGACCTTCTGCTTATTATTGTAGACTAACGAGGAAGACTTGCTCGCAGCTCCTCCCTTAAAAGCAGAAAAGGTCACACGCGTCTCAGCAGACACTGAATGAGAACAATACACCATTTGCTGGTTTATTTCAAACGGCTCTGTTTGTTTTTTTCCTCCCCCAGCCTCTGGGCCTGGACAGGATGCAGCCGGACAAATCACAGCGGCTCTCCACACCTATACCTTAATGCATCTTTCATAAAGACCTTCCTTCTGTTTGTGTTTGTGCTCATGTGCTTGAATAAACCTGAGGAGCAGGACACACACACACACACACACATGCATGTGCCAAGCGGCCAGGAAGTGAGAAATGTGCTGCTGAGCGGCCCAGTGTGTGTGAGAGAGAGAGTTTAATTGACCAATGTGCTGGCAGTCGGGTTCGGTCATAAATGTCACATCCTATAAAATTCACTCAAGTCGTAAACAAAGTCAACCTCATCTGCTTCTTTGCTCTCATTATCATTATTAGAAGTGAGGGTTTTTGTTGTTGTTTGTTTTGTGTTAATTATTGCCGTGAACTGCTTTAACCTCACCATACTCAGAGTGCCCGTCGTAATTATGCATGCCACATCTGGGCTGGGATCCAATCTGCACTTCATGGAGGTTTTTACTGCATTAAAAATACAGTAGCACCTCACTAATCTGCAGCCTGCAGGCATGCAGGTTGCTTGGAAGAGTGAAATGCTTGGATTATTGTAATGCAGTCAAATAGTTGGCCCAAGCTTACGGCACACTTCAGGCTGCGCTCTGGGCATTCCTTAAACTGCTTAATGCCCTCCACAGGTGGCTGCTGCCCCTTGCCCCCCGGATCAACATGCACCAGACCTGAGAGAGATGTGTGTTTAC
The DNA here is from genome assembly GCF_947650265.1 of Symphodus melops. Classification (NCBI taxonomy): domain Eukaryota; kingdom Metazoa; phylum Chordata; class Actinopteri; order Labriformes; family Labridae; genus Symphodus; species Symphodus melops. The sequence continues at coordinate 2,789,312 of NC_136694.1, read as the reverse complement.
TTACAAGGCTTTATTGCTGAACTTTAAATACCTGATCAGGTCTCCATGCAGCAGGACTCAACCAGCAGGTCAGGGGGTTCGATCCCCACCTCCTGCAGCAACATGTCGGATGTGTCTTTGGGCGAGACGCTGAACCCTGAATTGCTCCCGCTGCTTTGTTGGCGGCATATGCATGTACATTTAATATTATTATTATTATCTATCCTGGGGGAGAAATTCAAAGGCACAAAGTGCAGTAAATGAACGATAGTGCAGCTGTACTCAAATTTAACCAAAGACAAAGTGTCAAAATGTAAGCACAAAGTTAAAATACAAAATTACAAAGTGAAATACATAAAAAGTCGGTGTAAGTGGAAAGCGACCAGACGAAGCTGTAAACAGAAGTACGTTCAGTCGTGATGCTCTGAAAACTGGAAAAGAACTCGAGTCCATTTAGAATTTAAAACTTGTTTTCAATAGAGGTGACACAATATGATACATGACAGGAGGCCAACAAGAAGAAGAATATCATGATGGAGCGATACCGTGACAATAAGATAATAACACACCATGACGTCGGACAAACTGAAGAATAGAAAACACCCCTAAAAAAGGTCCAACATGCAGAAAGAATGTATTTGATTACTGTGATTTGGTGTTTAGTTTCAGCTCTTATTAACGACACGTATACGATACATATCATGATGCCTGTCATTCTATGATTTTATATAATCGTACACAGAATTGTCAACGACAGCTCTTCTTTATTGTTGAGCTTACAGTAGAGGATCCTACAACTTTAAACACATCTACATCATCAGATTTCTTAGAAATATGTTAAAATATTTCAATCCCAGGGGGCGCTGGTGGCGCAGCGGCAGTGCGCGCGTCCCCATGTATTGAGGCTCAGTCCTCACGCGGGCGGCCCGGGTTCGCGTCCGGCCTGTGGCTCCCCTCCCCGCATGTCTCTCCCCACTCTCTCTCCCTGATTTCTGCCTCTATCCACTATCTATAACAAAAGGCAAAAGGCCAAAAATAAATCTTTAAAAAAAACAAAACATTTCACTCCCAGAGCTTTGAGTAAGGCGTTATTGTGAACTGCACCGTGGGTCGACTTGTCTTTCCTAACTGTCATCAAAGCTTTGCAGCGCTATCGATTCTGCAACACCTGCCTCCTTACATATATCCAGAGAGCACATGACGATATACTGCCATCTTGATTCTTTGAGCTCAGCCCTCGCTCTAATTTCTTCTGTCCCTTCATTCTTCATAAGCCACGTTGTCGTCTTCCGTGTCGTTTGCTTACTCTAGTTAGCTTCTGTAATGTTATTCAGCCGGAGGGACTTTCCTCAGAGACTGGGAAAGAAATTGTTACCTGACAGCCAGTACAAATTCTCCTTTCCTCAGTTACAGGGACTGTGATACTACAATTGCTACCACTCTCACAAATCCAGCAGCGACCGGACAGAGATATAAACACTCACACACACACCTATTCACCTGAATGACACTTCAACACACATCATCCAACCCCAGCAGGAGCAGAGAGTCTCTCCTCCCATCTTTCTCTCTCACTTTCTCTGCTCGATTAGGGGTTGATGGGTTTATAGCCTCACAGAATACAGTGCAGTGCCCTGAAGTGATCATCATCATGTGTGTGATGTGTGTGTTAGTATCTCTCTCTCTCTCTCTCTCTGTGTGAGGGAGGGAGGGCAGTGGTTCAAGCTTCAGAGGAAAGATATCTTCACCTTTCTTTCCAAATGATATTGGATCCTGGACTTGGAGTCAAAATGGGGATGAGGATAGAAACCATGAATGATTTGATCGTCGTTGTTATTCCTAAACGTGTACAGCATATGGTCGAAGAATTAAATGGACGCCTTCTTTGTAGTCTGAATATTATGAAGTATCACATCTGCCCTCAAACTCAATTAAATCAGCTCGTTAAATGCTCCTAAATTGCAGCAAACTCTGCAGCCTTCTGCGAGCAGAGCGGGCGGTACACAGCCATCACGTAGTGTTTTCACCTTCACCACAACATTGTCTGGTCGGAGGGCCGGCAGTGTTTGCTAAATCAATGCCCAATTGCCCCTGACATCGAGCGTCCCTCCTACTGCCTCCTCTCAGTCCAGCAGGAGGCTGGTTCTGCCTCGCTCCCAACCCGCGAGCCGACAGTGTCACAGCGCTGGAAAAACAAAGGAGGAGGTCTTAATAGCAGAACCAATAAAAAACATTTCTTCCATAAAATGCAAACTTGAATTGCCCCTGGGGAGGAATAAAGTTTTTAATTGAATTTGAATTGATTTTAAAGAAACACTTACTTAAATGATGAATTTTAAAAAATGCCAAAAGAAGAAAACATGAGGCGCCACGAGGAATATAAAACCGCAACATACGACGATGAACCGACACAGACGGGAAGAAACACGGAGACTGAATACACACAGGGGTAATCACACACAGGTGAGACCAACACCACACCAGTGAGGACAATCAAGACAGGGAGAGGCAGGAATCAAGACAACACTGAGGACTACAATATAAAACAGGAAACATTTAAAGAAAGACGAGAGAAACAAGCAACACTGGGACAGAATGAGAACTAAATGAAGAAACGAACCGCCGGGCCGACTTGGCCTGGAGGCAAGCAGGGACTTGCTGCTGACGTTTAGGTAATGTAATAAATTACCACATACTGTATAAATAAAGACAGATTTCCAACATGTTTTATGAATACATATCTGACAAAAAAGACAAGAATATGTATTTTTTAATGTGCCATAAAAGGCAGAATACAAAGCACATCTATAGTATGATCATTGTAAAATGAGTGAATGTAGAGAAAGCCAGTGTCCAGAGGGGACAGAGAGTATCTGTTGTGTGTTGTAGAAGTTTTCTGTACAGGTCAATGCAGCATATTTAGATTTGTTTGTAACACTTTCAATAGTAAAATTGTGCGTTGCATAATCATGAAAGTTGTTTAAATGTCAATGAATGAACTAAAAAAGATTTTGCATCGTAGCGTTAGATATCACTGTGGATCCCAAAGATATACATATTTATTTATTAGCTGTGTTAAAAAAAAGGGGCGGGGTCTTCATCAGGTCTTTGTGTCTGAGTCTTGTTTTTGTTTTGTTGACTCATTGCAGTAAGTGAAGTCTGTGTGTTTGTTTGCTGACTTTTTTCTGCACTGAAACTTAGCCAATGAATTTGTTTTTCCAAGTTAAGACCGTGTGCAGGAGTTAGCAAACACTTTTTAAAATTGTAACGTTGGATCAACTTTTTGAGTCCTTAAAGAATAAAGAGAAGAAGATTTCTATGCTGCGTTTCTCTTTTGTTTCTTTAAAGAAAAGAGTGGAGAGAGATCGGGCAAAATAAAATGGTCTTTCACGGGTGCGTTCATGAAAAAATCAGGGCGCCAGTCGGACCATCCCAGTCAAAATATCTGGAAACGCCACCGCTCAATACATGAACGTGTGTGTGTGTGTGTGTGTGTGTGTGTGTGTTTGATAAACTCAAACCTGCCTCTCTCTTTTAATTCCTTGACCTCGAGAGTGATCCCACTATACCTGTTACTCCCACTTCAGATGTTGTTTTGGTGCTGGACAGTCGATGCTGAATGCTGAATGAAATGTTAGGAGGTATAAAAACACACAGAAGGAGGCACAAAGTTGTAAATCTCTTCAGCTCCATATTGGAAAAAAGGAAACATGTTGGATATTCTGAAGGCTCTGTGAGGTGTAGCTGTGTTTACTGTGAGAGTTTGTGCCGACTGTACTGCTCTGAATTATTCACTCAAAAGTCTCGACTGCTCAGTGTCGTCCTTGCAGGACTCGCCAGATCAAAAACTGCCCTCTTATCAAATAAAAGATCCCCGGTAACACAAACAGCCAACACAAGAGAGAGAAATCAGAGCGGCGTCAGGAACAGTGAGCTCTGAAAAATACAAAAAGGAGGCTGCGGAGTGGAAGTAGAACAGGGATGTACGAGTGTAAACATTTGAAGGGAGTAAGTCAGAGAGGTGAATGCATTGACTGATAGATTATAGATTATATGGTGAGAGAAGAGAGAGAATCAGGTGGTCTGTAAAGTAAAGTCTTCACAGCACAGCATTATACAAAGTGCTCCTCCACTCACCGTTGTGATGTAGTTGGATTATTTAAAAGCTACTTCACTCTGGGTTTCTAGTTGTCTCTACCCCCCCCCCCCCCCCAAAAAAAAAAGAAGCAAAGTACAACATATCTTCACGTTCAGGATGCATTAGCTTGTGCAATTAGAAAACAGTGAATTTACATTGATGAATCCGCTTTTCTTTTTGCAGCACCCCCCCCCCCCCTCCACCACCACAGCCACCCGGGATGACGATTGCCTTGATATTCACCTCTGCCCCCAAAAATAGCAGTTTGTGTATCAGAGATGATAGGTTGACACGGCTGAGTGCGAGCGATAGTGCTGCTTGACAACATGGCTTCCCGAGCATAAATTGAGTCGGTATCTCAGTCGTGTGACGCTCTCTGATGTTGTGTGTTTTGCAGACTGGGGTGGGGTGGTGGGGGGGGGGGAGATTTTTTACCAGCTTATATGCAATCATCTGATGCAGACAACTTCTCCTCACTGATCTTTTTTTAAAAAATTATTATTATTAAATGGGAACATCAAATGCAGCCGATATATTGGACTTGTTGAGTATGATGCCATGCCTGGACAAAACGGCTTATTCTTCAAGTTTTTTTCTGCTTCTGTCATTTCTAACTTCACATCTGAAACAATCTCAGCTGAACTCTTTTTATGTCCTTTACACGCCAGCCCCCAACACTTACCAGATTGCACACCCAGATTGACTCTCTTCTGAACAGTTCAACATTATTATTTTTTGTCTATATTTGATCTGAGAGAAATGCTGCAGGAACTACGGCGGTGGCGCGTGTGCGTGCGCCTTTGAAGCCTCGTGCAGCAGCGGTGGGTGAAAAATGTAAGATCTCCCAAAAGTTGGACAATCAAAGGGGCTGATGAGCCGCAGGGCCTGACAGGGAAGTGAATTCATGGGGACAGACGGGGGGGGGGGGGGGGGGGGGCTCAGGGTCTCTGCAGATAGACAAGAGGACTGAATCTCTGATCACACAAACCTCCGTCTCTTTCGACACTTTGACTGGAAGCAAAGCACTTTGTGGACGGATTTCACATCACAGGAAGCGGCAGGGAAACAGAGCCACTGAAGGATTGATTTAAATGCTGTGAAATGTGAAGGTGGGCCACGTGGGCGATAGTTAATTTATGTAGGTGTTTCTGTGGGGAGGGGACGTCTGTGTGTGCGCTGGAGAAAAGATTTGTGGCCTTAACTGAATTCAAAGTACATGACGACATGATACAATGATTTCCATGTATTGAAGACAGCAAAGCAAAGGAAACAAAAAGTAGGGACATTTGCACATTTTCAGGGGCTTCATGAAACTTGGATGTCAAATGTGAAATATTTGAGTATAAAAATGAATCACAAACGGACTCCAGAGTTCAAAGTGGCTATTAGCCAGCTCGTTTTGAGAATATGAGTTCTCTGTTAGCAGAGCCTGTTACAGTCTAAAAGGCTTTAAAGGAAAAAAACATGGTCGTCTTTTAACTTCAGCTGGTGACTTTTGAATATCCATTTCCACATATGCACTCCTGAAAATCTCCAGAGCAAGGTCAGGCTGCTGCCTCTGAAATGTTTCAGGGATCGATGTTGACACATGCACCTCACAGCAGGAGGGGGGGGGGGGTCTCAGGTGCAAGAAATGGTGTAAAATAGAATTTTTGGTCTTGAACCAATGCTGTGTATAGTTCAACACATAATACCAGCCGACGAGCGGAGAAGAACATGCTGGTGAATAGAATAAAATGTGGGATTAGGTTAAATCATGGGATATAAAACTCACTCGCCCCTCTCCTTGCTCCCATCCACTCAAATGTCCTAAATATTTCCTGCTGTGGAAATTTCACAAAAAGGCTGGCAGGAAAATTCCAGTCGACTTTATTGTCAATGTTTCAACATGTGTTGGACATCCAGAAGAATCGAAAAAAAAAAAACATTTCTCTCTGAAGCCACGGTGTAAACTAACAGTAGAAAGATTTTCAAAAATATATACAAAATACACAGACTTACAAAAATGTCAAGATACTGTGCAAACGTGCATTTCGAAAAAACTTTATTATTTGACTTGTATGAACTGCAAATAATAACACCTGATGCTCTGGGTGAAATGTGCTGTTTGCACACGAGGTGAGCCAGGGTTTGTGTTCACACACGTTGTGAGTCTCCTGAAACTATTTGCGAAGGCAGGAGGAGAAGTCCCTCTAATCAGGCATGGACTCCGTCTTACGTAAGCTCAGTGCTAAAAGAACAGACCATGTGGAGACGAGTCATTAAGAAGCTTCTATTCCCCAAAGTCAGAGTCAGAGGAAACGTTCTCCTTGTTTCCCCCCGTGCTCCTCCTCACACTGATCCCTCTACACTTTGTGACGCTGTCTTGTAAACCCCTGAAGCCTTTTTCCATTTTCTTGTAACATGAGTGCTCTCTAAGTGTACTCGTTCAACACCATTGTTGCATGCCTTCACTCTTCACAGGCGCAGTCCCACTGTACCTTTTCTGTGTCCTTTCAGCCGACTAAATGTCCCCCTTGTCATATCTGACTCAACGAGTGCTGACCTGACTTTGGCAGCTTCTTTGACTTTTTGCTGACTCCTAATTTGAAGCAGGCCGCTTGAGATGATTCAAATAAGAAGCTGCAGTCGCTGCTGTGCTATTTTGATGGAGTCTGTTTTTCTGCAGCATTGACCCGTTCAAGTACCAGTAAGCGACACGATGGCCAACCTTGATGTGAGCATGCTGTGCACCACCAAGCACTGGTGTTTTAATGCACGTCTTAAACATCCTATGGGAGACCTTTGAGCTTCTGTCTATTTTTGACCCCTCGCTGAAGCGCTGCCTTTTTATCTCTTTGAGTCAGCGCAGAGTCGAAGTAGAACCAGGATGTGACAGACTTTATTACCACCTGTGTGTCGTTTTTACTGTCTCAAAACACAAACTGTAGTCAGATGTCAGCTCGGGGTTTAGTCTTTGGAAATTGATTTGAACTGAAGCAATCCTCTGATTTCCCCGTGTGGTCAAGTCAAGCGTTTCCACATTTCCATTTGTAACGTGCGTCGCATTAAGTGAAGCATCAATATCATGAAGTGCAAATATGTACTGTGTATACCTCATGTGTCCTTCTGTCCACGTTAAAGGTGTAATATGTTTTTACATCACCAAGCGCTGCTCCTCAACTCAACTTTATTTATAAAGCACTTTACACAATAACACAGTTGATCCAAAGTGCTGAACAGAGCAGATGAAAACATAAATAAACAACATCATAAGAAACTATTTGAGTCCATTGTAACAGAAGACTCACAGAGCGATGGATTTAGTTTGCTTGATAGCTTGGAGGGAGATACAGATACGTGCTACAGCTGTATGAGCCGCTATGATAAAAACATTATATGAATTATACTCTGAGATTTTAAATGGTCTGTAAACATATTCTCTTCCTCAGGTCGGTTTGACGTCTTGACTACGGTCAGCTGGTAGTTCATTTTCATGGCATAGAGAATCACTCCCATGATTCCCCATCAGTCTCAACATGGTTTTTTTGTTATTGTTCTGGTTGAGAGCCCCCTGGTGGAGGAACTTACATACTGTGCTGTGCGTTTAAGTTTTGACAAAGGTAACCACAGGTGTCACTAAAGGTGACATGAAATCTAAGGATTCAATCTAAATGTCAAATTTGACTGACGAAACTCTAAATGAATCGAAACACTTCTGAGCGGTTCTCCTGCTTTCCTCATTTCAAAACGCACTCACTTTACATGTTTGTCTTCAAATATAAAGTTCTTTAGCTTATCTGGAAAAAAAATCATTTCGACATAATGTTCTTTAAAAACCTGACTGGCTCTTCTGACTGCTCGCTATTTTCTACCTGTCAAACGTTGTTGCCTCCAAAATGACTTTGTTGTAAACAGTGTTATCACAAATGATGGAAATGATTGCCAAACCCAAAGAAAAAAAAGACTCAGATAATTGAAGTTGAACGCCAGCACAATTGTCTTCATTTTTCCGAGTTAAATCTTCGGGTGTAAAGCGTGCTCACAAGACTTTCGGCGAGGCATACTGTGACGGAGCGGCTCCATCACGGAGTGTAGACGCACACACCAACACACACGCGGACACATACACTGCCACACACACACGCGCACCAAACTTTCCCCTCTGCCAATGCTCCTTATCACGCAATTAAACATATCATCTTCCTCCTTTCCCTTCCCGTTCCATAGCGCGACCAAGGGTCTCATACATTTAAATCAACTTTCAGCGCACTCACCATTCAGGGCGTTGGATGCACGCTCCGTGGCGTCCCGTTCTGATGAAAACAGAGGCGGTACATTTCCGCCAGGTAAATAGGTGGACGTGGCGCCCAATCACAACCACGTGATTTAGAAATATGCAAATCATAATGCCCGGTGGGAGGGTTTTTTCCTTTAAAAGGAAGGCTGTGTGGGACCTTCAGGAGTGAGAAGGCAAGTTACAGAGAAGGTAACATCTCGAGGACGAACGGTTTTTTTGAACTACTCATGTTGGAGTTTTTTTCTGTAAATATTGTTTTTGTAAATATTTTTTTTCTATTTTTTTTTTGTTTTGGATTTTTCACATTTTTGTAAATATTGTGCACTTGTGGAGGCCGGTGAAGAATAAATCCACCAAACACAGTCTTCGACTACGCCTGTGTATTTTTCAAACTTTCTTTTCGGGTGTTTAATAAGAGAACCCCGCCACACATACCAAGGTGAATCCAAACCATTATCATTCTACCTGGCCTCTGCAGCGTTTCGCCACACTACATGATAAAAAGCCACGGAGGGCTCGTCGCGCTTCATCTCCCTTTTGTGCGTATAAGTGAATAAGTGCATCTGGGGACACAGTTTAAGTGATGCTCTGTTTGTGAGTTCCACGGGCAGAGAGGGAGCAGGTAGTGATAATTGAGATGATAGGCCTAAACTCTCTCCCCTCCAAATGAATGGAAAACAGGCCTGAAGAGTGTGTGTGTGTGTGTGTGTGTGTGTTATTATTAGGATGCGGCGAGGTTCATCTGCCAGATGCCTTTCCACTCTCTCCATTCGAGTCAGTAATTGTGCTGGATTTCAAAAATGCTTCATAACAAAACCGCCGTGCTGCAGCCTTTGCGAGACTGAAATTGCATTCTTTCATCTTGCTGTATCAATGTGAACTGAATTTATTTGTTCATCCACTGTTTGGTCTCTCTCTCTCTCTCTCTCTCTCTGACTCACTCACTCGCTCACTTCATGTTTCATAAACCAGTTTTTAATTACAGCTGATGACCTATCATTTGTTTTTTTCCAGCTGCTTCTTTTTCTAACCTTAAAGGAAAAGTCCGGCACTTTAACAACAAGGATAATCTGTCAGTGAAGCCTCGTCCTGTCTGCTCAGTATATGTCGGCGTTGTAATCTCTATTTAAGAAGTATAAATGGAAACTATAACCAGCCGTGTTGTGGTTTCTGTTGGTAGTGTGTTTGTGTTTGGAACTGTATTGACCAATTAGATTTCAGCAGACTTTGGTGTGTGTGCGTGGATGACGCACTGTGACTGCTGAAATAACCAGCGTGTATGTTTCAGTCGTTTAAGTTAAGATCTCAGCGTATTTATCACTTTACCTCTGTATAAAAATCTGCGTGATTCTTTTCCTAAAGATCTCGAGAAAATGGCAAATCATCTTGGGAAATTAAGTAACGTAAAATATATGAATTTAAGTTAGTTAGTTAGTTAGTTGCTTTGATTGTCTCCCTCAGGAAAAATCATCTTTGGACACGAGAGAGAGTCACATATAGCACGACACACACACATACCATAAACTTCCTAAGAGCACAGAACACACACACACACACACTCTTCTTTTACATTTTGTGCACACACTCTTTCTATTGCACACTTACAACATCATTAATTATATTGCACTGATTTTATTGCATTCCTATTATTCTATTGCACTTCCCCATATCATCGATTTTATTGCACAATCTCTTTATGAATCTCTCACACACACACACACGCACACACACACACGCTTGCACTATTTAATAATTTAATGGAGGTAGGTGTGAAAGACAGTTTATATTTATTTAACTTGCAGTTTGGTACCCTATACCTTGTTCTTTCCTGAAGGCAACAGCTCATATTCAACTACTCCACGAGCGCTTTCAGTTTTTTTTCCCTTTTTAAACAAAAACAATAAAAAAAATTCACAGTGTAAACAACATGTTTTTCATTCTTTATTAAAGCTGAAACATTTACACAATTCACCTCATATTTGTCCCTTCAAATTATTCCGTCTCCTCTTCATACCCACCTTTTCTGATTTAAAACCACTTCTAATACATTGTTAGTTGTTCATAATAAACCTGTGGAGCAGCAGCAGCACGTGGGATGAGCCAGCAGGAGAAACCACATGTGCTGCATGATGAACACAGACATGAAGCAAACGCTCTGACCTATGTCCTCGGTTTGCAACTTCTATTGCATAGTTTTAAAGTAGCATGAGCTGTATAATCTACTGGACTACATGAGTCTTTAAGCTGGCATGTTTCTCTAAAATGGGGACAAAACAGTGTAACCTTCACCTTTGTTTGAACGCTGTCCTGATTCTCTTTCTCCTGTAAGCCGTGGTCTCAGCCTGAAACCAGCTGATTGCAGAGGAGAATGTGAACAAAATGTTTTCTCTCTGAAGATTTGAAACTGAGCTGATCTCACACAGCTAGATGAACGCTCTCTCTCTCGCTCGCTCGCTCGTTCTTTTCCCTATCGGCTGTGTTGCTCCTGATTTCTTGGAACTTGTGCCTCCCTTTTGTCTTCCCAGAACCCTCTGGTACTTGAAAGAAAAATGAACACAACCTCCACCACCTCCCCCCTCATCCTCCCCCTCCCCGCCTTCGCTCTACTTGTTCTTCTTCTGGGAGCACGAAGGAGAGAAGTGGTGGGTGTGTGAGCATGAGTGTGTGTGTTGAGTGGTGGTGTGTGTGTGTGTGTGTGTGTGGGGGGGATGAGAGATGTAGTGAAGGGAAGAAGGGAACGATTGCAAAAAAGAAGCAGGAGAAATAGCCCGGGGCTCTTTTTTTCGCTCTCCTGTTCTGCCCCCCCCCCCCCCCCTCCCCTCTGACATGCCGAACAGAAGCAGAGCTGGATGCTAATTACTTATTAGATTGCAGATATGTGCGGCAGGGTAGCGGGGCTAATTAGGTTAGCGCCCGGCTAAAATGAAATGTCTTAATGCTGATGCCACCCCCCGCCCTCCTCTCCCTCCTGTGTGTCCGGTCAGGCTTGATCCAAACTAAGCCAACCTGAGTGATGGGCAGAGGCTGAAGGACAGAGCGGGGCCAACTGGAAAATGCGGCTGACGTCTCGGACAGACATGAGGAGGGATGAGCCAGCCTCCGATGGCCCTAATTATCCCGCTGACCTTTCTCGCCGACTTACGGCGGGGAGGGAGGGATGCGAGCATCTCTCCGTGTGACTCAGATAGCGTGCAGCGGCTCACTGCTGAAGTGTCAAATACCAAACAGCTTCACTGAAACTGCCCTCCCAAGAAAATAAACAACTTTAGCTGTCTGTTCAAACAGCTCAAACGACCTCTGTTTACCTGCCAAGGACCTTTATTGGCCCTTGTCTGTCAAGGGCAGAGGAAGGAGTGAAAGGAAACGAGGAAAAGCTTGTTCTGAGTAGGTCAGGAACCAGTCGCTGACTTTGACTCCTGCAGTTAATGTTGGTTTTTCATCACAGTGTCTACTTAATGATACGACAGCGACCAGCAGCAGCTTCGGAGTAGGTCACATGTTCATCCTGCAGAGTCCAACACACAATCACTGCAGTGCGATGTGCAGAATCGAGCCTCGACATGGAAGATGTGCCACATAAACGCAAGGTTATGTGTGTTTTGACTTTGCATCATTACTACATTTTCCTGCTTTCTGAGGCGCTGGACAGCTTAGCAGTCACGTCATGCAGTTGATGTACGGAGGCTCTCGTCCTCGCCGCAGCAGAGGAGGTCACATTTAACTTCGGCCCTTTGCTGCATGTCCCCCCCCCCCGCAACATGTCCTGTGTCTCAGTCATGTCACAGAGCATTATTTTAGCACATATAGATGTAAAAAAAAAGTTTTATCCAACTTTTGAGCTTTGAATTATATCCCAAAGATTTTTGTATATTCATTCTCAACAGCCAAAAAAAGACGAGACTTGCTTTTGTTTCTCCTGGTGTAAACTCTTTACGCCTTCTCACCATTACAGCTGGCTGAACATAAAGCAGACTGGCCTTTAACTCGTGCCAAGAAGAGAAACCATATTACTTAGTTTAGAGAGAGAGAGAGAGAGAGAGAGAGAGAGAGAGAGAAATGACATGCTGGTCATTACAGGAAGAGCCCCAACAATTTCATGTCTGCATTTCCAAATAACAATAAAATGACTTTTTGGTCTTTATATTGTATGAAAAATAATCTAATTTGATTGTTTTTTTTACTTTAGCTTGTTTAATGTTTCATACTTGCAATAAAGACGTGACCATCAAATCAATACTGAGTGAACGAAAAAAACTTGATGCGTTGCCTGTAGTCTTAAGTTCCGTCTAGCTTTCTTATTCTTCAAAACAAGACTGCAGAGAGATTTATTAACCACATTACACCTTTGCCTAATTTGCTAATTGAGGTTAATCTGTTTAGGTGAGAAATTAATCTCAAGACAAAATAGGATGAAGCTGAAGTCTCTGTGTAAAGAATAGGATGTTAAACTATGGCACGTAGAAAAAGTGAATCTAAAAGGAGTAAAATGGAGGACTGGGCAAAAGAAAACAAACAACACAAGGAAACAGAATGTAATTACAGTGGACCTTGAGAAATAGAAAACAGTGAGTGTAAAGCACAAAGGACACGAAGCATGGAAAAATAAATTACACTGAATAGGTCACGTTTTTTTTCCGGACAACAACTGGAGACGTTCAGATCCAGGGTCAGTTCATAAGAATGTTACTGCTGCTGGATTTATCCAGCTTTTCTTTTAAACAATGTTCTGTATTAAACCTCTGACAAATATTTGACCACGGAGCCCATAAGACGACAACAGCTGATTAAAAAATAAAGTTTTAGTGCGCAGCAGAAACGATCTTGTGCTACCTCAGGTGATGGGGGAAAAAAAAAAAAGCTGATGCAGAAGTGCGACATCCTGCAGTACATCGAGTGTCCGGTTAAAGCTGGCTGCAAAAACACAGGAAGTCACATACACACCCATTCAAAAAAAAAAGAAGCAAAAATATACATGTTTACAGTCCGGATGGAAAAAAACAAACAGGTGTAATTAGCTCATGTCTCGATTGTTTTTTGATGACTCATCCATTTTGATTTGATGAAGGATAAGAGTTATTCACAGTAAGGTGAGCAGCTGATATGATTGACAGGAGGTCGCTGGTTTGAAACCAGCCTCAGCTCCAGCTCTCGTTAGGTTGACTGAGCATTAGGCTGGGACATGGCTCAATGTAGAAGAGTGCAAGCAGAATATTTAGGGCTTGAAATACAGTCTAAGTGTGCGTCAAATCCGTCACATTAAACGGTTTGACAGGTGTGTTTGTCTTAAGTGACATTTTGCTTTCATTGTTGCAGGTGCACCCACACATCCGCACCGAGTGATGTTGAACTCTTTCATGTGAGTGTTTACATGAAAAACAGGAAGAGATTTGGAAGGCTGACTGCTGTTTTCATCATGCAACATGTCATTATTGTTTTTCACATTGAGCTTCAGAGTGCTCCTGCAGGGTTGTGCTTGAACTTCAGCTCCCTGGTTGAAAGATGGTCCGTTCAGCTCTAAAGAATAATCTTTATTCTCGTGGCTTATTTTCTCTGTTTGAGGCCAAAGAACCACAGCAGGATGCCCTCACCAGCTTTGCACTAATTTCACACAACACTTGTGTAAGAAAAGCTAAGGAGACGTATCCCGGTAACAGTTGCTAAGTGCAGATTGATTGTGGAGACACGAGCGCCCATCCAATCCAACTGAGCATGTGTGCTGTTCTAATACCAATACGTTGCTGTTGCTCACATTAATTCAATATGCTTTGGCCTGTTTCTTTACATTGCCACGTTATCAAAGTGAGCAGCCAGCAGGTAATAATGAGCATGCATGCCTTTGAAGAGCACAACTTTCAAAGAAAACTCACTTCAGAAAGCTGATCAGCTGATAGTCTGATGGCCCACACCCAAAGCTTTTCTTCGTCTTTGTCCAAGCCTTTTTAGTTCTCTGTTATCACTCGACTTCTGGGAAATGCACAGAGCTCGAGTGTTCGGTTAGAAATAAATATGTTGATGCTGCTTTTCCACGAAAGCATAAGAGGAAATATCCTGTAGTTTAAGCCAGAGATGAAGGATTGTAAAAAAAAAAAAAGAAGGATAACTGTCTTCAATTACTTAATGACTGTTTGTTTCTCAGGGAACAACGATTAGACTGCTGAAGCCCTGATGTTGGAATATTATTATTATATTCACTGTATCTGTGTATTGAGGTTTTTGCTATGTCATGGTTTGTTATGTTTGCTCTGTTTACTGACATTCAGATTGAGCTGAATGTCAGGAAATACAGCAGCCAGGTCAGTGACTCGACACACACTAAAATATAGCTTTGCAGGTATCCTCCCTGCTTCCTTACCTGGAGTTATTCCTGGATGCTGTCAGTCAGAAGTCAGCTCCAGGGGGCAATGGGGGGGGGGGGGGGGGGGGGGGTCGTAGATGGGTCAGAGAGAAATAGGCTGCAACATCATGGAAAAATTCATCTTGGTGCACTTTGGCGACCACCGAAGGTCTCCGCTTGTAACTGCACTTTCATAAAACACACCAAGGTTGACGATTTGGTGTCGGACTAGCAGCCTGTTGTCCAATCTCTCAGCCATCTGTAAAAGCCTGTCCAATATTTACTCCAGTCCAGTGACCGTCTCTTCTTGGCTTCATCCGTCCTCGTCCGTCTCTTTACCTCAGCCATTTCGTCAAACATTACCAACACAGGCTAACTGGTTCCTCTACGCCGCTCTTCTTACGTAAGAACCAAAGCTGGCTTTGAATGTGATTGGCCCATTAGATCAAGTGGAAAAGGATTTTAAAGTGGAAAATATTGTCATTGTTTCTTCAGAGAGTCGTCCTCTTCTTAACTTATTAAACTGTGTTACTTACAGAACAAACATACTGATGTGCGTAAACCGAAAAAATCATCATCTTCATGTATGTTGAAGAAATGAGACCAATTTACCAATTAGGGGATGGAAACATCAGTACTAAAAGAAAGACACAACTGTTTCAACAAGACCAGAGTAAATGGGATCCAGTGGTGGATTTCTCCCATGATATTTAATGCTGTGTCATGCTAATGGGAGAAATCAAGGTTGCCATTGTCTCCTATCGATAGATGTTATTCAATTAATCGGACCACCTTTTCATTACACTTGCCTGAAATGAGATTACATCACCTCTAATTTGATTAAGAACACTTGTTATTTGCACGCAGTCCCTCTCCTCGTTGTGTGTTCTTCTTGGTATGAACGTTTTCTCTCTCTCCGCCTCCTTTGGCCTCCAGCTCTTTCCATCTCGTCTTTCCTCACACTGGTTTGCTTCAATTAGCTGGGAAAAGGACACACTCAATGAAATGAGTCCATATTTGATCTTACAGACCCCCACCCACCCACCACCTCCCACTGAAGAACACCCCCATTATGTGTTGTTGTTGTTGTTGTTGCATAAGAGAACAAACTGTCAGTAGTATGAAAGTGCCCTGGAAGGGTGGGTGGAGGTAACATTAACGCACAGCAAGCAGCTGCTGATCTTTTTGATCATCAATTCATTACCCACAGTATGTTGGAGTGTGTCATGCGTGTGTTTATAGAGGATTTCTTTTAGATATGATCTCAGACTCGGAGCTGTTACGTTTGCATGTGCCGCTGACGCCTGGGAGAGATGCATTGTGGGTGGGGTGGGAGCAGGGCCGGGGGTCCCTGAGATAGAACCACAAGGCCCCTGGAGATTGGAGGCGGGGGACCTGTGCCGCTAATTAACGAGGACCCTCGTTGGAGAGAAAGCTCCCCTTCATCTACAGTAGTGCGATGGAGCTGCAGTCGAGCGAGCGTGTGCGTCGTGTGTCCTCCCGTGCACGTGTGCGTTCCCGGCAGCAGTTGAGCTTCGGAGAATAAATTACAGCTTCTCCTTGAGGCAGTGAAGGGGACTGCATGAATTTCACAGCTGAACAATCATCAGTTCCTCCCCGACACACATCCACACATTATTCACACGCCAACAGCCCGCCGCCATGCTTCTTAATGTGTCAGAAATGTTTAAGCTGTAAACACCCCGGCTGCAAGAAATCCAGGAAAACTTGGACTTTCTTTTTTTTTTTTTTTATTCCACAAAATGGTGTCATTGTTGTTTTGTTATTTTTCAGCTTTACTTAAACACACCTACGTACTCCAACCTCGCACCTAATGCAACTCCATAACTCCAGTGTAGGAGTAATGACTTTTAGTGTGTGTGCGTGTGTGTGCGTGTGTGTGCGTGTGTGTGTGTGTGTGTGTGTGTGTAGGATTTCGGTGTTTGCAAAAACAGAAACACTTAAGACACTTATGCCTGTATATAAATTCACCCACTCTCTACACTTTTGGGACACACACTTATTCCAGTGTTATCAGACATCACATTGATATCTGTTGATCCAGTATAAACACAGGTCTGTTTTGAGTTCAGCCTGTTTAAACACAAAAGGGCATCCAGCTTTAAAGCTGCCCTCAAATGAGGTGTAAGAGTAAAATAAAAGGTTTCAATATTAAGTCTGATCACTGCTGGTGCAGTGGTTCGTGCATAAAGTCCACCAAGCAGGCGGCTCAGGTTCGAATCTGTCCGTTTTCCCACGTCGTCCCCCTCTCTGTCTCTGTCCCTGATTTCTGACTCTATATATCCACTGTCCTACCTCTCCATTAAAGGCACAAAAAGCCCAAGCTTAGAGTCATGAAGAAGGTAATACATGTCCATATGTGCTCTAAACTGAATGATGCTGCATTCAAAAAAATAATCATCAAAAACAGAAAATGTCAGGTGAGTTTGTGAAAGAAAAGAAGTGCACTCAGGGCCTGATCCATCGAAGGGTTGTTTTGCCTTTGCACCCGTTGAACCTGTCCAAATCAATCCAACAGACAGCGTGTAATTCATGCAGGGGGTTAAACGCACCCGTAACGGTGCGTCGTTGCATGTTGACTGTAATTAAATGAGCCATTATGCAGACATCTGGGGAAAATTCAATCCTGTCAATGCAAAGCAGCCTCATGTCAAACAAGCGTCCAAACATCGGAGCCAAGAGTTACGTGCAGTGAGAGAGAAGCTGAACACGTCTGTTGTGACCAGGTGGTCACCGCGCTGCA
The DNA here is from genome assembly GCF_947650265.1 of Symphodus melops. NCBI lineage: Eukaryota > Metazoa > Chordata > Actinopteri > Labriformes > Labridae > Symphodus > Symphodus melops. The sequence continues at coordinate 2,771,818 of NC_136694.1, read as the reverse complement.
GCAGCGAGAAGACGGGAGCCGCACAAACTTCAAACAAAGATTTTCAACCTGAGCGCTCGGAGCGGCCGCTGAAATCGCTCTCTACTCAATATATTTGAAGCGTCCTCTGTTTTAATGTAACTTGTCTGTCTGTGGGGTTTCAACGATTTCAAATCAAAGCTGTTTCATAACCAGTGAAAAACCTCCTAACACAGTGTTCATGTAACTCAAACTGTTGGTAGAAGGAGAAGAAGAAACTAAACACGACGACACATGATTTAAGGGGGGAAAAGGAAAAGAATGGAGTCCGTCTACATCGAACGCTCTCATTAATAATGGAATTTTAACATGACAGTGAAATTGCTCAGTCAACATTCGCGGCACAATTTACATGATTTAGCATCCGAACGGTGTGAGATGGTGTAATGTGCAGCACACAGAGGCAACAGCTGCCCTCTTAGAGATGGTGGCTGTCTGCTGACTTCTCATTCATTCTCATGCCACAGACCAGGACATTTCATTTGACTGATAAGATTTGTCTCTGGGGAGCTGCATGGGAAGATTTGAACGGCACTCGTTTTAATTACCAAGCTGTTTATACCTCACAGGCCAGAGATCAAATCAGATGTATTCTGTCCAAAACAAATCCAGTGACGATTGGGAGAAGTAAGATGGGACAGAGAGGGAAACACTTTTCATCCTACATTGCCAAGGGTTGAAAGTACAACCAGAGTTGGACATCCTGATGTTGGCTCAGATTGGGATGTTTGAATCTCAGATCTCAGCTCAGATCTGCAGCAACTAAAGCAACACATTCAGCAAATGGTCAACAGGACAGGCGCACACACACACACACACGACTCTTTATAATGTCATATCCATGATTATAACAATAACATGCACTATAAGAGCATGGTCAAAAATACAATTTAGTATTGATGATGCATTTCGTGTAAGTAGAAACTTGATTGATCAGTTGGAATATTAACCTTTAGATAATTGTTGTGATGAATTCAGTTCTGTTTTCATTTATGGGTTTTTTTTTTAATGACTTTTTGGAGGGCTTTGTTTAAAGAGTTTATAGATAGGACAGTGGACAGATCAGAGAGAGAGAGGATCATGCTGGGTTGAATACAAATATGTATTTATATATCTATGTACTGTATATAATGGACAGAGGGCAATTTATTTTCTGTACCATAAAACATGGATCGTTTTAGTGCCCAAGAGGTCTTTCTACAAAAAAAAAAGATATACACATGTCAAATAAGCAAATTATAAACAAACAAAAACTCTGTTGTGACCTTATTTTTTTTCTTCTTCATTTACAAAAAAAGCAAAATGTTGAGTCTTCAGTTGGAGGGGTTGTTGCAGTATGCAGGAGCACGGAGGCATGATTTTTGCTTTTGTTTCCTTCTATAAAAAACTTTAAAACACAGAGGAACTCGTGAACACATAATAAAGTGCAGGGCCATGAGCCCAACACACACACACACACACACACACACACATATTCCAACACACACTTTGTTCTTCCTTAGACACCCTGCTGTCTGCGCTGTGTATCCCTCCATGCCCTCAGGTCCCGATGCTGCCCTACTTTCCCCGTTGACACATGCACACACACTGACACACATGCACACACACTGACACACATGCACACACACTCTGACACACATGCACACACACACTGACACACATGCACACACACACTGACACACATGCACACACACACTGACACACATGCACACACACACTGACACACATGCACACACACACTGACACACATGCACACACATGCACACACACACTGACACACATGCACACAATCTCAAAAACACAGTGACACACGTGCACGCTTGGTGACACACGTGCACGCTTGGTGACACACGTGCACGCTTGGTGACACTCGTGCACACTCGTACACATTCTTTGCCCTGTCCCCAAAGTGCAGGCCTTCAATTGTCAGGTGCACACAGCGTGAAATAACAGGAGGGGGGCTTAAGACAGCCACACCAAGGCTCTCTGTATGTATGTGTGTGACTGTCTGTTTCAGAGTATACAAGCTGTGTGTCTGCAGAGACTGAAGAGAAGGGACAGGAGAGAGATGGGCTTCAGAGAGGTGGACCAGCAGAGAGGACCGGCATGATTAATAAAGTGTTTACACCTAGGGGTGCCAGCAACCCCCCCCCACCCCCCCACCCCGTTAATCTGTCCTGTTGACGATTTGCAGAGCCTAATGTGAAATGAGGCGTGGAGTGGAGTTGTTTATCATCCGGGCTGATGAGAGAAGCCGGGCGGATGGAGGCCCCAGCCAATAGGATCCCATCCACAAACTACGGAAAACAGCTGAGCGGACATAAAGGCAGAAAATATTAGAGCCAATAAATAACTGATGAGATAGAATCACAACGTTTTATTTGCTCTTTTCAAGTTAAATCAAAGTGTTTGCTCCCGTACTCGACACTGTACGTGTAATAAATAAATCCTGTGCTGAGGCCGACGCCCACTTTACTCAGAACATGCACGGTGCAGATCGATGTGGGTCCTCGTGTTTTACCTCTTCATCAGGCACGTGTCCACGGTCATACACACCCAGCGTTCCCGCTCTTTATTTGGGTCTCACAACTCGACCAGCATGTGGGCCTGGAGGGCCAAAAAAGAGCTGAGGAACGTTGTGTCATCGAAACAATGCATTTTTAGATCACCTCACAAAGTGCAAAGAAACTCAAGTTGTGGGTACGAGCTTCCCCTGTACAGCGCTCACTCACCATTTCAATCTCTACCAACAGCGTAGTGCTCGGCAGAACTTCACTTCAGTGATGTTGACATAATAAGGAGCACGCTCCCGTCAGTGTGACAGTGTGACATCTGTGTGTGCACAAGCACACACAGATTGTTGACGTTGCTTTTGGTTCTAATGCTGCTGTTTGGCAGGAGGGGGGGCGAGACAAAAGTTACCTTCAGTATCTCCGTCAGTCTTCTGGGTTCATTACAGGTTAACACAGTATTTTATGGCAGTGTATTGTCTGATGGCTTTTTTCCACATTGACGTCTTCCTCTCTGTAGAAGCACACAATGATGGTGAGAGAACAACAACTGTCTTTCGTTTACAACAACTGGTTCAGTTAGCAGCTGAAACCGACATCTGACCAGCTCCAGCTCAGCGTGTGTTTGGGGAGTTATGATAGAATTACATACAGTATATTTGTGTGTATTCAGGAAACGAGGGCATCTGAAAGAATCCTGCTTGGCGCTTCACTTTAACCAGAGGTCACTCGTCAGTGTGGACAAGACTCTGAAGTGGACAGGATAAAGGACCAGTCCCATGTTGTTGGCTCACTGTTTACACTTCCTCTCCCTTTGTTTCACAGTGTACATACAGCATCGACGTCTGACACAAACTGCACAACAGTTGGCAAAAACGTAGAGCAAACGTCATCAATATCATTAATAAAAAAAATCTAGCAAGTTTCCCATCAAGAAACAAAATGCATGGAAATAAATGAATCAATCCAAAATATCGGATATCTTTAGTATATATTATAGTATAAAAAAATAAATATTCATTTGTACTTTATTGTGCATTATCAAACTATGCAGGTTGCCGAGCACATTCCCATACACTTCACTTAACCTGCTCGTTTCCATTATCTCCCTCAATACCTGGATTATCTCCTGTACCAGACACCTCACTGCCACAACAGGAACGCTCAACACCGTCCCCTGAATCCTCCCCGTCACTCCAACACAAGACCCCTTTCCTCCAGCTGCAGGCAAGATGCCGTTCCTCTCACCTGGGGTGTGGCCACATACTCAATGCAAACCAGGTTAGATGTCTTATATGCTGTATAAATGACTAGTTCATTACTGGAGGGAACAAATTCATCGATCATTTTCAAAAGAACGCATTACACGGTAATGTCACAATGCAGATTTGTAAATGTGAACTACTGTGTGGCTAAAGTTTACATCTGGCTATGAGATATAGTTCAGCTTTTTAGAATTGTCTTTTAAGTTTAACGATGGTTTTAAAATAATGCTGTGTAACATTAACTGTTAATCGGAAATTCAGATATCCTGAGATCGTTTTCTAGTATTTGTATCGACATCATTCTCGTCCTTTTAGCAGAATATTCAGAGTAAAACTGCAACTTTTCTCACAAGCATTGTGTAATGTGACAGGGAGAGGGAAAACTGAGTCGGAGTCGTGATGTGAGACGTGACTCGAGGGATCGGAGGATATGAAAGGCGTGTCAACAAAGCTGTGGTGTTGGAGAGACAAAAGTTGCAAATGGTATTTTTAGCTCCGAGTTTGCAGTCTGGCCTGTCGCTTCACTCTGCTGAGTCTCTGCTGTTCCCAGAAGAGCCGGGGTGGAAGCGAGCTAAATGGATTAAAGCGAGGATGTGGCTACATGGATTTGGTACAAAATACACTCCACCCTGTCTGTTCTTCACCCTGCAGACATGGCACCTGCATCGCAAAAGAGCCAACTTAAGAGCCTGTGTCCGTGTGTTTGGGAGGTATGTGTGCGCACACATAAAGATCCCCACGATGCAACACTGCTGTGAAAACACATCCGTCTTCATTCAGCAGGACTTCAAGAATTAAATTATTTTACCTACATTAGCCACCCATTGTTCCCAGTACACAATTAGCATGGCACTCTTCAGAAGCACAGACTGTATGAAACATGGACGCAGTGTCAGTGACGTCACACAAACAAGTAAATGACGACCTCAGTAGTCGTGATGTGGAAGCAGTGTGTGTCAGTGCTCTTCCAGGTGTGTTTGTCGCACGGTTGGATCTCGAGATGTTTGAAGGGAACTTCTCTCCTGCCCAAAATCATGAAAGGCAAACTTCCACTCTGTGCTGCCTCTGTGATGAACAGCCTGGATCCGCTCCAGTGATAAATAATGAATGAGAGAGGGCACTGTTTGTGGACTCATTGCTGTTTTTTTTGTTTTTTTTTGTTTGTGCATCCAAACAAGCTTCATTTAATTGCCGTTCATATTCAGCCTGAGCTGTAAAATCTGCTCATGTTTACAGACTGTTCACCTTGGAGTTCTCTCAGATGCTCATTTTTCCTTTACGTCTCCCTCTGTGTTTTTTTTTTTTCAGAGTGTAAATGTTCACCTTGTTGATGGGTCATCGCTGGTTTAAAGCAGGCTGTATTTCGTTGCTCAGTTTAACGGCTTCAGAGGAAAACTGATGTGTGTGCTGAAAGTCAGATGTAACACGAAGTTAACATAATGTTGTGTATAATCCACTGCGTTAATGCATATAAATACACAGATTATCCTAATGCAGCGACGTGATGTGTGCTCTGATGAATGAGTATGTAAAATAGGCAGAAATGAATAAGAGATGGATGGATGCAAATCCATGCTAATAGGTTATACACACAACACTGGACGTTTCCCCTCATCTCTCACGGCAGCAAGGTTGGCTTTTTTTTGTTGTTGTTTTTTTTCTCTGAATTCACTGGAAATGTTTACTGTTGCATCTTTGTATTCTGTTCGCTGAAGGTCACTCTGTCCAATTACAAGCAAAGAGCAGAGCACATAAACAAGTGAGGCAAACGGAAAGCGTCATATTTACCGGAGAGAGCGTTGTTACAGATTGCGGTGGCTTCTCGCTGCCTCTTTATTGACGACAGGCCATGCTGCATTTCAATGTTTATTCATGAAACTCATCTGGGCCTGTATGCTTAAGTCTTACTGGCTCTGAACCAGAGGCCAGTCACGGTCCGGTGTGCACAGACTTGTAACTCCTCTGAATCAGAGCTACTTAATGAAAAATGCAAAAGATTTGGATTTCAAAAAAGGACGCCTTTTGTCTTGGACAAAAAGTTGGACTTGAACACAGCGTGTTTCACACCACGTGCTTCCTGCGAATGTGTGAGAGGAAATAACTCTCCATGCCATCAGGCAACAACGGGGAAAATCATTTCTAGATTGCCATCGCACTCCAGTCTTATTTTTGAGCATTTCTAATCGAGAATAATGTCTGATAAAAAGTTGAAAATGGCTCTGGCGCTGTCAGCTCTCGGTCTTTCAGTGATAAAACAAAAGAAGAGTTAGAGGTGACAAACGAGCAGAAACCATACTAATAGGTCAAAGTATAGATACAACAGCTGCAGGCTCAACGGGCTTTCCCGAACCTGTGTGAAGCATAAACCATAAAAAGTCTGTGGGGTCGACGGCTGGAGATAAACGAAACCTCCGAACAGCCAATCAGGGAGATTCCTCTCACCCACCAGCAGATTCAATGTTTCCAATTGGCTGAAAAAGGAAACGGGGGCAGACGGGTAGGGATGAAACCGGACTGCAAAACTAGGGCGACCAGCGGCCAACGACCTCCTCTGTGTGTCAGGGCTCTGACTTCTACCGGCGTCTAATACTACCTGAGCTGGGTTCAGACTGGAGATGGTTGGATGCCTGCTTTGTCTCATGCAGTCAATTAAGGAGTACAAAACACCTCCAAATTGGCCCCTAATCCCACGAGCTGCATGAATTATTGTGCATGGTTTTTGAAGGTATAGTACCAACGGAGATTTAGACACCCAGTGAATACACAATACGCATCATGATGGGTTGTGTGTATCATTCTGCACTGATCCACGTGTGCTTGTTTCGCCCTCCGTCAGTCACGGCCGTCTGCTGATGTATCAGAATGTGGGTCGCCTCCACCGTCCATATTATTTGCGGCTCTGTGTGCAGCCCGAGCCGGGGCCAACTCGGGGGTGAGAGCGCAGAGCAATAACTGTGAATGAGGGAAGCAATAACTCTATCGGCTCCCTCATCAAATCAGAGCCTTCTGATGCGGAATAATCAGCAATTGAAATCAGAGGGAGGAAAAAAAAAAAAGCTGAACTGACAAAATGGGAAATGTCTTCATGAGAGGAGCAATAATAAAGAAATCAATGAGCTGCAGTTGCCGTCGCACTTCTCAGAGGCAATAAGACAATCGAGGCGGAGCTCTGCCTGCACGCCGTCATGATGAAGACAGAAGAAGAGAGCATGTGACAGCGTTAGAAAAAAAAAGAGAGACCACTGAGGAGCCGCTGTCCTGTGTATTTGGTGTGACTGTTACAAACAGCTGGACGAATGATTGTAGATCTAGTCCTTTAATCTGAACCTTTTTAAAATCCATTTTAGCAGGTTGTAGAAGCTTCTCCATCCAGAGTTGTTTAGGGTCAAAACGTTTTACGTGTTAGCAAAATAACGTCCAATTTTTGGCACATTTTCAATACTTGATTATTATTGTTTCTTGTTTGACAAAAAGCTTCTTTTTTTTCTTTCCTTTAATGTACTTTTGAGTCTTTAAAGGGAACATTTGAAAAGATTCCCAGGAAGAGCCCATCACAGAGATGTAGGGACTGCGACAGTAAACATCTCCTCGTTCACGCTTCGCAGCTGTTGAGACTTTCACATCTTCGTATGTTTTGTAAATTCTAATACAAACTTAACAGCAAAGGTTGATTATGTCGATTTTTAAAATGATTTTTCATCTTGCATAGAAAAGAAGCAAATGAAACAGCAACAACCACGTGGGCGGGGTTTCGTTGTTTCACTGTCAGCCTTCCAGTCGAGCACTTCAGCATGAAGCCGCCTGCTGTTGCCTTCAAGTCTTTTTCTCACTGATGTGAGACACAGCTGATAGTCTATAACAGCTGCACACTGCTGACAGGAGAGACACGGCGAAATGTCAGGGACAACACCTGTATGCTTACAGCAGCACAGACAGTCAGTGGAGGCAGAACACGGCTCCATCCTGCCGAGAACAAGCAGAGCCATGTTGCCTTCGTGAACCTGCGCCTCTCTGCAGGTAAAAGAAGACAGGAGCTGTTCTTCTCTGGACTTGGCGTCCCATTGAAGAGGCCCAGAAGACGAAGTAGGTCATCACATTACTGCAGTGTTTGCTCCCTACGCTCCTCGTCCACACGGCCAGGTGTCCCCGAGCAACACCAGACTTCCCAGCAGCTCCGTGCCTCGCGTCAGAGCTCACTGTGCGATTTCATCTCCAAGCTTATTTTTCAAGGATGAACATCACAGGAGAAGCTTTATATAAAGGTTACCTCTGTCCAAAAATTACAACAACGCTCAAATAATAAAGACTTCAAATCGTTAGTTCTCAACGTTTTACAAAAGACTTTCACTGAAGCAGGATAGAAAGAGATGAAATAGCAGGAGAAGAAAAAAAGAGATGACCCTGAGATAACGCGCTCGCTCTTTCTTGTTTGTGTTAATTCAAAAGACTTTCAGAATAAAGAGGAGAAAGGATAACGTTTGAATCATGACAGCGTTCTCCTTGTGTACTTCAACACGGCCTTGGACCGTCAGTGTTGGATCCTGGCATTAATTTTCAAAATGGCTCCCATTTGTTTTTTCTCTTTGCTAAATAAAGCTAATATACTCTTATTAATGTTTGACGTTGCATTGTCATATTAGCAGCATTGGGCCATATTTAAAGTTAAAATAACTTTGATAACTTCTTAACTTTTACTAAAACCACTAACACAAGAAGCATCAGACCACATAATGGCTCCTGGTAGCGTTGGATAATGTTGCACAAACACTTACAGTAACATAGCGAATGGCTAAGAGAAAAGAATGCTAATATTTGGAGCTAAAGAGTAAAAAAAAAAACGTCTTTCCACTTTGAAATATGGTAAAAAGACACTTCAGATTTTCGTTTCTCTCCGTGGTTTTGTCATTCTCTCATCGATCGAACAGCCTCCCTGTGAGTCCAAAGAGTGAAGAAATAGCCGGAGGGTATAGAATAGGTATCGCAGGTGTAGCCTTTTCAGATTAACTACATGGACCTGAAGTATACGTAGCAGCGAGACATTCACAAACATTAGTCTTGTGTGAGAGGGAAAATGTCTGCTCCATCTAATGAGCTCTAAATCATGCTTCTACGCTGCTGTCATACATTTTGCATCATTTGTTATGTTGATGCGAGAGACTGAGCCACAGTCAGTCATATGCATCAAGTGCGAGCTTGCCCTCAGCAAAATATTTACAAATTCACGCCATTTTTGTTTTTGTTTTTTTTGCATGTTCAACATAAAGAATGACTGTTTGCAAACATGACACTGCTGTTAGTATGAACCTCTGTTCAGGTGTCATAGAGCAGCCGGCCCCATGCTGTGAGTCACCTCTGAGGCGCTGTTTGTTTTTTTATTAGTTGTTTATTTCAGACATTTTTTTTCCTCGCTCAGGTTTGTCAAAAGCAAATCCGTGTCCCCCCCCCCACCCCGACTGTCACAGTCACATTCATTTTCTTCTTCTCTAAATTGTTATTGTTCCACCCATGACCCATTTTTCTCTCAGCCAACCACCCCCACACACACACCTACACACACACACACCAACTCACACAACGCACAAAAGACATCTCTGAAATACACACATCACAGGGGACAGAAGCGGATCCATTGTGAGAGACCAAAAAAAACCCAGAGCAGCAGTCATATGCTGGCTCCCCGACACGTACACACACACACACACACACACACACACACACACACACACACATGAGCAGGCACACGTGACATACAAACTCAACAGGGAACAAAAACAGCGTCTTTTATCTGCACTTTCTACTCAGGTCTTTTATAACATAAACATGTGTCAAGTTACAACAAAAATACACGTCTTTCATTTCAAGGAGGACTTCTTTTTTTTTTTTAACCAGGAAGAGAAACTCATTGAGATTAAAAATCTCTTTTTCAAGAGTGTCCTGGACAAAACAAGCAGCAACACAAGTAGCAGAGTTTCAGACAGACGACGAGCAGCCAAACACAGAAATACATCACAAATAAATCCTTGGGCAATGGAAAGACACAAATAACAGTTTTGAGCAGCAAATGTTTGTCAGAATCATCCATCTATGACGAAGCAACAGAACATCCAAACGAGAACATTTTCTTAAACGAGGTTTGAAATAGATGAACAAAAAAGCTCGAGGCTACAAACACCTAATTAAGAGTATTGAGCACTAAAACGAAGCAACAGGCAGACAGAGACAAGAAAAATCCATGTCCATAATCCTGAGCATACAAGTCCCTAAAGCAGCTATCGACATCAGTCCTTCACTCGGCCCCTCTAATTAACAAGGGCCACAATTATTAGAAGACAGATCTATCAGATTATACATCTGAGAATAATCTTAATTTCAACATGATCTGTGGATTATTTGCTGTATAGATAAAGTGCCATGAAATAATGGCAAAAGAAAACCACAATCTTTTTTAATCCCAAACTGCAGCGAGCCGTATTTTATCATAATTTATAATAATAACCAGCCTCACAGTTTGGCGTACAAAATAAAACAACATTGTCATGATGTACAATGGAGACGCCAAATTGCAATTTTGTGTGCATCTGATACGCCAATCCCCTAACCTTCGTCAGGAGGAGTCAACGGGTTACCCATAGACAACTATTCTAACCTTGCTAGGTGTATCATATGCACGCAAAACTGCAATTTGGCGTATGCATTGTACGCCATGACAATGTTGTGTTATTTGTATGCAAACTGTGAGACTGGGTTGATAATAACAGTAAGAGAACTCAAACTTGTAAAGAATCCAATAACAGAAGAACCCAATGACAAACTAGAACAACACAAGAACCCGGTGACACTAATCCCCAACAACATGAAGAACGCAACAACAAATAAACCCAAAATATAGAAGAACAGCATGAGAACCCTACGATCAACCGAAATAATACAGGGATCCAACATATGAACCCTAAAATGACCACTCCAGAACCAAATAGAACAATTACAAGACGTCAACATTTAGAAGCCAATGTCGTATGAACCCAAAAGACATAAGAACCCAATGAACACATTACTGTAGGAACCCAAATAACATCAGAAAGCAAACGACAAAACTAAACACAATAAAAACCCAAATTACACAAAAATCCAAACAATAGAAGAACCCCGGGCACTTCATGTTCCTTTACTTTACGTTGCTAATGTTGTATTTTATGAAACTGAGATTACTCATTTATTTCATTCCACACAGCAGCTGACTCGCACACATTGACAGGAAGTGGAGACAACTCAATGTGTGACCTTCAAATGTCCTTCAAATGAATGCTTATTTCAAATGAAAATGTTATGTGTTATGCAGCAGCCTGTACGTCCAAGGCAAATTTCCTTCGGGACTAAATATAGTCATGTGTACCATGTGGCTCACAAAACAGATGTTTCAGTCTGCACGTTTGAGATTTTAAAGATAACTGAAGGAAAGTTTCAGACAGCATAACCTGGGTCACTTAGATGAAAGTGTGTGTTTGACCCGCAGACATCAAACAGACTGCTTCTTCTTTTTCACTGTGCATGTCTGGACTTTAACAGCACAGGAAACAGTATCTCACTCTCCTTTAAACTTAAGAACGAGAAGAAAAAACCAAGCATGAAATAATTGTTGCAGAGAAGGTATAGCTGGAGGTAGATTCTTTTGTCAAAGATTGTTATTTGATGAACTACTTTTTGTATTATTTGGGTTTTTGATCCTCTTCGCTCTGATTCATTTGTTTGCCTCTTGCTTCACTTCGGAGCTCTTGTGTTTGTCTTTCTTTCTTGTTCTAATTTACCGGTACAAATGAGTACAAATAGGATACTGGTTGAGCTTCACAGGATGCTAAAGATGTCAGTGCTTACCTGAGGACACAATGTTCCAGTAGAGTACACAATTCAGGATTCTGGTATTTGCAAAAGAAAGGGTTCCAAGGAATCTAGTTTGTGTGCACTAAAGGCGTTAGGAGCGCTCAGAGGGAGCTGTGCAAACACTATTTCAGCATATGAGAGCTTGGTACGCGGCGTTCATGTGTGCCCTGAAGGTAAGATCCACGGAAATGAAAGGTAGAAATTGGCTGCTTGTATATAATATAATACTGATAATATCATTCGAACATGATCATATCGAACTTTAATACAATTAGACAGCTAGACAGGGAGAATCACAACCCATAATCCTAAATTACAACGACCCTCAGGCGGCCATTCATGTCCTTTTACGCTATTTTTTCTATCACAATCCTTCAGCAACGATCGAGCAACAAAATGGCAAACGGCCTTCTTGAGTTGTGAGGAACATCATTCTCAATCCAGGGACACTTAAGGACGTCACAAACTCATCCAAAAAAGTGAGCAGTGTACCGTTTCCCCCCAGTCTAATCATGTCAGATATTTACTCCATTCCTTCTGCTGCTATTTCAAAACGTGCCTTTGGAAAGTCAACTCGAGCTGCTTTCATAGGTCATAGTCTTCCATGCTGTTTGGGGATTTACACAGGCTTACCCAGCAACGCTGCAAATACATATTCTGATACGCCAAAATCTGCACACTTGCTAAGTCAGGGGAGAACCCTAACATGAATAATCTTGTGTATTTTTTGTTTTACAATATTAAAACTGACCTAAAAAAAAAGTATGATCCTCCTAGGCCCCCCCCCCCCCCCCCTCTCTCTTTCCTCCCGTCTCTCTCTCTCCTCTCCCGCTGCTCCCCGCTGTTATTGCCCAATTTAAAAATAATTATGACATCCATTATAAGAGGGGACAAACATGACATGAAGATAATTAGCACCACCAGAGAGCATTGAGACGCTCTACAGCGGTGACGGTGGCCATTTTCTTTTTCATGTTTCTCATCCATTTCCCGTACACCTGAGAGATAGAGAGGGGGGATAGAGACGGGACGAGGGAGGGAGGAGATGTGTAGTTGAAGCTAAGCTGTGTGTTGAGGTGCTCAGAAAGTCATTATGTTGGTCCAGGTAATGGGAAGGCCTGGGGAAAGCAATAATAGGGACTGGGCTTATCTCCCACCTAGACTGGCCTGAATACCATTAATTACCTGTTCCCTGCGCCTGCCCAGCCTCTCGCTGTGTCTCTCTCTAAAGGCCTCTCCTCCCCACTCTGAATGGAATTTTTTTCCTCTTTTCTAACCTCTCCCTACCCGACACCACATCCTCGCCTATCAAACAGTCCTCCACTGAACCTGCACTTATCTGAGCTAATTTGCTTCAGAGGGGATTCTGACTGATTATGTTTATCTCCAACCATCTTTTCAGTTTCAGCGGACTATGAAAAGTCCATTAGTCCTTTCGATGATAAGCCATTTCCTCACGAGTGGATATTACAACCTTCCTGAATTGTGGTTTTCAAAAAATGGAATAAGTGCTATATATAATGGATGGTTGTCACCTCTGCCTTCCTCTTGGCTACATTCATCCAACAAAAAACTATTTGGCTGAGGTTTGGGAAAAGTAGGTTCGATCAATTTCATTATTGGTTGGTGAAGGGATTTTTCCTTGCCGGTCACCAGAGTACCAACAATATATATAAATGGGCAATGTGTTTCATGTGTTTTAAAGTGAAGCCAAAATGTCCCCAGTGACAGACACTGACACATCATGCTGGTGATATCATGTGGAGCCAAGAAATGCAGAGAAGGGAGCTGCCTGGTTTAATCAGGCCACGCCCCTTCAGCATACATTTAAATGACCGATAGAAAGTTAAAGAGCTCTTCGGTTGGTTCAGTCCACAGCAGAAGAGATTCTTCTGTCAGTTTGCAGTTTATGGAAAGTTCATTGACAGTATTATTAGTTGTCGTTACGCTCTCTCTGTCTCTCCCTCTCTCTCTCTCTCTCTCTCTCGCCTTTTATCATCTCTGCTAATCCGGTCAAGAAGCTGCATTTGTAAACAGAACTGTCGATTATAACATTACATGCACTCACGCATAAAATAATCTATTCAATCAAAGCTGCTTACATAACATGGACACAAATGAGCATGATAAAAATAACAAAAAATGCCTGATCTGTTAACGAGGAGGATGCTGGTGTTATGACCTATTCTGCAGCCAGTCAGCAGGGGGAGCTCTAAATATTTTGGCATCAATCCTCGACGGCTGTTTTTCAGTTTGATATACAGTCTGGTTGCTAAAGTTGGCACACTGTAAATGTAGTTATCGGCCATGTTGTTAGCCTGAAGCCTTATCTGAGAGTGGCCATTTTGAACTCCAAAGTTACTATATAGTTGGACACTGACATGAGCGTTCTATAACATCGTTCTATAATGATTTATGCCCTAAGGGTCAACACTGAAGTTTTGCAGTGACACAATGAGGTCAACTCAACGAATACACAAATTATTTTATTATTATTATTATCTAAATCCACAAAAAATCTGCTTAACCTTTGTCCTCGAGTCAAATGCTAACCTTCCAGTCAATAATGCCAGTGTTGTTTTGTTTTTTCTTTCTGAAAATAGAGTTACTGTTTATGATTTTTTTTATTTTAGTGTGAGCATCTTAACCGCTACTAGCATTGATTACAACAAGGAGAAAAGTTATCATGTGTCTTCTCCAAGCTGTTTTTATTGTATTCACTTTCCTACTATCAACACTTGCAACCTGTCATTTTATAAGGCTTTTTTGGGCTAACACTTGTATCCCAATGCAGCTAAATATTGCAGCTTGTGCTAGCCTCTGGATAATCAGCGGTGAGAGGAATGCAGACAAGCTCATCTGAAAGCAGAGGAAGGCTTGCACATCACCTGCATATTTCAGGACAGCAGAGAGAGCAAGCTGCGGCCTGACGGCTGCCTATCATACAGTGCATGTCCTCTTCTCTAGAGAAGTTTTCATGCACCTCAGTTTAACAAGTACTCCTCCAGCTCTGAGCCCATGAAAGCTCATACTCTAACATTTACTTATGCCTCTGATAGAAAAAGGGCCCACTGTGGCTTACACTTCCAGCGAGTGCATGTGAAGATCATTATTCTTCTGTTTTGTACCATCCAGCAGATTTTTTGCCAGTGGCAAAGTAAAATATAAAACAGTGTGCACACCAGCAGGCCTGCAAATCTGCCTGTTGCCACATTGTGTTATATTCCAACACTCGACTTTCTTTGAGACTGTCTTTTTGAGTTTAGGCTGGATTCCTGGATGGATGGTGAATAAGTTTTTGATTGTTTTACTGATGAGCTGCTTAACACAAATTCTAATTAAATCAAGCAGTTCAGTGTTTCAACACTCTCCATCTATCTATCCATCCATCCATCCATCCATCCCACTGGAGGGAAACATTTATGTTCACATATGCTCCTTTTCAAGAGTTGAAAAATGCACTCTGATCCTGTATTTGATCATGTCTATAAACCCCTCTATTTCAGCCCTGCTCAGAACAGGCTGTTTCTGTGTCTGTAGCTTTAAATATGTAAATGAGCTGTGTCTGACCCCTCTCTGGAAGGGCTCGGGTGTACTCTGTGCTTTCTCGCTCCTTGTCCTATTGTTTATGGTGAGAAGGCAGACTCAGAGGGCAGAACAAACACCTAGCTGTGGGAGTGTCACCCACCTGGGGGAGGGGCTACTGCCCTTTGTGATGTCATGAAGGGAAAATCTCCAAACAGCCTGTTTGTGCACACATTTTCGAATTTTGCAGACAGACCCTTTTTACTCCTTTTGGTCTCAGCTTGAAACACAAATGCCTTCTCCTTCAAGGCACGCAACATGAGCTCACAATGGCTCAGGTCAGAACATGGGGTTGTCTTTTTTAGATTAGAAAAAGAGTTGTATCGTGCTGTTGCCCCTCCGTGGCATAGTCAATTCCCTTAAAGATGTCCTTCGGCTTGCCTGATTGGTCAAATACAATTCACAACTCGTGAACTCATTTCTACAAAGTTGTGAATAGCAGGCTGAGGTGGTACAAGCCTGCTGGGTGATAGCACAGTGCTTTGTGGAGCAAGAAAGTCTCTCTGAATGATAGCCTGAGACTCTTCATGTTAACTGTTCACTCTCCTCGGCCTTGACATGCTTGGAAAAACTAATGCACACCAAATTTAAACTGTTCTAACAGTTTGGTATTTTTGCTTTCATGTTTTATGTTAACTTAATATTTTTGAAACTTGAACCCTGATTGAGTGGTGTTTTTGGCCATGGTGAGGTAACACCCTGCATGATAGAAACCCAGAAGAGTAGTACGACTTTGATGGATTGTTTTTCCTGTGGACCTCTTGGATATTATTTGGGATGTAGTGGATTTGTATTAGGGCTTCATGGTGGTGCAAGGCTTAGTACTTTTACACAGTGAGAAGGTTTCTGGTTCGAATCCCAGTGGGACAGGAGCCTTTCAGTGTGTACTTTGCATGTTCTCCCCGTGGTACTCGGGCTTCCTCCCACAGATGTCTCCAAAGACGTGCTCATTAGGTTAACAGGAATGAAGTCTGTTGGGTAAATATGGCTGGTTGTGTGTCTCTATATGTCAGCTGTGGGATTGACCGGCGAACAGTCCAGGGTGACCCCGCCTCTCGCCCAATGACCCTTAACAGGAAAAGTAGTTACGGATAGAGGATGGATTTGCATGCCTATACTCGGCGGTTGAAGACCTGTTTGACACCCTGACAATCTTCCTCTCCTGCTGACCATCGTCCTGTCATTTACACCTCTTTCTTCTTAATATCAGCATTGAAGCATCTGGAAGAGTGTCGTTAGCAGAAACTGGAGTCTGACCTGAAAAACATTCCTTTGTAAATCTCTAATAGTGATTAATTATTATAGTTCAGAAGAAGTTAAGTGGTCGTGGTGATTTGCAATGTGTACAAAGTAGCACTACCACCATGTTCTTTCAATTAATTTTCAGGGACGTTTTCTTTGGCCAGATATTCTCAAAATAAGTCATCACTGAAGCTGTTATAATTGAAAGCATGTATATGTATCAATGCAATTCCATAATTACGAACTCCTATGCACATAATGCCCATATCATAAGGCTCCTCTAATGTTCCAAATGGTAAAGTTAGAGTCAAGGTTTCACGGAGCCTCATTAGTACAAGTGGAAAACATGCTTTTTTATGTCTCATTTATTTAATTGCAATCTCAGGGGGTTAAACAGGAAGTAATTACTTACAGGAGAAGGTTGGGAAAGTGGTTTTCATGCCACACTGCTTGATAAACAAGTGGGTTAGAGTAAGGCATCAGCTAAGCAGCAGTCTACATCGATAACCACATTGTCTCATTGAATCTTGTGCAGCAATTTGTCAAAAAAAAGGGCCTGTCATAGACGCAGGTGCCGCCTTTGCTTAGTGTTGCTCGCAAGCAAATTGCCGATGACAAGCTGACAGCACTTGACAAGACTTTTAACTTCACTTTGAAAGGGTTCTGATGTAAAAAAAAAAATAAAAAAATCTTTTACCTTTTTTCCTTTTCATCACTTTCCCAAGGTTAAATCTCTATTTGTACCCATTTTGTCTTTTCAAAGACTGCACACACACACATCCCAGCTGCTTTTTTTGGTGTGTTTCCTGAGATTCTTCAACAAATTCTTCTGTTTCTAATTCAGTAAAACATTAAAAATTAACGTGCTCTAAAGACTAAACTGACCAGGCCAAAACTGAAATACTACAGAGGCTTTTTTCTGCCTTTAAAGGACCAGCATGTACTTTTTTTCAACATTAAAATAATATAGTCAAACTCGATCAAATTGTTCGTTAACTTTCAACAGCCATCAGCTCTCCCATCTACAGAGCGCCCCGGCCGCCTTGCTTTAGGCACGATGTCGGATTGGCAGCAGGCCACGTTTCTCTCATGAAAAGTTGAAAAGCTGTCACGGCCTGTTCTCATTCCCAAATCACCAAAGAGGGCAACATGGAGATTGGCCAAATACCTCAAAAGACGACACTCTAGTTGCTCCATGAGCTTCAATTGACCCTGTGTTTTATCCTCGTGTGTTGACATGCTCGCAAAGTGAGTGATGCACAACAGACACTGTGCAAGTTCTGCATGGGTCAGTCTAACGCAGGAGCCTCATCCAGGAGACAGGGTTAGGTTGCAATTAGAGAAAAGTCAATTGTGAGTTCTTAAGAAGAAAAAGAATAAGATGACACACTTTGTTATTCTCACTCTGCTACTTATAAAGGCCCGTAATGCGCAAATACACGTAAAGAAAAATCCTATAGCACTAATGGAGAGATGTCCGAGTTAGGGTCTGCACACCAAAAGGCACACGAGACGTTGGGGGTTCTTTGGGAC
This sequence comes from Symphodus melops, assembly GCF_947650265.1. Taxonomy (NCBI): domain Eukaryota; kingdom Metazoa; phylum Chordata; class Actinopteri; order Labriformes; family Labridae; genus Symphodus; species Symphodus melops. The sequence goes on along the minus strand of NC_136694.1, from coordinate 2,753,787 downwards.
TTCTCAGGAAGTGAACTGGCACCTCTTCAGCTCCCAGTCCAACTTCTAGACTTTGGTCTGGATCTGGACTTGAACCAGCTACCCCTGATGTTCCCTATCTAAGTCCCTTTGTTCATAAAAGAAGAAGGCACGCTGACACACTCTGATAAGAACGTGCACTGTGAAATTATCTTGGTAACAAAATCATCAGATGTGCCAGATCCTTAAACTTGTTGGAAACCCTCTGTGGAAGATAATTGGCTCTTTGTGTTCACGTTTGGTGTGAAACCAGCATGACGCTGCGACACACATCCAGATAGTGTTTCTCAGGTGTTACTCCTGTCTGTACACCTTTATATTAAAACCTATCGACATCACTCTTATATCATTGAGCACATTTGAGACAGAAATAGAAGAAGAATAATCAGATTCTTGTCATCCAAGATTTGTCGATGAACAAAGATAAACACATTTGGAAACAATCAGGGTGGAGGATTTTAAGTGTCTAATGCCTGTTACTGCTTTAAAGCAGTAAACACTAATGAGAGTCAGGTTAGAGCGAGTCCTTTTTATTCTGAAGCATACACACACTCGCCGACCGAGGATCTTTACAAAATGTATGAAAGCAGATTTGCATATTACCTTAATGTGAGCTGTACCTCAGGCGTGACCAATTCAGCATCAACTTTATTTTTCGGTGAAGTACCAATCTGACAAAGCTTCGCCTTTCGGTGTTTGCCACGCTTGCTTTCGGTGCTTGCGCACGTGTGAATTCTCTCATTATTAGCATGTGCCAGGCTGTGTTAGCTGCTCCTGATGGGAGGGCCACACTGAGAGTCTTGGCCTTCTTCGTGATCACTCTCTTGCTCACCTCATTAAGTTGCCACCTCCAACTCAATTATTCACACCATTTAGCACTTAGTCAGTTCTCTATTCTTTCTCTCTCTCTCGCTCTCTCTCGCTCTCTCTCTCTTTTCCCCTCCATCTCTTGATCTCACTTTTCCTCACCTTGCTCTTTCTTTTTACACCGTTTTCACACTCATTTTCAGTTCCCATTTCAGTCGCACTGGAAGTTACTTTCGACGGTTATTTCACTCACCTCTGAATGATACGAGTCTCATCTGTATCAGGGACAACATGTTCTAGCTCTGATATCATTAGTCCCATAATAATGCTCCAGTAGTGCCGACTCTTACCTGCAAGCAGTGGCCTTGCTATTCTTAGCAGCTGTGCTCGTCTCTTCTTTAACTGAAAATGCCTGAGGGATAATTCACACCAACAAAGCACCGACAGGAGAAGATGGTGAGGTGCTGTATTAGTGAGGTCATGTTGCTGCAGGGTACAGGTAGAAAGGTAGAAAAAAAAACAAAAAAAAAAACAACAGCAATTCAAGATTGATGCATTTCATTTTTTTGACAAATGAAATCCTATCTTTAGCTTCTTTTTTTAATTCTGGTTATGTAAGAAAAAAAAGCACAATGCATCATGCTGGAGCACCAAGCAATGGCAAATGCTTCAGTCCTCTGACGACTGAAATGCTTTTTATATCTCAGCCCATCCAGAGCCTGACGGTAGAGGCCTCTGTGTAAAGAGTCCATCAGCATTATCTAATCCATCAGTACATGGTTCATAAGCAGCTGGAGCAAATTGAGTTTAAGTGTCTTACCCAAGGGCACATCAGACATGTAGCTGCAGGAGCTGGGGATCGAACCGTCAACCTTCCAGTTAGGACCGAGTCGGACGCCACCAACTGAGCAGCAGACATCGATATCCCCAACTTCAAGGGGAAATTTGAGTTGTTTGTATGTATGATCAGTTTCCGGAAGCTGACAGACGATGTATTCTTTGCACACGGTGCTGTGCAATAACTGGAACGTGTTGGTTACCATGCAAACTGAAGAAACACACGCCTTTGAAGCGACATCCTGTAGCGCGTCATCCAGGTCACTTCTGAGAGTTAAACCCATCGGCAGCTTAAAATTAGACTAAGCTTCTGTAATATTTTTACCGCAAAGATTTTTTACAACCTGAACGTGTAAAGAAAGGTGCCTAGGTTGGAAACTCCCTCCCGCTGCCTGAGAGGACTTTAAACGGTGTGACTGTCGAAGTCTCACTCAAATGTTTTTCTTTTCTCTCTAATGCCTTAGCACTTATTTTTAAATCTGTGCTCTGGTTTCCCGGCTTCTCTTTTAAATAGGAACACTTTAAAACTGATTTACCGGTCTTGGCAGCTATTATGATATGGTGTCAAGTATGTGAGTTCAGGCCTTCAACATCTTTCCACGAGCATCATTATTTCATGCATCTTTTCATGGTTTGAACGGAGCGTTCACCGAGAGTCTTTCATCACAAAAATAAGCATAGAATAAAATAGCACAATCTTTTCATGGTGAGGGCAGCATCTGTGGGTGGCCAACCCTTGAATATTTCGTTTTCAGAAGTACGAGTTCCAATGTTGCAATAGATAGAAAGTCTCATTGTATGAAGAATACAACACAACTTTCTTTGCAGCCATTCTGTACAGCAGCGTTTGCAAAAATAGGCTTACATGTGAAAAATATATAATTGTAGTAATGTACGTAATCAGTGAATGAGTATAGTGAATTTTATGTATATTAAGAGAGAGAGAGAGAGAGGGGAGTAGATTTAACAGTTATGGAGCAGAAAATGTGTACAGTTATTATTAAGCGTCAGGTGAATGAATAAATACAACAGATATGATAAATAAAAACAGATGTAGGGCAGTCATTGAATAAATATGCATTAGTCACAGTAATAATTAAACAGTTTTAAAGCAGCGAGTTATAAATAAACATTTTTAATCTCTGTTGCAAAATGTGTATTACCACCAAAACCCCTTGATGAAACCTTGCAGGCGCTGTGTGAAGTCCTGCTTTGAGTGGCTCGGTGCGTCACCAGTCTTATTAATGAGAAGAGTGAGAACAGATTCTGCTCTCCATGCGGAGCACAATAGACGGCAGCCAAGAGGTTTCTGGGTCCCATCACCATCAGCGCCGGCCTCAGCCATCATCAGAGGCTGGCCGATCAAGCGTGGCACGCGGTGGCCGCACCGACACAGATGTTGACCGAGCTCATTAAGTAAATGGGCCTGTAATTGATTTCAGTCAATACCCTATCCTCAGCCAGGGTGTGCATCTACCGATCGGAAGCAGGCTCCGGGGGACTGGGGCTAACAGCTTGAATAAATGCAGTGCCGGGGTTCCAGATAATGCCAGTCTTTGCAAATGCTTATGGGGATTAGTTTGACTTGAGTTTAGCTATTTAGGGAGTTAATGTTGATTCCCAGCAGCGGCTTACCTTCCAGATGAAAACTATCGATTAGATGTAGAAGGCTTGGGCTGCTGCAGCTTTTTGCTTAACACCAAGTTACTCTGCATTTCTGCAATTCTTTCCATTTCACACAGTATAAACCTCCAAGATCTACACGTTTGCCCACAGTTATGCGATTTGTGAAACCAAGCGATGTGAGAATACTTTTTGTGTCGATGATTATGTTGAAAATAAACTGGTGCAGAACAGTGTAACCTACAATCCAACCAATCCAAGCATTTCAAATCAAAACACATCACACACATGTTCACTTCTCTACGTTTTTTTTTTCTGCATTGTAAAAGATTTCTGACACCAGCAATTTTGAATCATATATATAAAAAAATAAAAAAATCCACATGCAGCCGATTGCTTGTGTATATATTGATACAAAATAAATCTCCTTTAATTCCTCGGTCTTGCTCTGGTGCATTTGCGCTCCAGAGTCCGACAGAGCTCCTTAGAGCACCAATGCATGGTTAATTAAGTCACATTATCAGCCGGCCTAATTGGCCGTGATACTGTCAGGGCCGAGGCATACATCCTCTGGTAAAATTTCCTCGTGGCTCTCAGGAGCAAGTGAGCAAGAAGATACTCAGTGATTACACTCGGCTGCAGTGGCTGTCCTTTGTTTATTAGCAACCTAAGTGCTGGCTGGATAACGAAGGTTTAATCCTCGTGGTCAGCAAGTTTCTCTTCTCAGGAAGTGATGGGTAGTGGCTGTCGCTGTGTGCTCTTTGTGGATGCTGCATTTGTGGCAAGGAGACATAAAACTGAGGTGAGTCAAACAATGGGACATTATTTTCAACCTGAATCGAAAGCCAAAAGTTTGAATGAGCTAGTTTGAGTTCAGATGCGAAATGATAAATAAGCAGGAGCTTTTGTTGTCGTCCGACTGCTCATTCACACGCAGGTGGAAGAGGCTGCTGTGTAACATGGGGTTAAGTGTCTTGCTCAAGGACACATCGGACATGTGGCTGCAGGAGCTGGGGATTGAAATCCTGACCTTCTGGTTGACAAACGACCGACTCTACCAACTACGTCAGAGATCCTGATGATATTTTTATTGATTTGTAAAAAAAACCAAAACCATTTGGTTTCTTTTCTAGAAAATTGGATCACGTCCAGTGTCGTGAAAACACTATGCAACATATATGTTTTGTCAATTTGATGTTGAGCGTCGGATGCAGCCAAATCACAAGAAGGAGCATTGAACATAATGACTCCTGCTCTTGACGTATGAACTCTGGTCTCCTCAATGAAACTCCCGGGATTGTTTGACCCCCAAACAAAGAGTATTTAATGACAAGGGCAATAAAGATCTACACCTATTATCTTTCAAATCTCGCAATATGATGATTTTTAACCTTCATCACAGCGGTGCGGACAGATGGGTGAACAGATTGGCCGACAGTGTCATCATCAAACCTTGAGTGCAGCGGAGCTACGACAGATCAGTGTGAATGGTTCTCCCCTGTCAACAGCATCATGTCACTGTCACCAGCACACATTCTGCAGGCCGTCCTGGCAGCTCCGCCCCCAGTGGATACTTCTACTTTGCCAGATGAATAGGAAATTGGCTTCGTGCTAACACGGCAACATTGTCACACACACACACACACACACACACACACACACACACACACACACACACCTCCTTCCCCATTCTCAATATATTACATGGCTCCTAGGGGACATTTGTGTTGGCCACTGGCAGTAAACACGCTTCATTACAAGGTCTTTTATTTTCAGAGCGGCAAAGATGCATCCAAATCAATTCCTGTTTGCCCTTTGATCTAGTGTGCCAGAGCTTGTACGCTACACAAGGGCTGTACATTTTACAGAGGCGCTGGCGACAGGCCCTGGAGGAATAAAGATGACTGTGTTACCAAGATGACAGCACAATGCGCCTCTTGTTATCAGTGGAGTCTTAGTTGGTGTTTTTTTTTTTTTTTTTTTTTTTTTTTTTTGCAGCAACACAGAAATGTCCTTGCACTTCTTTTCGAGTGTAATCTTTGCCAAGAAGATACAAGCAGCATGTTTTATTTATTTAGGTAACCTTCTTGAGAAACGAAAAGACTCCACCGATGAAAGGCAGGAAGGGAATTTAAGAAAATGATGATTGTTTTTCAGCAAAAAAAGACTTTGTGGAACTTTGTGGATCACGAAGCAGCCTTTGTTGTCTTTCGAGGACCGTGCCATGTGAAGCATATCTGCTTTTCTTTTGTGTTTTATATGTTCTTCTCATAGGAGATTCAAGAACACTGAACAGCGTGACACACAAACGATTCTGTGCAGGGTTTTTTTTTTCTTTCTTTTCTTTGCAAACCCGTAAAATGACTAAAATCAGGGTGTTATTGATGAAAATGTGCAGAATTCAGGCCTAAAGATCAGATTTTTTTTTCTTTGGATGTTGGCTCTGTGGGTTGGAACGAAGCGTGCCTGCAGTGGTTTCCTGTCTTCACAGATGTCACTCCACTCATCTCAGGCCATCTCGCAGCACTTGAGTGTTGGGCCAAACCAACGCCAGCTTCGAGCCCTGGCCTCGCCAGACCGCTAACAGTGTCCAGACCCCCAAATGCCACGTCCATAATCTGCCTGCCAATTTTCATCAGGCTCACCTCAGACGCCACTGTGACTCCTCCCCCCCCCCTCCCCCCCCTCTTAGAGTTCCACGTAAACACACACACACACAGCGTGACGTTGACCAGAGAGGCTTGAGCTGTCTCTGTTCATAAGAGAGTTCTGGAGCTCAAATGGTTCTTCTTCACGTCAGGTGAAAGCAGCAGGAGCAAAAGTTAACCCTTCATTAACCAGCTCACTTCTTTTACAAATACAGTGCTTTTAAATAATACCGTTTCTCTTACACGTTTGCATATTCCCCATTTCAACAAAACGTTATAAGCTACAACTAAAAGGAGCATAAATGTAGGAGATGTGCCTGCTGGGAGTCTCTTTTCATGGTTTACATGGCTGCAGCTTTAAATGCTAATGAGACAGTTGCACAATGAGGTGTGTGAACATGCATTTATGTGGCTCTCTGTGTGGCGCTTTTCTCCGTGCATAACCGTCTCACCTGAATATTCAACACATTCATTTGCAACACTTTGGGATAGAAAATATGCACATTGCACACATCTCACAGTGTGTGGGAGACAGAAAAAAGGCGAATACTGGAATATTCATTTCTCCAAAAAAGAATCCTACAGATTATTTTAGAAAACGTTCCAACCTTAATCAACATCTTTCATAAATCCTCCAAACTATGGCGTCGTTCTCCACATTTCTGCGCAGATAACTGTCGGTTCCCCTGCTCGAGTCTACAGTCTTCATTGTTGTGTGGGAGAGAAACAACGTCTAAGGAATCAGGATTAGAAACTTATATAAATTCCCCCTATGGGAACGCTAATGTCTGAGCCGTGTAACCAGGCGATCTCATTTGCATGATAGAGACTTCAGACAAGCACAGCCTTTATAGATTCATATGCTACAAATCAGTTTCACCAAGTACAATTGCAAGCGAGCATAGCTGCTCCATGCATTGCACCACCTTGAAGAATAAATAAATTCTGAGTTAAACCTGAGACTGCAAGCTTCGGTCTGATCCCTCACACAATGTGATTAACAGGAAATGAAAGATGAAAAACATGTTCTTCACAGATGTGTGCTTATTGATTGTACTATTATCTTTTACTGTACTATGTACCAGGTATGGCTACATATATAAGGTATTCGTCAGGGCCTGATTCAGTCAGAGTTGTTAGCTCCAGAAATTGAACAGTATTTGCTCCCACTATCTCCAGGTTGAATAGTATATATTTGAATAATAGTATTCAGGCGACAAACAGGTCCAACATGTTTTGCACTCGGTGCAGTTTGCTCTCGTTTTGAGTCTGAATGTGGGGCTCGGCTCTCTTCCTGACAGACGACTTCTCAGCCTACTGTCAAGTCGATGAGCTTGGGAGGGGTGGCGGATTTATTTCAAGTTTATTGAGAGGCCAGATGTGAACGTTTGAATATGAGTTTCACTGTTTAAAAGTGAGCATTCTTCCTGAATGGAGCATCGATTGACAACTCAGAGAAAAAAAACAACAACACTTCCTTCATCCCCTTCATGTGTTCAGTCCTCAGACCCCCCCCCCCCCCCCCCCCCCCCCCCCCCCCAGACAGATTGACCACTGCTTGTATTAACAATATGAAGTACAACCTTTTATTTGCAGCAGATTCAGTTATACACTTTTGGAATTATTTTACTGATAATTGGAAAAGTTTCTGTGCGACGTCTCTTATAAATACTGTGGTGCAGTTACCACCAACTCTCTACAGACAGGAAGTGCTCCAGATATGCTGAATTAAAAACACTCAAACAACACCAGCATGCAGAGATTTGTTTTTTGCTGTGACACAGTGAGGGACGTATTTAACCCTTTACATGTGTTTTGTGTACTAGATGGCGTCTTTACACTTACACAGCTTCAGTGGGTACAAAATCTGTGATTCATGCTCTCGGTGTACATCATGCAATATAGAACCAAAACTAAACCGCCTTATAACACTACTATGAACAGGTGTACTGGATGTGAATTTAATAAACTGTGTTCAGATGACACAAGTGTTTGTAAGTGAAAGTGAGTTATTAGTGTAAAAGTGAGACGTACACAGGGTTTTGAAAATGATACAGTAGGTTATGTAAGAAGTTGACTTGTGTACATTACGTGGGTGGATATGAGAGTTTACACGCTACATGCAGCCTGCAGGGATTTATTGACATTAATGATACTAAATGTGTGTGTGTGGTTTTTTGTGTGTATACATAAAGAGTCTTTCTTGGAGTGCACAGATCTGTCTTCCTCTGTTCCTTTGATTTGTATGTGTGTGCTGAGTCCATGTGTGTTTATGGACTTTGGGATCATGTCATCTCTGCTCGAGAAATACCAACAGCAATATTAATGAAGACAGGGGCTGCTACCATGGGAGAACGCAAAGGCTGCAATACGCTTGTTTTATCAGCGTGTGTGCATGTGTGTGTGTGTGTGTGGGTGGATGCGGGTGGATATGTTGACCTCAGCCTGTGTGCTCCTGACAGCAGCATAATGAAGGTGTCTGCTGTTCAGTTAGCTGAGTCGGACTCCTTCCATGGGATCTCCGGCCGGGGTTGTGCAGAAACACTGAGCACGCCATTTAACACGGCTCTGACTCCAGCAGAGACGGGGTCATGGGCGACAGAGTGGAACATGCACCTTGTGCTCAATCAGGGTCACAGAGGCCATGATAAAAGGGAACACTCAACATTTTAGGAAGTCCTGTTCGCTGTCTCAGAAGGCTAGAGGAGGAAATCAATACCAGTTTCCCTGTTGTGTGGTGTACAGAGTTGTGTTTAGTTTAGCTTAGCACACGAAAGGCAGCCGCTGGACACCACGAGCTGGTTGAAGTTTACGAAAAAAAAAAACCTCCTGAAGCTCATATTTACATTTATATTGCTTTTTTTATCTGCACAGGGATGGATGTATATTACATTAATAATGTCACATGTCAGGTCATTTGTCAACATTGAACACTCGGGCACTGTGCTCTAAATGTCCTCTGATATATTAGTGTCAAGTGTTCGATGGGTGCATACCAAGCGGGCACCTCCAGTATTAACAAATTCAGCTGATACAGAAGTGCAAGAAACTACAATGGTGTCCACTTTATGCTGCAAAACTCAGAAATCACATACAGTACACACCCACATGAAAAATGTCTTCACTGACACACACTGTACAAAAGACGAGTTATTTTTATAACTCATCTGTTTTTATTTTGTGTTGAAGGATATCTTTTATGCATAATTAGGGGCGTGGCCAATATTACTGCAAACCTAATGTAAACACAGCTCTGACGACAGTACAGCTGGCGGGACTTGAGCGTCTCACACAGACATTTACACAGGATAGACTGGATTTCTCCTTTATTCATGTGCATATTTTTGCATATTCGGCCTATAAAACATTGAAAAAGATATTTTTCCCTAAAATTGTCATGGTCAGCGAATCCAACTTGTGCAGTTTATAAAAAGTCTCCTGGTCATCACAGAAGTTCTTCAAAGTAAGGCAGTTTATATGTTATGCCTAGAAATAGATGCAATTAATTTGATTGACCCATGGAGTGTAATTTAAGAGGCAGTAAATCTGTAACTATACTGAGAAATGAGATCCACCAACATGCTCTGACAAATCACATCTGGATCTTCAGAGGAAATATCCCGCAAGCTGACTTTTAAAACCTCCTGTCAAGCAATTAAGCGTGTTTAAGAGTATTGAAAAGATGTGGACAGTGCAGCGTAAAACTTTGTGTTATTGCCCCTCAAACCCTGAACATGTGAAGCATGTGTTGGGAAGGAGACGGCGAGGAGAAGTGAAAGCTTGCAGCTTATCCTGAAAAACGGTCAAGGACACGGATTTAAAGAGTAATCCTCAAGCTCAGCGTTTCCCTTTGAATGTGTCCCAAACTTTGATGCCGAGTGTTCTCACAGATGGCGCTTTGTTATTTAACAGCTTTACGCTTCCTCGCCAAATTATCTGCAAACATGAAACAATCACCTCGAAACCTCAGGACGTGTGTGATGTGATAGAATGAAGATGTATAGCATGGATGCAGATATACAAACAGAGACAAATGTAGGTATGATAAACCCAAAATGTAACAACCACCCAAAATGTTATAAAAAAACAATGTAACAAGTTGTTACCTTTTTGCTGGAGAGAGGGAAGTCTGGGTTCACATACTTTGCTTGCTACTGAAAAGTGGAAGAAAATGGGTGGCTGGATGTGTGTAACAGTGTTTATTATGTTTGTCAATGCTGGAGGCGAGGTCGAGTTAGTATCAGTCCTGAGTGTGGGAGGACAAAAAAAGGGACATTTGACAGGATGAAATGTGCTAAAAGCTGAAGCACTCCCTGGAGGTATGAATGTGTTTATGGACGATGTACATTAGCAGAAAGTCCTAGCTTACTGGATGGAGGCTGGGTTAACATCGCTGTGGAAATATGTCTGCATTTTGTGCAAAATGTCACTCCAAATGTGTTCCCAGTGGGACCTAAAAAGGATACGCTTTGCAACAAAATGAAGGGAGTAGAGGAGATAATTGATGTAATGAACTATTCAACATGCAACACCTCCAGCAGGGACACACTGAATGTCACCCCAAGTCTCATAAAAACATAATCACTCTTAATCTTCATATACCCTCATGAGGTTAAGCCTATGTTCCTCCTTAGGTTGGCTAGACGACAGTAAATCTTCATTACAGGTGGAAGACTGTGCGGCATGTTGGAAATGTCCCTGAACACTTATTTACCTGCATAAATTGAGTTTAATACATATAAAGGTTTAACAAAAAGAAGTATGTCTTCTTCTTGTTATTAATTAGTCCTGTTACAACGTTTATACCGGCCCTCTCTGATAACCAGTAAAACACAACGATTCACATTGAATAAAGCTGTTACTAATATGTTTCTACATACAGGAGTTCAGAGCATGTATTTTCAGGTGTATAATATTCAAATGGCAGGGTGTCAAGTTACCATCATAAATACAAAAACCGGCAACTTTATTTAAAATATTAAAAACAACATCAACATCAATCATTTTTCCTTTTTTCTTAAATCCATACCTTCACTCGTTTAACTGTTAAATTAGTTCCACTTTAACAAACATGGATTGCAGTGGGGGATTTGAACCCCCACTGCTTTGAACATCCCATAATAATAAAGGCATGTAGAGCGTATTTTAATTAAAATGGAATCGCAGCCAGGTATTGTGTTTGTCATCCAGCGGTGAATATCGATCGGAGAGGAACAACATGTAGCCTCATTAGCTGCTGGAGGCGGAGCAAAGACGACACAGCCACTTAGATGCACCGCTGCACTCAGATGAAAGGGGGGCTGAATGAGTGGCGACACCCCTACTTAACCCCCCGCTGAGGGCTGGGAGCCCCCCCCTGCTGCTTTCAGCTTACTAAATCACAGCGCCTTGTAGGCTTAGTTTGAACTAGTGACCTGCTGGGAGTATTTATATTTCGATTGTAATGTCACTTGACCTTTGCTTCCCTCGATGAGATAAAGGTCTCTCCTTTTTCAAGCCGTGAAATAGTAAAGAAAAACACACGCATGAATCATTTAAGATCATAGGTGTGGCCGGAAATGCATAAAGGAGCGTGAGAGATGTAATGAGCTGAGGGTATAAACACTGGGCTCTCTGTGGACAGACACTTTGAAATGTGTTATTGAACTGATTTGAATAATTCAGAACATGTTCAACAGAAAGAGTTTAGGCAAAAAAACAGACACAATCATTTGTAAGACAAGTGATATATTTTAACACATGGACAAAAGCTTCACACACACAATCAAAGAAATGTTAAACAACACAAACTTAAATAAGCAGCTCTGCCCAAAAGAAATCTGAACTGCGTTTGACTTCTTACCTCTGAATAATATGAGGCTGTCTTTTGTTAATCCCATCAGCTGTGACGAGCCCCGCAGTCATACCGATGCCAATTACTTTTTTTGTCTCTAGAATAAACATCACTTTAACGTCATTAACGCTGCAGAACGGGAAATAAATGTGTGCACGGATCCTTTAATATAATGATATAATCAGCTCTGTTTAACAGTCCAATCAGTAAGTGGTCTGTGATGCTACAGATACGACGTATGCAGAAGCCTCTAGTGGCAAATGAGGGGAAAACAATTGCTGAGCCATTTTCTCTTCCATATGAACGACAGGGTTCCCCGTGCACAGACGAAACACTGAAAATGTCTTTCCCTGCTCTCTGTCTCCCTGATTTCTGACTCTGTCCACTGACATAATAAACACTCCGGTATTTAGTCCTTCCTCTCAGTTTTAGAGAAACTACTGCAGAAGTTCCAGACACTAAACAGCATATTTTCTTTTTAAGAGTCTTACTTCTTAATCAGACTTTTTTATCGTAGTTAATGATTTTTCAGGTGTAAAAAAAGTCGTTGTGGTCCTGCTCATTCTGACTTTATTGTTGTCGTGTGTTGAAGCCACCCGGGCTGAATTGCCTTTGAATGGATTTTCTTCTGACTGCAATTCCAAAAAAGCACAAGGCGAGCTTGTCAGATTGGCGCTGTGGGGGTCAGAGCATAGACGGGCTGAGTGCTGGCCTTGAAAGTGGCCAGCTGAACGTTAGCCTGCTTGTCTTGTAATAGATGTTCTGCCTCATCCGTCCCCGCCCGCCCTCTTCCAGCACCTCCTGCCCCGGGCCTGAAACCCTGTCAGACATGCCTGCTGCTCACACACTCTTCCTCTGGATGTTTATATTTTCTCTCTCTGTCTGTGCACTCTCTGCTCTTTCTCTTTTTCCTTGTAACTCTCTTTTCAGTCCATTTATCTCATTATGGTCTGGCTATCTCCAGTGGCGTTGAAAATGAAGTGTTAATCTCTCTTCTCATCAATCTCCCCCAGCCCAGAAGTGCCCGAGTCTCTGCCTGCATCACAAAATGATGACTGGCACTTTTACTTGTTTGGAGAAATAAGTGTGGGGGCTAAATTGAATTTTAATGGATCGCGCATACCCCCAGTGAAAGGTGCAATCCATTACTGAATGATTGTAATGTTATTTGTTGCCAGTGTTGATTTATAGTGCGTATAGTGTGGAGGGCAAAAGGTGGGCACTTTAGGGAAGGAAGCTGTGTGTTGTGTTGATGGGGTTTTAACTACTGCCCAGCGGAGAGAGGAGAGGAAGTTCAGGACTATATTAGCTGTTTATTCACCTTCTTTTGAAGGAGACAGGAAGTGGTGCGATTAAGTCGTGAGGGTGCACGCCTGGGTCAAGTGTAATTATAAAGGGAAAGTTGTGTGGCACAAGTTCTGCTCTTGTGATTTAGATCTTCCCTCTGTCCAACTGTAAACTGGAGAGGACGTGGTCAGTCAAATAATAACATGAGTACGTTTACATTTTTCATTTGCTGTCGTCCTGATTTTGAATGATTTCTTAAATGTATTAATCAAACATTTGTAGCCCCAACAAGACTTTTGAGACATCTGCATGGATTTCTTTTTTTTAATCAAGCAAGAAAATTGTTTGTCATCTTTTCTTATTTAATCAAATATTATAATATCTCACTTAATACAAGTTCTGGATACTGATAAAGTGATTTTAAATAGGTTCAGGTGACTTATACAGCACACATAAAGCAACAACAGAATATGGTAAAAAAAAAAAAAAAAAAGGACTGAAATTGTCTAATAGAGTTTAATACATGGCTGAGCGAATTGCTGGATTCTAATTGGCCAATTATGCAGAACAAGGTTTTCTATCCCTCGGAGGGTTTAAAAGTGTTTTTATTTTCTAAATGTCGATGTGTTTATTGGTTTATGATGAAAGTTTAATCACATTGCAACCTCAAGGAACACATCCACATTTGTGCTTTTGAGAGTCTGAACAGGCTGTAGGGTTTCAAACATGGTTTCCCTCCAAGCGATACACACACACACACACACACACACACACACACACACACTCCTTCACAATAAACAAACCATAAAGACGCTAGCCTCGGTCTTTAGTTTTTACACATTTTGAAAACTTTCCTGCTCCGCTTGATTTCAAACCGTCTCTGTCAAAGACCTCTTCTTCCCAGCACCAGACTGTTATGTTCATGGTGACCTTACGCTTCTCCCCGGTGCGGCTCGGAGAGAGCAGCTAACCGTGTTATCCTGAGAGTCCTCCTCAGATGGAGGCTGACTCTCAGTTTAGCTAATCTGGCACCAGCAGCTGGTGTGCCGGGGGAAAAACAAATCAATTAGGAATCTCTGCTAGCACACAAACTTTGTTATTGGAGTCTCCGGTGTGTTAACCAGCTGGTGGATCCTATTGTCTTCGCGTCTTAACCCAGCTCAGGTTAGCCGTCGTGGAAGTCGTTCCCTCTCCGAGGAACCGCCATCTGCTGGCGATAAAACATTTAGTCTGCGGAGGGGAGGCGCCTTGGGAGCGAGTTAGCCAGATTGTCTAGACTTTAATATGTTACATGCAGCCATCACATATAAGCAGACTCCCCCTCCAGAGAGACTCTCCCTGCTACTCAGGGAAGTTTAGTCTCCAAGGCACGAGTGCTTCAACTTTTTGTCTTTCAATTTATGCTTTGTGATTGAGCGCCAGCAGAACTCCCAAACCAGAACATAGTGCCTGAGGAACTGAAGCAGTTATTCTCGATTGTCTCTGAAAACCTCCCTTAAAGTTGTTTTCATGCACTCGTTTTTGGTTTTTCCCCTTTTTACGTTTTATATCTCACAATTTAACGCTCCTTTGTTGTTGAACCTTTTTACTCACCGCTGATTGATTTTATTTCAAATGACTGGGTTTGAAATGCTGAGGTTTTTAGGATCTTTTACTGAAGATTTCAACTGATTCTTGCTAAAACCCCAAAACTTATTTTTTAGTTTTCTGAAATGATGTGTTCCTCAGAGGCACATCACTTTTTCTGTAGAAAAAGTTCAGATTTCCAAGAAAGTGAAATATCAGACCTTAGCAAACTAGAAGGGTTGAAAGGAATTTCTTATAAGATGGGAAGAACATTTAATTCCTTAACGTATCTAAAAGAAGAAAATGAAACCCATTGACCCTTTGTAAACCATTTAACGCAAATGTCACCCCTTGTGTGTTGCAGGCACTTCCTCTTTGCTTCTAAGACATTTCACTTTCATTAATAAAATCTCTAAAGTCTTTAAACAACAAAAACACTCGGGAGCCTTCATTTGAATAAAATTGATTGCTCAGCTTGTGCCTGTTAAAGCTCTTCAAGTGAGTCGAATAGACACTGTCTAATTCACAAAACACACACAAAAGGTTAACTGCACCCATAACTGCACCGATGCTGTTTGCTGGTATTTAAATGATCCATTATGCTGGACACTGCTGGATCTGTCCATGAAAATAAACCACGATGCAAAAAGGATAATTCACAAACATCCACGATTTGAGCCACATGCAAGTAGACAGAAAAAATGACCATCTTTGGTGAGTCGGCGGTAGCTGCGCAATTTTTTAATCGAGATGTACCTTGAAACTTGCAGTGATCATGAAAACAGAGCCTGGCCTCATAATATAAGTATTCCCTCCTCTCCTAGCTCGTCATCTTAATGAACATGCAGTGCTCAGCTAATATGACAGCACAGCTCCGTGCAGAGTAAAGGTGCAGGTAACTTCTCGCTACATTCACATATAGCTGGAAAACGTTTGTGTGTATGCTGTGACGAATGTTATCAGCACACAATGCTTTGTAAATAAAATCTTGAGCTAGAGCAGATAATGGGAGCAAATGATGCATAATTCTTTGGTCTATAAGTAATAAGTAATTGTTGGGTTAAAAGGGAGTAAATGTGAATGTATAGCTGGGAGGTCATGAAATTAACCAACCCACAGTTTTGCCTCCCCTTTACATACTTCTTGCACTAAGACTGAGTGTTGGCACATAAATCATGGAAAATGATCCAATATCAGGCTGAATTATGTTAACAACACCACCAACACTTATTAGTACAATACCTCAGCTCAACACGGCTTTAAAAACCAAACGAATGAGAATGCTAAAAAAACAATTAGACAGCCACCTGTCATCTTGGCAAGCATTAATGTGGCTTCATTAAAAGACAAATTTGGATTACTGTTCAGTGAATTAATTGAATTGCTTGTTTTGTTGTCTTACTTAGTAATAAAACCCAGCTGTAAGTCATCATACTGTATGATAATATGGATATGTCATGTTATTCATAGGTTGTGAAAAGCACAGGAGTGTGTAGATAGTCTTTAAAAGTACAAATTGATAATTTAATGGATTATTTTTTTCCACTTGAACTTTGATGCAAATGGAAGGATGTCTTTTTTATTGGCTCAAATCGTAGATATATTTTGCTCAGTGACTATAGTGTTAGTAGTTTTTAGTCTGATGACTGGGAGGCCTGAAAGGGTGAAAAGATGTCTAGGAAAGTGGCACCAACCACTGAACCCTCTCATGTTTGCATCACATGACAAATGCAGAAAAACTCAGCTATGAAGATAACGCTATGCGAACTGCAACACTATTTCAGTCGCTTAAGCTAAGTCATTGCCAGAACTTCACTTTCTCGATGTTTACATATATCGAGGGCAAAATCCTTCCCCCGTACAAAGCAACCAAGAGGAAAGCCTGCCAAGAAATTGTGATGTATTATTGATGTGTCTGGGTCAATAATGCAAAGTTAAGGGCAAAATTTTCTTCATTACCAAAGCATAGGTACAGTTAGCTAATAGGCTAATTAGCTAATACTAGCTAGCTAACCTAATGTTGGTATCAGCTGTCTCATTCAGTCAGTATTCTGTGGCAGTAATGTTAGTTAAACAGTCATATTTTGTTGAAGTTAAGTTCTCACAGGATTAACAGAAGTTTGTTGTTTTGTTTCTCACAAGGAACAACGTAGCATCAGGTAGCATTAATCCACTATCTCCTCCATTCTGGCTTTTCTTTCTCAGATGGGATTCTGCAGAAGTTCCTAGTCGATTACTGTATCCAACTGAACAACTCGTTAAAAAGAAAAAAGAAAAAAAACCTGGTTATATACAGGCGCCAGCAGAATACGGTCATTTCTCTGTAGAAGCCCGTCTTGGCTGCCAGCTGGGCGGTTCCATAAATGTGTGATGACACGTAAAAAGAATGAATATCACCGCTGAAACCTTGAATTATTTTACCGTTTTTCATATCAGGAATAACTCTACATAGCACTGCACAGTGCAGCATGATAGCAAGTAAAATACAGCTCATTTTCAATGCAATATTTTCCCATCTTCCATCAGGAGTGTTCCTCTCGTAGCCTGCTGGCAGTGACAGGAGATGGCTGTCTCTCCTAAACGCTCACTGTCATCCAAACCTCCCATGAACTGTTTGTGAGTGGCTCTGGAGTGAATCACACCACAGTTGGACTCGCTGAATAGCATCTCCATCTGGAGAAACTGGCAATTTCCAAATGGCAATATGTCAGGCTGCATCTGAAGGACTGTCACCAAATGTTCACAAACTGTATACGATTGCCTGAGTTGGACAACTTTTACCAAAACCCCAAATTCAAGCTCCTAATCTTAAAATCAAGATTTAAATTGGCACCTTAATTTGAATGTAATAGGCCTACTACTAGATTTTGTGTAGACCTCGCTCGTTTTCTTTAAGGTTTGGTTGTTTCGGTGCACCCTTAGCTTCGACAATTTTTCTTTTGTTTTTTTTTCTGTATGGTTTCTAAAGTAAAGATAAAAATGATGTATCTGTATCCATAATATCAGAGATTTCTTTTTCAGCTGCTGGGGCTGTACTCTTCCTCTCGGTAACCAGGGACTCTTTTAAGTGTTTTTGTTCCTGCACAAGAGGTCGACTGTTACACTAGCAGCCAATATCAGTCAGCTCACACTTGGAGCCCTCTCTATGTGCAGTATGGCGAGTGTGTTTTTGAGGGCGCGCATTTTTTGATGGAGGTACATCAAGCGCTGTAGGCAATAGCTGTGTTTTCCCAAGAGACTGTTTGCGAGGAACCAAAAATCAATGCGGGCAGCTTGCGGGCCGTTTGAAGGGCCTGACTCCCTGCTCTCATCCATCACCTACCAATCTGCCACCTTACCCGAGAACAAATCCTCACAGGGACCTCTCAGCGCAGCTCTGCTGTCCTGGCTGTGTGTGGTAGATACAGTACGTGGGTTT
The DNA here is from genome assembly GCF_947650265.1 of Symphodus melops. NCBI lineage: Eukaryota > Metazoa > Chordata > Actinopteri > Labriformes > Labridae > Symphodus > Symphodus melops. The sequence continues at coordinate 2,735,750 of NC_136694.1, read as the reverse complement.
TATTGGTCAATCTCAGTGCCCCATCGCTCACATCTACTTTTAGTCTGTCAATGTCTGTGTGGGAAGGGGGAGGGGGGAGCAGTCAAACATGCATCTCTATCTGTCTGACACTCACTTAATCCACCACTGAAGGCAGACAACAATGCGTTTTCAAGCGACACCATGCAGCATCGTTAGTTACAGAGAAAGACGGGAGGTTAATTCCTAATTTTTTTTACGCCATCCATGCAGACACTATTTCAGAATATCTTTTAACCCTTGTGTGGTGTTCGGGTCTGTGGGACCCGTTTTCATTTTTTATTAAAAGAAAAATGATACAATTAATTAATTTTTTTAACTGAGACTCACTGACTTTGGCTCATTTTCTGTGAAGAACATATATCAGAATACATATTTAATGACCACACACCATACACCCCCCCTACACATTTCTATTACATATAAGATGTCCGGGTCCACTGGACACAGGGAAACCTGATGGAGGAGCCCCCGAGAAATACCAAGGAATGAGAGTTGTCCTCGACATGTCTCAGGGACTCAGTGGACACAACATCACATGCGCCATTTTTTCTTTACCTCGCATTAAAAGCCACAAAATGCAACGGGTCCATCAGACCCACAAACACTGGCTGAGTAACAACAATATGAACATTACACAAGGGTTAAAGTATTTGTTCACTACTCAAGATTAAACTTGAGATTTAACCTAGACAATGTATCTCCTAACAATCACAATAATGGTGCCAGAGACTGTGGCTTCAACCACTTGTGTGGTTGAAGCATATAACTTTACACGTCCTGATAGGCCGATGCAACACCCTTGCCACACTAAAGAACAGCCCAAAAAAACATAAAGATAATTGTAAGTAGTTACTGACAGTAAGGTACAGCTAATAATGAGCCTAACAAATAATATACTTGTATTTAAGGCTAAAAGATTGGTTAAAATTCTTCCTCCAAGCAAGCAGAACATATTTGAGTCCGACCTGTTGCACCGTCCTTTCCCACTCTCTCTCTCCCCCAAATTTCTGACTCCACTGTCCTGTATGTAAAATAAAAGCATTAAAACAGTTTTAAAAAATCTTAATACATCCATAAACATCTCTACCCATACAGGAAATGTTCCAGTTGCTGTTTCAGCACCTGTACAATGAGCTACTTACTGACCTCCAGTGAAGACTAATAATAAACACAGTACTTCCTGTTCAGTATTGAAACCTGTTACTGAGACCAAGTCATTCAATATAGACCACAAACGTGTGAATCCACCACGGCAGCACATTGGACGTTTTTTTCTCTTCCAGTGAAAATGTTCAAATAAAACTTCCAGACCACTCTGGACTTGAATTTGGTTGCTCTATGGTGAAATTTCAACATGCTCCCACACACTGCTCTGTGTTTGCAATCACAGCTTTGGAGGCTGGAGTGATTGGCTTCAAAAATGCTCTACTTAAACGGGTAACACGCCTTGTTTATACACTTCTCACTCCAACTCACTCACGTCCTCTAAGTCCTTAAATGGGTCAAACAAACACTTACATTTCATCCATGCACTTTTTGATTCCTGCACGATAACGACAACTTGAAAGAAAAAAGACAACGCTGTCATCCTCATGATGCTGCAGGGAATATTATAAACACTGCGGCACAGTCACCTCTGACTTCCAGCAGACATGTTTTTAGATAAAGGCTCATTAAAATGCATGCAACCAGCACCAGTGCACGGTGAGCTGTGCAGAACACATGAGGGTGCATTTAACCCTTTATGATGCCGACTTTTGGACTCAGTTGCTGGTTTAGCAGGTTTCAGAATCAGGCACACACACTAAACAGACACAATGTGTGTTTAGTGTTGTGTACCACTTCATGTTTTGCTTTTGAAACTCATCATGCTTCATTTTTGAAACATGACCAGACACAATGCATTTGTGTTATTGCCAACTTGACACATTTATTCCAGAAGTATGATGAACTCTCTTTGAATCCAGATCATGCAAAACCAGAGAAACCAGAGCGGTACCATGTTTTTGAAGCATCAGACGACTGACCAAGCGGCTGCATGTGATGAGAGCGAGAGCATTATTGGAAAAATAGTTTCAGTCAAAATGTGAATGTGGGTGAGTTGGGTCATTTTCACTCATTTTCTCGGCTTTTACTTTGACTTTCTTTTAAGGCTCCTGCTCTCCTGGAACAAGTGGCCGGTCTGCCGGTCTGTGCTCTCGTCACTGTTCAGCTAAGTTAAGCGACGAGAAAATCCTCCAAACACTCGGCGTATTATTTCCAAGGATGAAGAAAAAAACAACAAGGGGGATACTAATACTTTCGAAAGCCTGAAAACTTGTCACAGGGGATACTGCAGCTCAGAATGGAGGCTTGGGGAGGAAGCACAGTGGTAATAGGCAGGAAGGCTTAAGGATCTCTTATCCTGGGCCTTAGCAGTCACACAGAGTACAAGCAGGGGGTCAACGGATCTACTTCAGCTGCCGATATACCGCTGGGCTCAAGCTGGGATTGGCTCTGTGTGTGCATGTGTGTGTGTGTGCATGTGTGTGTTGGGAAGTTCGGGCTTTGCATGCTTGGTTACTTTGCAGTATCAGGACTACTGTGGTACAGATAAACAGAGTGGGGGGAATAACAAATAGGGTGATCATGGACTGGGAAAGACTCGCTGCAGCCGCTCAGGAATATTGTAAAGGCGGTGGGGACGTGGGTGTGGAGGATTTATTGACAGGAGAAAAGAGGACTACTGGAATGTCAACCAACTCTTTATTAAGATCACTTACAAAATCAATGCGAGCCAGTCACACACACACACACACACACACACACAGACACACACACACGCTAGGGCTTGTGTGGTGGATACCCACACCTGCTGAGGCTTCAGGAAAATACACGACAATAAAGAGCCCACGCTTTTTGCACGGCATGAATATTGCTGTGTGAAATAAACAACGAACAATAAACATGAATCTGTCCAAGTTTACGCCCACATACAAGATTTAATCGTTCCTTTTCCAGAGCAACAACAGCTGTCGGACACACACACACACACACACACACACACACACACACACACACATACACACACACACACGCATGTTGGCCACTTTAGGCCCCACTATCAGTTGATTTACTGCAAGTTAAATGTGGCATGGGACAAGAATCAATAACTCACTGATCGAGCTGGTCTGTGTTGGAACATTAACACAGATAAATGTCTTTAACATCTAATTATACTTCTTAGCAGCGATAGTGGTGCAGCGATGGCGCACTGCAAAACAAAAATAATTGCTTGACCCGTTGGTATATTTTTTTTCTCTTATTTCAAAGCATTTACTTCTTGTAATATCTCAAAACAAGATGTTTATTAGGACGTGTCAAGTACATGTTGGATGAATACGCTTGCTAACTTTTTTATTTTGCTGTGTATAACATCTCAAAAGTTTGGATTTACGAATAGACTTGCACTAATGACTTTCTCTGTGTCCTATTTCCAGACTGCAAAAAGTTTAAAAATTAACTTTATTCTTTTAAATGTTTTATTCTGCTGCTGATGTTCACTATTGACCCACAATGCAAAGCACAAAGGAATAGTAGAAGCAGCTTGCAGTGATGAAAAAAAATAAAAATAAAAATCCATTGTAAATGATCCAACAGGGTTTTATGAACTGCTGCTTCATTCGCCTCTTATTGTCGTGATATTCTCCTTTTTTTTCCCTTTTGGAGTCAATGAACTACTGAGAAAGTTTTCAGCTGAGGGAATTCACCCTGATGTTGTGGTGCACAATCTCAAGAAGCGAGCGAGTCAAGAAACTGTAATAAAAATCACATGCCAAATGTCAAGTCGGCCGTTTTAAAGCCCCATGTGACGAACTTCAATTCAGTTTGGAATCTGGTGGCAACTTTGGATTTAATCAGTGATGTTTTTCCACGATATGGACCGTGTTTCACATGTGGACGCTCACGCAGGTCAGCATGTGGTGGACACTGTAGCTTCAGTGTTTAGCCAGCTCTGCATGGGTCTGTAGCTTCAGTGTTTAGCCAGCTCTGCATGTGGTGGACACTGTAGCTTCAGTGTTTAGCCAGCTCTGCATGTGTCTGTAAAGCTTTCTGCGTTCTAACCTCTCTCCATGTTTCAAAAGCATCTCCAACATTGATCCTAGTTTGAGCAGCTTTCTGCTGCTGGAGCTTATTAGAAACATGCAGAGGCTTTTTAGCTCGGGTACAATCACTTCTATCTGAAGCAGTTCCACTGCCCGCTTCCATCGCTGCAACACCTGTTGACCTGATAACTGCTCTCATATCTGGCAAACCCAGGGGCGTCCAAAACGGCCTTCAAAGCCCCGCCTACCTTCTCTGGTCCAATCAAATCCAGAGCATTCAGGAGCAGAATCTAAAGTTAGAAGGAGACCTACTGGCTGCCGCATTGTTGTCAGAGAAGCTTTAACACAGCATATTTCCTTCATGTCTAATCACAGAGGAAGAGAGCGTATCTTATAGATTTGTCATTCAAAGCCCTTTACAGCCTGTAATGATCAGGGTCAGATTTTGAACATTAAGACGTAGTATTTCTGCAGCTTCTTCCTGTAGGAGAGTGAACTGAAACCACATTAGCTCACACTTGCACAGTTTGAGTGATAAAGATGTGCAGCCTTTTAGCTTATTGTGTGTGGGCCAGACAGCCGTCACTCATCACTGAGTTCACTAGATGTCTTACGTATTGGTCCATTAGAAATGTCTAAAATCCGAGATCAGACAAGCTTCTATTTTAGTCACTTTTTAAATGAGCAACTCAGGCATAACTTTTGAAACCTGTCTCCTTCTGACCGCACTGCTGTCCACCCTGCACAGAGCACATGATACATGTTGGACATCGTCGTTGCAAACACGCCATACATGCCTAATCCACATGCTGTAATTATGTTCTATCATCTTGTAATTATGAGAAAACAATCACATAATTACGACTTAGCAACCCTAATAACAAGATCCAGATATCGGATTCAAGGAAACAATTATCTGATAAGAATGAGATATGATCAGCTGTAATTATTAAAAACAATGATCTAAATAAAATAATAAGACATCTTTTAATTATCAGCATGAAGAGGTCAGGCTAAATAGTCAGTGTTAAAAGTGAACAGAATTTTTATGGCAGGAAATTCAGTGACTGCCTTTGAAAAAGTGTCTGTGCGGTATCTGATGGCTGAGGGAGAATATCAGCGTCTGCTTTGGGTCAGGATTGTTGTCCTCATGTTGTCTGACAGCTTAACAAACATGCTGCATCATGTGGAAGAATTTAAAGATCGATATTTTGACTTTGAAGTCGTGAAGTTGTGGACTTTCTCCACCGCTGATTAACCTGCTGGAATTTGAAATGACGGGTTGCTGTGCAAGACGTATTTGCGGCGTTATCACTGAAATGCCAACAGTAGATGAAAGAAACGTTATATTACTCCACAGGATCCAGATGATCTGATTAGGTTAGATTAGATTGCACCTTGCGGCATACATCTGCATAGTAAAGAGGAGGAAGGACGATTTCCCTGAAATTACTAAAAGTTCTTATCTCTGCTTTCAGGCTGAGATGAGATCATAAACATAAAGATTAGACACGTTAATATTACCTTCATACACGGGCCTCATAACAAAGTAACCATGTGTAATGAGAAGGTGCAGAAATATGCTGCACAGGAGGAGTAATTAACTGGAGACATAATCCTAGTATTGCAGCCTGTAATGGTAAACTGGCTGCTGCATCTGAAAGGTCGAGTCGCAGTCTGTTTGCTCTCAATTTAAATATACGTCTTTTATTCCTGCTTGCTTGTCTCTCCACTTTTTCTATCGCATAGAACACAATGGGAATAAATAAGCCGCAGCCTTTTCCCAGCAGTGCAGCTTCACCTACACCTTATTAAGTTTGTCTCCTGAATGAAACCGTGGAAGGATCAGAAGAGTTTGGTTTAAAAAAAAAAAAAAAAAAAGACGCATAGAAAACTTTCTGAAGTAACCGAGCATGTTTTTTTGTCATCTCTGTGGAAGATCACAATCTCCTGTTTTGCGTTTGTCTTTTTGGTTCAACATATGAATAAACTAACCTGGCAAATCTGAGGCGTTTATCAGGAAGTGCATTCACATAGAGACTAACCAGTACCATCTAAAACCCATGTTTAAGGAACGCTGACAGCAGCTGTTTAAGTCGACTTCTTCTCTCGATGCTCGGATGGGGGCGTTTCCCTGGCGCTGGATGTTTTCTGGGACAGGCTATAACCAATAATGAAGCCATTCTGATGTATTAAATCAGCAAAGAAAGGCTGCGCCGGAGATGATCCCAGTAACATGTGCAGCCAGCATAAATCTTGTCCCCCCTAATTCAGTGGGGGAAAAATGCCTTCATGGCAAAACTAACCGAAGGATTCAGCACAATGTGAAGTCTTTAAATTTAAAAGGGCGTGTACATTATGAAAATCAACAAATGTGTATTGGCTGCCTTTGGATACTCTGAGTGTGCTGGGACTGTAGACTTGGACACCGATAACTATGCCGACTGCTACAGGAGACAACTATTTATACGATGATGTTAGCCGACCAATGAAAGCATTACATTTGGATGCAGACTGTTGCTAGGCAACAACTCGATTTAAAGCCATGCTGTCCAAGCTTTTTTTTTTTCGAGGTCAGGGATTTGTTCACGCAATGTGTGTATAAGCAAAGATTGGGAAACATTTACTGTATATGTGCAGTGAGGACTTACTGCACAGTGCTGCAGTTATAATAGTGGGAATAATTGGTTTTCACCATCATGAGACATTCTTTAAGGGACAAACTGTTTACTGTCCTCGTTTTTGATTCTACACATCCATAACTGCACGCTTTTAAAAGGTAACATTGGAGTTGAGTTGAGTAATAAAACGCCCATAGTGACATAACTGTGACAGCTGCACAGTGTGTCACCACAGGATGCAATCTGCTGTGGCGTCCACGCACACCTGGCTGCCATGGTGACGTGTGGATGTTGATAAAGTTGCAGCTGCCCGAGCATTCACATGTTGATTTATGGATGTACATTTGGGATTATAGTCATTACAGAGAACAAGTACTGAGACAGAGAAATGCAAATATACTTTGAAGGCGGAAGGTTTTGGTGAGTTTCGAGCTGCAGAACGGTGCGGCCATCGCGCTGGAGTGCAATGTCTGCTGCGTTGTGTGTAGGTGTCAGACAATGATAAACACATAATGTGGCATCTTAAGGGCCCTCATCTGAATCGAGAGGAAAAACAAAACCCATGGACTCCTGTATCAATGTGCTTGCTTGTTTTCCAAAGAGAATTAATAGGTGACAGGAAAAGTATGAAACAGACTGTAATATATATTGATGACTTTTAATGACCTGCACAAGCAAACCAGTGATGAGATTTATTATTTGTATTCAGTTGTTTTGAATGCCTGAAACCTCTGAAGAGGGAATATGAGTAGATGATCAACTGTGTGCTCGTGAGACAGTCTTATTTGAGCTTTTTCATGGCAAGGATTTAACAAATTATTGGATTGTTTCTTAACAATAAAAGCAGGATGAGATGTAAGAGATGTAAAAACAGGACCAAATCAAATCAATTAATTTAAAAAATACATGTATATTTAGTTCATGGTGGCCAATTAAGCAATAATCTCTGCCATAAGTGCTTATTTTGTCCTTTTTTTCCCTCTTCTTTAATGTTTGTTTTGCTTTCTTTTACATTGTGAGTTTGTTAGCTGTTCTTATATTTGCCTGGACTACTTTAGTAACTGGGGCGGCAGTAGCTCAGTCTGTAGGGACTTGGGTTGGGAACCGGAGGGTCGCTGGTTCAAGTCCCGGCACGGACCAAGTCCGGAAACTGGTCTGGTAGCTGGAGAGGTGCCAGTCCATTTTCCTGAGCACTGCCGAGGTGCCCCTGAGCAAGGCACCGAACCCCAAACTGCTCTGGAGCGCTCGCTGTGGGCAGCCCCCTCACTCTGAGACCTCTCCATTAATGCATGTCACTAGAACCCTGTTTGTGCATGAGTGTGTATCTCGGCCTATGTGTGTTTTAGACAGAGTGTAAACCGAATTTCCCCTCGTGGGATTAATAAAGTATAAATTAAATTAAATTAAACGGTGTTTCTGTGTTCCATGTTACCCGTTAAGAGAGCCACTCGACAAGCCCCTCTGGGTTTAATAACCCAGGGTCTAATTTCTTTTAAAAGAGATCCTATTTTTTGTATTAACTTAATGATCCTGTCTTTGTTTCATTTGATCTGTTCTGTTTGTTTTTAAGTGCAATAAATAAAATAAAGAATGGACACAGACCAAAAGTTTCTCATGAGTTTGAGATCACTGTGAACTTTTGTTCATGCTTCTCGTTGCTGGTTGCAGAATCTTAGTGGGGTAGTTTATGTGTTATTCAATGTTTTATTGATTTCTTTTTTGACCCTTGCATTCGATCAGGGGCGTGTCCAAACTTTTTGGACTGGAGTGTCAACTTGACTTCATCTCTTTCAATCAAAGCCACCTTCAAATCTTCAAACTGGGAATACTGTATCAAACCAACTCTGGGTCAAATAACAAGCTATTAAAAAGAATTCACTTCCTGTATACTGCATGTGCTGTAAGAAGCAGAAACGACTCGCACCAGGCTGTCAACATCTTAACTTCTGCTGTCAAAGTCATCTTTCATGTTTAAACATGGGGTGTGTACAGGACGTCTGTGGAGCCTGCCTCAAGTGGACAATCAAGGAACTGCACTGTGTTGTGCATTTCCATAATGGTTTGTGTTTTAACACAGGGCAAATAGCGAATCATAGTCGATGATTTTGGTGTCGGCACCTGAGCTGGCCAATTCAATTTGAAGCTTGCAGCCCCTCTTGACATGCCTCGAACGCACCTGATGGATAGTAATTCATGAAAATGAAAGTCAAGGCGAGCTACAGTCAGTGAGACGTCGACAAAAAAGAAGTATATATTTGAAACTCTGGTGTCGGGTTGACGGTAAAAGTAGCAGGGAGGTAAATGATCTAAAGGCAGAAAGGCGGGAAGGCGACATGTAAGTGACGGGAGCGGTTGAACTTGAAGTCTGGTTTGTTGACGTCTTTTGTATCTAAAGGGTTAAATCTGAGCAGCCTGACCTCGTGCCTTCGTGCGGTGAGACGGAGCTGCCTGGATAAATTGCTTCCCCTGCAGTGCCGCTGAAACCTAATAAAGGACATTCTGTGTAATTTTATATGGACGTCCTTATGATGATGGAATAATATTGAAATTCTATATGTGGAAGCCTTTCATTAGATTTGGCCTTTCACAAATTGACTAGATCGTTATGACCCATTTTCTAAAACTTCTCTCTGTGCCTGCGTCCTCTCCGTCACTCCAAAGAGGATGACTCAGAAGGGGAGAAAAAACAAAAAACAATATAGCCGGATAATTGATTTTCATTTTGTTTATGGGGCCATTAATTCCTTTCTCTTCTTTTCCCACGACCACACACTATCTCTCTCTCTCCCTCTGACACACACACACACACACACACACACACACACACACACACACAGAGTAAACCTCAGTGAAATCCCTCTCAGAATTAAATGCTACCCTGTTCTTGCCCAGGAGGCTTTCATTATCTTTTATTTACAAGCGGCGAAAGAATAGAAAAAGGACAAAAACAATAATAACGGCTGAACAATCCACGAGCAGTGGAAGCGAGGATGATTCGAACAAAGCAAGGTCAAAGGGATTTAAGGCCATGAAAATGAAATGTTTTTATTTCTGCAATCCGGATCAGTGCTGTTTGCTTCGGCTTGTAAAACCCACATAACACTGACACGCACACGCACGCATACACGCGTGTGCTTATTTTCTCTGACATGCATACGCGATGCATTCAGGCGCACTCTGGGAGCGCAGGTCCAGAATACAGATTAGGGCTTTGTGATGGACAAGGCTTGTTTTTCTGCAGTGGAGCTTTCCTGCCAAATTCAATATTGAAGACACACTCCTCACATACTGTATCAGACACTTTCACACAGTTTCAATGGCAACAGTGATTCATTTTCACAGTGATAAGTGGAAGTCCATTTGTAGGCAACTTTTATGTTCTCTGATAGAAATAGTTTTTGTTCCTTTTATGATGTAATTTCCTGGAACATCTTCCAAAGCTTCCTGCCCCTCCAAAACAAGTCAACTCCTGAGCTTCGATGTTACATAAACACTTCACTAAAGTGTTATTGTTCATTTGACTCTAAACAGGAACAACAGTTGGGATTTAATGGATGAACAGAGTGATGTCACTGCGTCTGTAATAGAGTTGTTACCCAGGGTTCTAGTCATTTCTGCAGTAAATGGGGTGTGTATGTGACTTCCTGTGTTTCTGCTGCCAGCCTCTTGTGGACACTTGATGAACTGCAGCGATGTGCACTTGATTGGGACATGTCTTCAACACATTTACTGAGGTCTATATTTGATCTATAAATGTCTCTGTCATGTTGTCTTTTATAAATTATTACTGTTTGTAAACGTCACGATGCAAACAATAGGGAGGGTTAGGGGTTTGATCCCCGGCTCCTGCAGATAACCCTAACCTGCTACTGCGTCAGTATGAGTCAATGTTGATGGACACTTCACATATAGCATAGATAGCCTCTGCCATCTGTGTTTGAATGTGGCGTGATTGGATGAGGCGTGAGAGCACTTTCAGCTGTCAGACCAGAAAAGCCCGATAAAAGCTCAACACCATTTACCATTTAGCTCCATGGCAGCGACTCACTGTTCGTCAAATGAAGCCCTTCAAGTGTTCAAATACATCGAATATCCAGGACTCAATTTGAGAGGTCATATGTTTGCATTATAGTTAACAACGTATGACACATGTATGTCTTTTAGTGCATGTTCATATCACCATAACAATGAATATGTGATGCCTTCTGTCAGCCCTTTGTTGTTTGTATCCTTTCGTACTTTAGGAGGAAAATCAAATGATGCAATCCCTCCTTTGTTGACGTTTCTCAGCGAGGCGAGGGTGTCTTATTAGGTCTTGTCTAAATTTTGCAAGGAAGTGTTTGTTTTAGACCAGCAGCCGATGTTGTACAATTTTAACCACAACCGCCATCATTCCCAAACGGTAATCAAGCAGTTTGTGTGCCCGGAGATAATCTGTGGGCAATAAAAAGCTAATCTGAGTGTAGCACAAGGGAAGTTTGTTTTTCTAGGTATTGTGTTTTGGATGATTTTCAGTGCAGCACAGGAATAATGCGCGTGCGTCACAATCCCCCGCAGCGGCAATATCAGTGAAAATGAAACCTCCAAACACGCAGTTAAATTAATGGCTGCTTTGAGAACATGTTTCCCCAAAATGAATCCACACCAATAAAATTAAACTGCATCCCAATGAGCCATCTGAGCTCACCCAGCTGTCTGAAGTTGGTATTTCTGTTTAACAGCAGACTGAATTCTTGAAAGGTGCTGGAGCTGGCTGCTGCTGATTAGGGGTTTTATCAGTTTATAAGCAGGAGTGAGACTCCTTGTACACAAAACACATTGGATTGGACTGCTGGAGAATTAAATATTCATTGACTTTCAGAAAAGGGGAGAAGTACTGAAAAACAGGACAGGAAGTCAGGGGGGTCAAATACTTCAATCACGTCCTGAACTGGACTTCTACATGTTTGAATGATTGCATACGTCATGACCGCTAGAAGACACGTTTCCTAGTACAAGTAAGTTCCAAGTACAGAATTATACAACTTAAATAAGCACCTGCATGAACCCAAAACACAGTGATGATTGGCGACACCTCCAGCGACACACCTCCAACCCCCCCCCCCCCCTCCCCCCCCCCTTGTGTTTGCACAAAAGGGTCCTTGTCTTGAGCTGCATTGTTGTGCTAGCAGGCTAATGTTAGCGCTCTTTAATTAGACATCCAGATAATCAGTGAATATGTTCTTCTTCTTGACTCAAACAGCTTTTATACACAAGGGGAGGAGCCGGCCGTCCCGTCCATGTAAACACAGCTCTGACAACAACACTGCCAGCAGGACTCCAGCTTCTCCCTCACTGGAGACAGTCAGGACTCACACACACATTCACACAGGACACTCTGCTGTATTTACAGGGCGTGTTACATGTCGTACTTTCTTCCTTTCATGTGATTTGTGCACTGAAAGATTTAAGGCACGCCGCGTCGGGGAGCAGCAGGGATCTTTAAGAGATGGTAAGGTCACCTTTCTGTGGTGTCTATCTTCACACAACATTATCAAGGAGAAAAAATCTGCCCTCTGCAAATCATCCTGCCTTTACCTCCGCTGCCAGGAGTCAAATGACATCAATCGCCAACCCTCCTAAGGCCTCGCCACGAGCAGCTTAAATCATTTGAAGGAAAGTGGGAAAGGTCAAGAGCTGTTTCCAACACCTTTTCAAATGGGTATTATTAAATAACCACCACTCTTAACCTCGCACATACAGCGCATTAAGGCCCTTTCTTTCCAGGGTGAACCACAAGATCCACTTACTTAGACCAGTGACTTGATTTAGCGCCCCGGGTTCATTTACGCAAATCACAAGAGGTTATGATGTGATGTACAAACCAGATTATATGAAGCGAGTCTCTGTGACTTTTAAAAAGGTTTGTTGAAGGACTTTATGCAGTATTAAGGTAACAAAAAAAGAAACTTCCAGAAGAGCAACCAACTCACAAATATAAATTCATACTTTAAGATATGAACGAAATGAAACGAGTAAGTTTGCACACCACAAGCTCCATCTATTGTTTTACCACAGTGAGATGTTTGTTCCATTGATTGAGGCACTGAGGTTACTTAGGAGGCTATCACCCGGCTTGTAATCTGTAATCTAATTTCATCAAATCCACCAGTTTTATATAAATGTCCTTATTTTACATTTATACTTACTCACGTTTTTATTTCTGACATAAGTTTGTGCTATTCAAATGGCACTTGTATTGCTTTTTTAAAAAAATATTATTTGTTTTTATTTTGCTTTCTCTTATTGTTGTTGTTGATTTATTTTCCATATTTCTTGCGGAGGTCCTTTTTTAAGGCCATACTGGGTTTTTTTCACCTCTCCCGCACTTTCTATTCTTGTGTGTGTTTTTTTTTTGGTGCAAATAAACAAATAAAGTGTAGGGCTTAGTTTTAACCATTTAGGTGCTATATGTGATATCAGCTGCTACCTCAGGATGAAATATACCAGGAACAAAGAAGGAGACCTCGCGACTATAAAAGATTATAACACTGCTTTCTTGTTTATCACTCACCTGAAGTGTTTGTAGCCATAGTTTATGAATTAGACTTTGTTTTAGGTGTTCAGATCTGTGACTCACAGCACGTTAATATTCACAACAGCCCCAGTAAAGTACAACCTTTAAAGCTCAGTGGGTGTCAAGGAGAAAATGTCTCATCATTCTGGAGCCCAAAGTAGTAATTTGTATCTTGTACTAATCAATCCTGTGCACAAGCTTCTTAATTTTTTTCCCTCAAATAAATAATTCATGATCCTGAATTACTTAATCAAGGCCTGGAATGATTGAATTCATTCCTCAAAATGAAGGCTGTGATCACATTCATTAAACGTGTCTCTTTGGCACCGTCCTTGTGTGACAGGTCGGAGGCTGCACTCTTCTTCTCTTCGCCGTCTCCTCGCTGTTTGTTGGCCTCGTCTGGTGGGTTTTTTCCAGGTCACCGTTACAATGCAGCGTCAAATCAGCTGTGAAAGTTGCGGCGGTCACTCCAAAGTGAGCTGCCTGTGTTTAACTGAGATGTTTGCGTCGACTTTTTCCTCTTTATTTTCACACATTTTGCAGAAGACGCTCGAGGAGGTGTAGAGGTAGGAAGAGGTCAGAAGTGTACCGAGCTGCTCGCCAGATTCAAAGGTTTTAAAACAATGAAATGAGTCCTTAAACTAAAAAGGTTTGAAAGGATGTAAAACGTTACGAGTGCCTCTTAAAAGACGAGCAGCGGCAGTTTGGACCTCCTGTCAGAGTGAGCCCTTGTTAACATCAACATAAAGCGCGTTACAATGTTCCCATTGGGTTAGGATAAAATCCAGTTTCACTCGCTAAAAATAAACTCCGTTTCGTCGATCTTTAACGTCACATAGCGGTTTCAAACGTGGAGGAAACTTTTTGAACAACTCCTGATATTTCAGCTGCATTTTTCACTTAATCCGGAGTCTGGATGTCTGTCAGGTCTGAGTGAGCTGAGGTGAGAACGGGAGGAGGAGTGGCGTTTACACACAAATAAAGGGAGTGTATGCGTGCCGTGCTTGTAATTAAACGGCTGCATCACATTTTCTGTTCGGCAGTATGTTCTTCTCCGCTCTTTACTACGTGTGATTCTGTCAAAGCATTGATATAAAGGCTAATATTCTCATCAGCATTGTATAGCGGACTCTGTTGCTTTGTCGGGTTCCCGGGTTTGCCCCCCCCCCCCCCGTTTTAAAGGGGTAGTCTCCTGAGGAGCTTCGAGGAGCACAGCCAGGTCAGGAGACGTTCCGGAGTGAAGATGTGGAAACGGTTAGAAATGTTTCCAAGTTTGATTGACGTTGATATAAATCTGAATCAATCCTCCCTTTTACATTTTCAAGTCTCCCACTGACTCACTGTAGTGCTTTTGAAATGATTAATGATCTGTAGAGCTGGGGGGCGGGGGGTTACAGTATATCAAAAAATAGAATTGCATTGTGGGGAAGACTGCAGTTAAGATCTTTAATTCCAAGAGCGGATGCAGGATCAGGATCCAGATGACCTGCTGTGTGTGGTCCTGCAGGATGAGGTTCTGTAGCTCGTCCCTGCGTGCACTGTTAGCGTGCGTGAACCAGCGGAGAGCGGAGTGAGGAGACTTCCTGCATCTTCGGAGGAGAAGAAAAAGGAGCAGATGTGATCCTGAATACTTTCTTTGAATGATTTCTGGGCAGTTCTGCGTGTTTATACTCAGGCTATTGAATAAATAATGACACTGGGAATTAATTTGATTCAAATGGTTAAACATGTTGTGCTGTGTGTTTGACATCTATTAACATCAATTTATTAAACATTTATAATCATCCAATTCTTTAGAGAGACGCGGAGAATGGATTCTCTAATCTGAGAAAAATAAAATTATATCATGTTTTATTCAAACCTGCAGGCTCGACAGTCTGAGCTCGTCTTCCTCTGTGGATGAGATTTGAAGCAGAAGAGTAGAAGACCACCTTAAGTTCCGTCTGTGTGTGAATTACATCACTTGACAAAGCTCTGACACCGAGCTGCCTCTATCTGCGGTTTGCTTTTTTTCCCACCTTACAAAGGAACTGTGAGCAAACAGTTTGCAGAGGAGAAGCTAAAGCTGCAAACACGCTGGCTTCTGTCAGTCAGAGCAACACATCCACTCAGAGGATGATTGTCCAAACTTAAAGCGCCTCCAACTCCTCCCACGCAGCCATTTATCGCAAACTTTCTTTTCCAACAGAACTCGTCCCACACTCATTTTGCAGCGCGTTGTGTCGAGGTGAGAGGGAATAAGAGGGAAGTGCTCGGCAGCGTGGGTGCAGCTCCTCAGCAGCTCTTCAGCGGCTCCTCAGCAGCCACGGATTTATCCGCTGTGGAAACCAGTGTGCGTTCAGAAAAGCCTTATTTCAGGCGGACTTTAAAACAGTCTGCTGGAGTTTGAATCAAGCCGTTTTCACACCCTGCACTTCTCAAGTTTTATAAATGATTTCATTCAGACTGCCCCTGAAATCCTCCTGAGTTGGTTGTTCACAACGTTGGAGACGAGCCCTCTCAGACGGGAGGGGAGGCATCTCAGTCTGCTATATGGTGTCGCACTGACAGTTTCGCTTCCTGCAGCTCAGCGCATTCACAACGAACACTGTTCTCACATCGGCTCAACCGACTTCACATGCAAAATAAACAAGGCAGCTATCAGGACAATGTGTCTGTTACAGCGGCTGTGGCTCAGTGGTACAATTGATCTTCTCTCAACTGCAAGGTCGAGGGTTCGACCCCCAGCTCATTCAGTCATATGTTGGAGTGTCATAAGCAAGGCACTGAACCCGAAATCCCTCCCAGGTTTTTCATACATGCATGGCATGACATTATGACAGTATAATCAGCCTGCTGTCTGTTCTTGTGTTAACTTTCTGCTGTCAGCATGCATGAAGTTTTACAAATGAACAGTTTTGCCTGTTGCAATCATTCCCTTCTCCTTAACTTCCCCAGCGACTGTTACCGTACCACATGACCCATGTGACACGTGTGTACTGATCTGACCGTAGACAGCATGATCCGAATTAAACTACTTTCTGTATGTGACCTGAGGAAGAATTAAGACATCTTTAAAGGGTGTAAACTAAAGCGTAACTAAAGTGGTTGATTTTAAATATGTGCTCTTTTTTCAAAGGTTGCCCTCAGCTTAGTTTTGCATGATTAAATGTGACTCTTGAAACTACTTCTCAGCTTTCGACAACACGCTGGACTCTTCTCATGCAGGGAGAGTGTTGCAGAGACGCAGGCAAGAAGTTCTGCTGCACTAAAGAAGTATAAACGGTCATCACAGACTGCTGCTATTAAATCAACAAAATGTAATTGCTGACACATTGATGAGTTTGTATTAGTTCTGCCAGGGAGCCAGCATCAGGTGTACAGATGGGAAAACACATTCAGCAACACGTCCAGATGTGCAGCTATGCAGTGAAAGCTACTCATATGACACATTTACAGATGGAGGCAACATATTGGCTGATGCTGTCTGAAGAGAAGCTCCAACAATGCAGGCTGTAGAGGAGCTGCAGGAAGAAGGCCCCCGGATGTGTACAGCACCTTTTAAAGGGCTGTTAAAAAATGCATTCAAACTGTTTATATTAGAAAAAGTTTAAGGTGGAAAAAAGCATGAAGTTATTGTTATTGAAGCTTGGATCAGTGTCTGTCCTCCTTGTCCTTTGTACTGTGTCATGCAGAGCCCTGATTGGAGGTGGGAGGTGCCAGGGGTGTGGTGAAAATGACATTATCTGAGTGGAAGTGTGAGTTTATTTACCTGGGGGGTTTTTGCTAGCGGATGTGTGCTGGTGGGCGGGAGGTGAAGGCTTTTTTTCTGTTCCTGTCTCTTCACGCTCAGTTGGACAGTCAGATGGGATTAATGGTTGGCGGTGTGTGGAGTGATGGGGTCAGTGGGACAGGGGACGAGGTGTGAAATCACTTCTCTGTAGACCGCTGACACACAGCGGAGAGGGCTGGCTGCTGGTAAACATGTCAGAGTTATCAGAGAAGTTTGATTGTATCTGTGGGTTTAAAATGAATCCCGAGCAGACACGCGTCCGTCCATTTGATTTACTCTGTTTTCTGGTCATAATGAGTCATTCGCCGTTGTTTTTCTCGATATTTCAACTCATTTATTTTCTATCTCCGATTTGCAACAGGGCAATCAAACAAACAAACTAAACCATCATGAGCTCAATAGCAGCATTGCACGTCTCCTATCATCAGGATCGGCCTTTTGAATGCTGAAACAAACTCAAAGAAACAAACTCTGGTCCACTTGAAATCAGAGTTTCAGTTCAGTGCGACTTTTAGAGGATGCATGAGCAGCATTCGGGAATTCTTCAGGCACATTCCTTTTTGTCTAAAGCATTTATCCAACAGGTTTTGAAAATGTGCAATTTTTCATCAAACACACATTTTCTGTTAAACTGTTTCCTCTGTAAAGCATTCCCGCCAGGCATTACACTCAAGCTCTTTGTTTATACTCAAAGTGCAACAGACTGCTTTTTTTTTTTTTCCAGGGTTTCTGTTGTGCCAAGTTTACACATGGAGCTTTTACTGTAGCTGCACTAATTGATTTTTCAGCTACTTAGTGGAGGTGCAACAGGCTGAAAAACACAACATCGGCACAATATCACCTTCAAGGTCTGCAAACCTGATAAACAGTCGTCTATTTGCACATCTGGCAGGGACAGAGCAACATTCCCATCCTGCTGGAGGGGTGTTTGTGAGTCTGTCACCCTTAAATTAGAGGAAGGTCTCTCTCTATTTGATAAATGCATGATATGCCATGCTCATCGGCTTACATTAGAAACTGTGTCACACTTTAGCATAAGCTTTATGTAGAAGTCATCGAAAGCTGTTCTCTTTTTAATGGCCACCAGGGGGAGACTCTATAGTTTTCACAAACAAGTCTAATCATTTTAAGGTCTAAAAAACAGTTCTCACTTGAGAAATGTTTCAAAAGAGTTCAGGGTTCCAGGTTTTTTTGCTTTTGATGACCAAAACCTCTGCACATGGGGCATTGCGCTAACCGCTAGGCTAACAGCTCCCCCTGTATGCCATAGGACAGTGGACAGTAGAGGACCTTTGAGTCTGCAAGAGAGTGGGCAATGACATGCTTGGACGATGTCAGGTGCTACCTGACGGCGAGTCTATGTGTTCACTGCAGGATCTTCTGTAAGTTGCATCTAACACACGTGATTGGAAAGTTGCTGTGCAGACATTTCAACAGGGATAGCCTCAGTAGCTTTGCACATCCACCCTCTCATCCTCCACAGAACGAGGCTGGCTGATAAATACAAGTCAGACTAATCAGTGATGTTTCAGTGTCCACGCCCACTTGTCTCTCTGAGGAGGATTTGTTGCTCCCTCTGTGCCTGTTTTGACGTAAAGTTGATAAAGGGATGACAAATACGATCTTAAGTTTGTATGTTGTGTTTTATTTTGAAATTGATCTGACTTCCTGTCCGGTTTGTTTTTTTCATTGTCGAAAATGCACTCTGTGTATTTGAACCAGGAGCAGAGTAGTGGTGCAGAGATGCATCGTGGCGCTCTCTGTGGAAACTGATGAAACTGAAATGATTGTCTCGAGTGGCAGCAAACCACAGCGAAGTGTGAGTAGCTGACTGACCGTGGGGCGCACAGAGCATGTGGAAATTATCTACAAGCACAAATCACTGAAAGTCTTTGTCTTCCCAAGTGATAAAAAAAAAACAGCATCAGTTTCATTCAAAGCGAGATCAATCTGAATCTGTAGCTTTTGTGTAATTCACTTTTGTGACACGTTCATTTCATGTGGCTCACTCCGAGACTTCAAAGCTGGAAAATGATGTTTTGGTCTGACTGTATGTGACATGCTGGAGATCTAGTCCCATCTTTTGCTTGGGCATGTTAAACCATGTGTACATAACTCTCACGGTGCATGCATTTGTGTGTGTGTGTGTGTGTGTGTTTAAGAGAAACGTTGGACAGCTGTGAAATGGGCTGTGACAGTGGCTTCAACCAGACTTACTGCCTGCCCATGGCGAGCCAGGAGCCGCGGTGGCCTTCTGTCAACACACTCCCTCCTCCTCTCTTGTGTCTGTCTCCGTCATGTTGCCTCTACAATTCCACACACACACACAAACACACACACGCACACACACCAGCAGAGTTTTACTTTATCTAATTAAGGCTGAGTGCCATTTCAGCTGCTACAGACTTCATTTTTTTCCACCCACGTGTGCACTCACCGTGGCCTGCTGCCTCCGTCACAAAAAGGAATGGATGGCTGTTGTGTTCAAGGTGACGGGAGCCGGCACTCTGGGGAGCCGACTGCACTGTACATACAGCACCAACATTCACAATAAAGGGCCGCGTGTGCTCCATGTTCCAGTCAATAAATCACTCATTTCTTCTGTTTTCGTTTCTTTCTCCTTGACTCTTTTTCTTTCTCTCTTGTTTTGTTTCGCCTGTTTTCATTACACTTTCACAGCTGTCATTCATTTATTCGTGCTTCATCATTTGAACATATTACCACTGTCAGTTCTGCTTTATTTACTCTCCCTAATTTGACTTTTTCTTTGCTGTTTCCAAACCACAGCACTTCCATTTCCCTTCCCCCTGGAATTAAATCCCAGAAAAATGTAAAAACGAAATAATCAAAATCCCTGTGACTCAATAGAAAAAAGAAAAGAAAAAAAAAGCCAATTAGTATTACCCTGCCATATGTTCATCATTTTATTAAACGGAGCTTGAGGTGTCGAAATAGTTCAGCTTTAATTGGTTGACGATATAATTTCCAATCACGTGTCGAATGTTACCGGGGACTGATCCCGAAAAGCCTGGAGATTTATTAGCCTTGCAGGGGGTGCGTTGTTATTTTTCTGACGTGCGTGTGTCACTGATCATGCCTTATTATGGCCGGTGGGCACATTTCCCCAGCTCCTCTCTTATGTGATGATCATGGAGCACAGTAATTGGCCACGCTGAGTGACAACCGACGTCTCGGAGGAGATAATGAGGCAGCCATTTTGAGCATAATGCTGACAGACACTTTGAGCAGCTAACACAATTAACTGCTGCACCGGGCAGATCAGTGGGTAAATTTATTAGCAGACTGATTCCAGATTACACAAGCATGAATATTAATCACCAACTGATTTCTGATTGAAACTTCCAAACAAGGAGGAGTGAGATTTTTTGGGGTGCTGTTGCAGATTCCGTGCGTTCAGTGGATGTTTGAGAGCGGAGCACTGAGGCATCAGAGGGGCAGAGTGGTATATATAGAAAAGAACAAAACTTCAGGTTGTTTTTATTTTGCTGGGTTGGAAAGGGGGGGTTTCAGATCGTTTCTGACGTACACGCACACAATGCCGGGGCTTAATGGATTCAGGAACAAAGCATTCAGATATGTCCTGTAATATTGTAAAGTAATGGGACGAGTGTGGCTAACCTTGTTCAGAGGACTTAATGCACCTGTGCATCCTCTGCTCCTCCACTCTCCATTAGGCAGAGCTGTCTCTGTCTTTCTCGCCTCTTCTCTCTGCTCCCCCGGTGTAACTGGAGCAGCTTTACTGGTGATTTTCACTGATGGATTCGACTATTTCAGTCTCCTGCAGATCATTATTTGTGATTATTACAAAGTGTTTGTCCCACCACGGGGGCACCAGGTACAGGACAGATTTGCTCCATCAGCTATTATCAAGCCTGCTTCGAATAGATATCCGACTTTAAGCACGAATCATTGGAGGTTAAACTTAAATGACCAAAGTTTTTAATGAGATTTTATATGCAAGCTTTTGATATATTATGTATATTTTCAACTCCAAGGCTTAATAAAATTTTTATTTATGAAAAAACATTAAACTAAGACAAAATTAGTTTTAGTATAAGTCCACTCTGATCCTGTATTTGATCATGTCTATAAACCCCTCTATTTCAGCCCTGCTCAGAACAGGCTGTTTCTGTGTCTGTGGCTTTAAATATGCAAATGAGCTGTATCTGACCACGCCCCCTCTCTGGAAGGGCTCGGGTGTTTTCTCGCTCCATGTCCTATTGTTTACAGTGAGAAGGCAGACTCAGAGGACAGAACAAACACCTAGCTGTGGGAGTGTCACCCACCTGGGGGAGGGGCTACTGCCCTTTGTGATGTCATGAAGGGAAAATGTCCAAACAGTCTGTTTGAGCACACATTTTCTGAAAAGTGGAGCAGGCAGAATATGGATGGACTTTTATGACTGGTCCTGAAGCCATAACTTTTAAAACCTTTATTGGCAGTCTTTATTCTCATCGTCTGACCAATGTGTTGCATATTTGCAAAGCTAACAGAAGAGTGGGACATATTTTGCAGCTTAGAGCCAAACTTAGAGGCTGCCATACTTGAAGAGTCAGAGGTAAGAATGTCATAAAATGTCTGTTCTTCGACTTGGCAATAACAAGTGCTAAGGATTATTTTTAAGGGCTCATAAACATGAATCACTCACATGATAACCATCAATGACAAAGCAGCAGAACTAACTCTCGGCGTGTTTAATTTAGCTTGGTCACGACTTGCTTGTCTCAGAGGCAACGTGGAGCCTGCAGCACGCCTCAGTGACACGTCTACATCCCTCCACTTCCTGACCCCAAGGGTCTCAGAGATCAATATCCAGCATGTTGGGCCCTGTTTCATTTAAGACCTCCACTGAGCGTGTCACACGCAACACCAGCACAGCTGCGTGTCTCGCTGAGGTGTTGGCTGTGCAATCAGAATGCGGTTGACCCACTCCTGAGGTTTCACTTTACAGACATGATAAGGCTGTAAACAGAGCTTAAGCAGATCTGAGCTGAAGTGTCGCTAAATGCCCTCAAAGTATTTTCACCACAGGTAAAGGAGCGTCAGTGCTTCTAAATATAACTGGGACTTAAATCCTTTGAAATGTTTGTGCTGCTAAATGGTAATTTTATAATCTGACATATTCTGAGACGCTTTAAATTCAATGCAAACTTTCTGTCTCTGTATCTTATTTCCAAGATTGTGTGAAGCAAACATTTGACAAAGACAAACAAAACACTGAGACGTGAATGCTTTCATCTTCTCCTGATGCAAACACACCAACTTCACGTTTCTTCTTGGAGCATGTGTGCAGAAGTGGAGGCTGCCTTTAAAGTCTGACAGCTCATGGATGTGTTTATCAATGTTAAGAATAAATAAGTGTTTGAGTCTAATAATTATCATAAACTTCAGTAAACCCAGGCGCTATTGCAGATAGAGACGGCCTTTGATTCTAAATCTAAACGTGTGAACAGCAAAGCTGGAACAGAATATAAGATTGTAAGTGAACACAAGTAAATTGTATCTCGAGGCCCAGGTGGCCTGGCAGATACGCCGCGCCCCCGTGTGTGGAGGCTGCCGTCCTCCAGGCGGGCGGCCCGTGTGTCGAATCTGACCTGGGTCTCCTTTCCCGCATGTCGTTCCTCGCTCTCTCTCTCTCTCTCTCTCTCTCTCTCTCTCTCTCTCTCTCCTGATTTCCTCTCTCTATCCCATCAAATAAAGGCATAAAGAAAGGATCTTAAAACTAAAAGAAATGACAGAAATATATTATATTTCACTTTGTACAATGAGGTTTTGGATAATCACATTAAGGGGGATGGCAGCAGCTCAGTCCGTTGGGATTTGGAGGGTTGTCGGTTCTAGTCCGGGTGCCTCAACACGGACGGTTTGCATTGGCTGGTTTGGCTTTCATAAGACGTACTTCTCATCCTGTTTTCTTGCTGCATCGATGTCAATCTTCTTCTATAAGTTTAAACTTTATTTAAATAGAAACCTGTTTTGTTTCCTTGCTGTTGCTCTTTAGTGTGACCGGCTCTCAGCGTCTGCACAGCGAGTCGTTTTTAGATGATTATTTGTTTTTTTAACGCTTCATATTTTTGGGGGCATCGCCCTGTTGACTGTGGTTACAGCTGCAGAAGCCACCTTCTCCCATTTCCTGTCAATAATTCATGTGAGGGGGCGCTGGTTATCCGAGTGGTTACAAGTCGCGGCCCATGTGCAGAGGCTATAGTCCGTGTTGCAATATAACTTTAACAAATAGAAGAAAAGAGTTGAGGGATAAATGTTGGGTTTTTTTTAAGTCGATATTTGAGGTTGAATTCAATCTTTAAAGGACGACGCGCTCCGTACTCAGTCAGGCTGAAATGAATGCCATCTCCAAATGTAAT
This sequence comes from Symphodus melops, assembly GCF_947650265.1. Taxonomy (NCBI): domain Eukaryota; kingdom Metazoa; phylum Chordata; class Actinopteri; order Labriformes; family Labridae; genus Symphodus; species Symphodus melops. The sequence goes on along the minus strand of NC_136694.1, from coordinate 2,712,309 downwards.
GAAAGTTGAGTGATAAAGAATGTGCTGCCACAGAGAGGAAAGCCAACATTAGCCAGGATTAACTGTCCATCCAGGTAACAGACACAGATGGAGGAGAGGACATGAAGACATCGGGTGAGGGACAGCTCATCTGAGATTTCTGTCGCTTCTGTGTGAAGTTGCCTTCGCAGATTGTCGGCAGCTCTCCAGAGAGAGAGAGAGAGAGAGAGTCCACTCCTCATCTCCGTCAATTATTTACTTTGTAAATACACCTGGCTGCTGCTTTTGACCTTTGAGAGAGTTTGAAGCTTTTCAGTCAATTAAGAGACATTTTTGAAGCAGATGCTGTGCCGCCGACCTCGCTCACATCTCATTGAAAAGCCTGACACGATTCCAATTTGTGGCATAAACAAACCCAAGAAAGGATGGTGGGGGGGCGCTGCCTAAAGATCACAATTATGGACCGCACGCCTCTAAAGACAAAAGCTTTTTTTTTCTTACACCAAGACAAAAAAAACACCTTTGGGAGAACATTTGCTGTCAGAAGAAAATGTGAACAACCCGGAGAATAACAATGAAATCAAGGTGTGCCTAATGAGACGGAGGACAGGAGAGAGGCTGCCGGGGAGAGAACGAGAAGCGATCTTTCACGGCGATTCATGTTCTGTCCAAAGAAAATGAGACGGGTTTTTTTTGCCATATGTCCATCTGCTACAATTAACCACTCAAGTCAGGAAAAGGGTCTCCTCAAGCGTGGAAATAATGAGAAGCGGAGAGATGGAGAGCTCTGTCGTCGGCTTCTCTCCTCCATTTGGCAGGAAGCATCCTCTCAGCAGACACTAAGAGAGCTTCTCCGGCTGCACTTATTCCATCAGGATTAGTGGGATCATGGCGGAAATCAGACTGAGGTGGCCTGCGTGTTGGAGACTACTGGATTTGGAGGGGAAGAACAAATCCTGGCAAGTGTATTAGTTGTACTTTCAGGATGCAGTCAGCCTGAGACTCTCCTCCTTTCAAATCCTCACCTGGAGTTAAAACCTTCAACAGTGTTGTCCACCAGCTTCAAGACAGACAGGTCTGCTTACATTGATGAGCACGAGTTAATCCGTAGGCGAGGTATTGATTCAGGATGCTAGAAAGTTTCTTTGCACAACACCTTTCAGACACAGCAGTCCCAGAGTGCTTCACAGACAAACGGAGGAAATCAAATCTGTCTCTTCCCTCACCTCGTGTTGGAGGAACTTTATACTTTAAGTAAAGGTCGCTCTACTTAACCAGGAACTTTCTCAAATGATCAGATATCGTCTGATCAAAGACGTAGCCTCTGGTAGTGTTGGCAAACTTGTCAGTGTTTCCCGTAAAACCAGCAATCCCCAGGAACATACGTTCAATGAGGAGAGACAAGTCATATTCAGAAAAGGTTTTATCACAATGAATAATATGAACACGGGACTTGACTGAAAGTCTTTGGCGCTTGGACTCTGTGGGATGGTTAATGTCCCCCTCATGGGGTCCAGACCCTGGTGGTGGTGAAGCTGAGGACCGGATGAGACCGGATGGATGAGGATCCCGCTGATGAAGATGGCGGCGATGGAGGAACATCACCATGAAGAAAGAATCCCATTTAAAAGGGAAGCTGAACGAAAATGAGGAAGGAACGCCGTGCCATTGGTTATCACTTACACAAGAGCTTCATTCCTTAAAGCTGAAGTCTGATTGGATGAGAACCAACAGGAGCTGGGATTCCATTGTAGCGCTCACCGCATGAGTTGCTCTTCTGCATACGGACGATTCCCACTGAAACACAAGTGGATGATGCTTCCGGCACTACAAACTCAAACCAGAATCCTGCACCGGTCTGAACATTTCCATTCAGAATTTGTGGAGAAAATTGATTCTGAATTGAACTTATGGAGTCAAAATTGGTAGTGTTATCCTAGTAAAAGGTCAAAATCAACAACTGATTACTTTCTTCTTAACTCCGGCATCAGTTTCACAACTTAACTTAAAGAAGACTGTTGCCAAGCAACGCAATCTTTTCCAATGCACTCGTACTTTGTTTTCGTTGATGCACCATAGGATCTCGTTTTATGAACACTTGACGCTTCATCCACACGTGTGTGGATAATCCGGAGCTGTTAAGGATGAGGAAACAAGGTGGTTGTTGTCATTCTTTCACACTTCAGACAGGTGAAGATCATATTGCACACATTGTTCAAAAGGTGCAGAGCACTTTCAGATGCAAACTGCACGGAGCAGGGCGACTCTTTGCAACCTGATCATAGGCGCTGTGCTTTGTGATTTAGACGGCGCAGATACTCTGAGCAAATGATGCTCAACTTTTTGGACCGATGAGTGGCCGCAATCCATTCTTGGTGAATCAGGCCCTCTGTGTTCTGTGTAGTACTGTATCTGCAGTTTTAGGCAGCATGCTGGTCATTTACTAGATTTATATTGTAGATTATGATCCTTGAATCTTGTATCATGCCAATGAAAAATGATTAAAGATTGGTGAAAAATGTAAATGATTTAAACTCCTTCATACCGCACTCTTCATCACATGCTGTGAGCGTAGAAGGATCATAAAGAGAGAAGTAGATTTCTAGGTCCAGCGCCTTCTGCGAGTCCGCCTATTCAGCACACAGCTTCTTAGCTAGGTGTGTGATGGAGGTTAGCACTCCCGCAGTAATGCCGCTCTCCTCTTTTCTTTCCTCCTTTACCTTCGCACTCTCTCGTCCTGCTGCTTTCAGCAGAAATTAGCTGCATTAGTCAGTGACTAATCGCTTCACGTTTTCTCTTCAGCTGCATTGACCGGCCAGGCCGCTGCTGTCTGAGACTTTAGGTAATGCTAGCCTTATATACGAAAGCCAGACCACCTCAATCAATAGCCGCCCCCGGGCAAGGACAGAGATGGAGGGGAGGGGAAGGAGAACAGGATGCAGCCTAATTCAATGAAATAGACATTACCCGGTGCTCGCAACGCGCCAGGGCATGAGTAATCATAGACAAATTCATTTTGGAGCCCAGAAGCCCAGTATTGCTTTAAATTAAGGGCAGAGTTTAGAGGAGTAAGGGTGCATGCAGTGTGAGCTGGTGTGAGTGGTGAGGAGAATAAAGAGATGCAGACCGAGCTCCAATCAGTCCACCGTCTTCCTCAGGCACTTAGAGCAGATGCATCCGTTTCACCTTGAAATGCAAAGATGATCTGCAAGAGGGAGGCTTCAAAAGTGATGCTCAGAGCTGACAGAGGGAAGAGAGACAAACACTGGAACATCAATATGAAAACATGCACCCATGTTTTTTTAATAAATGGAATAAAACGGACACATGACATGACTTCCTTGTTTTTCAGATATGTGAGAGTTTATACTCGAGACAGAGAGGGGGAAATTATATGGAAGAAACTGTGTGTGACGCATGAGGCTTCTGACGTCTTTGTGATTTGTTCTGCAACTCATCTCAACACGTAATGATGTTACTCAGCCTTTTAAAAAAGAAGAATTGAATTTGCTTTTTTTTTTTTTTTCAAGATCGTACCTGAAAATGTGGAAAGCAGATTTATGCACTTAAAGGTTATTTTTCTCCCATAAAATGATAAGGTATCTTTTTCTTTTTTTTTTTACCTGTAAAAGAAAAAGAGACCATCAGCCTCAAGACTGATTACTTTCATGCGTCTACATATTTTATATAACTCCATTTCCCAGTGCTAAAGAGAACATTTCAACGTTGCTTTCTCCAGATTTCGAGTACTTTACTTCATGATCTCAAAATAACAACCCTGGTTTTCCCGAGTGAACTTAATTTCATCTGAAGAAACAAAGTCATTATTGCTCATCATGAGATTATGAGATAAATAAGGACGTCCACTTTGAATATAGTTACTTGTTTGATTATTAATAGTTCTCTGTAAGTATAATGCTCTAAAGCAGGGGTGTCCAAAGTGCGGCCCGGGGGCCATTTGTGGCCCTTGAGTGGATTTTTTGTGGCCCTTGACTTCAAATCGAAGAATCAGAAGATTTTGGCCCCAGGCCTCATCAGATGGCATATTTCGTTCTTTTTTTCTTTTTCATGTTAGCGAGGGAGACCTATAAAAGCCTGACTATTCTTTACAAAAAATTAGAACACAACAGTTTCCCACTGCAATTAGTTACTGTGTATTTACATTATTTTTTGAAGAGGTCAAAATACAAAAAGTTCCTTCCAATATTTAAAAAAAACAAACAAACAAACCCTGTGGCCTGTGAGCGATTCTAACGCGACAATTTTGGCCCGCAAGAAAAAAAGTTTGGACACCACTGCTCTAAAGTTACATTTTTAGTCATGGATTTTAAAAACAAAAGAAAACCCTCGTCGATCCATGTAACACAGCGTCTCTGTGCTCTGGAGCTGGCTGTGTGTACTCTCAGGCTTTCATGTTTCAATTTGGAGATCTCTTAATTGATTAAATATTGTATATCTGCGTTTCCTCAAGCGCAAAGAAAGTATTTTTCTTCCAGTGAAATCAAGTTGGAAGGAGTTTCAAGCGGATCAGTTTATTAAATTCCAGTGATTTGTAGATACAACATGTTTTTTTTTTTGTTGTTGTTGTTTTTTGCTGCATCCATGGCTCCAATAAACTGCGTTCCAGAGCTGGTGGGAGTCTGGCGTTTCAGCCGTCACCGTTGCCAGCTGAGCAGAAATGCAGTCAATTGCCGTTTAGTTTGGAAATCGAATGTCATTTAGTCAGGAAATGAAATCCAAAAGCAAGTTGAAAAGAAGCAACCTCCATAAGTGTTTTAGTGTCTGATAAACAAAAGCAGAGCTGGAGAATTGTCCAGCGTTGGTGGATGTTTATATCTGTCTGAGTGTGCTCTTGTTTATACTGCATTTTTATTGGAATGCATGCGTGAATGCCTCCTTTTTACATCCCACTCACTTTTATCCTCTCACCGAAACATCATGAAATTCAAGCCAAGTGTACCATATCCATAAATATGTATGTCTTCTGTACTGGAGCTGGATGACGACATCGCTGGGAGTGATAATGGCCACATGCCCGCACTTTTAAAAAAAAGAAATCAAATCCCAACCTTTTTTTTTTTTTTTTTTTTTTGTTCGGTTGTGCAGGATGTGTTGTGATGAAACACACAGCTATGGGGCATCGTGATGTCTTTGAGGTCAACAGAGAAAACACGATAAACAGGGAGAACGTTGAGAGGAAAGCTGGATGAATATATTCAGAGAGGTGTGGGGGGGGGAGGTTGATGAGGTCAACGCCATGGAAACAGTGACAGCAAACATGTCTTTATGAACAGTATTCCACAGGAAGCGTCATGTGTACGTGGGTGCATGTAAATATGTATCTCTGTCTGAACTGATTAACCTCCCAGCACCTAAAAAGGCACCATAAACACAGAGGACGACAGCTTGCAGACAGGAACTATTCAAATGAGAGCTCCATCTTCTTGTCGCTGTGCAGACATGCACGCTGAGATGTATAGTTTTTAAATGTGTTATGTAATAAGTGAATATACTCTCAGAAGTCTGCGGTTGAACTGCTTAACCAGTGTTAGTACACATTTCCATGTATTCATTCAGTTTGGTGATTTATCTTTTAATTGAGTCAACCATCAAAGAGTAATCCTTGTTTTGGTTTGGAGCCAGCTGTGTGTTGTCTGAGAAAAGCTTGCTGAGGACTGAAATGTATATATTTGACATTTATGAGTCAAGACGATGTCTTCTTCATGCCTCAGACAGAATGATGAAATAAACCGTATTAGATGATACACCGTCTGTTCCTGCGATTTCTTCATTGCATTTATACATTAGAGGCAGCTAGAAACCAACAACCAGTAACAACCAGTTGTGACATTGGTATTTTTTGTGATCATCTTGAGCTATCTTTTAAATTAAATGTTTAATCCCGAGAATCTGTGACTAAAATGTTATGCAAGGTTAATCGTAAAAACGCTGTGAGGGAGGTTTACAAAGATCTCAGGAGCAGGATGTCTTAAAGGAATAATATGTGAGATGTTACACATAAATACAGAAGAAATCAGGTTGAGTGTGTTAATGTGTCTCTGAGTCCTGACTGTCTACGATGAGCGAGAGGCTCCAGTCCTGTCGGCTGCACTGTCGTCGGCTCCACCCCTCGTGTGTATGTTCGTCAAGGACTAGAGAGAAGAAGAAGAGTCACTCCTTATTCGTATGTCATGTTAAGGTCTTCAGACTACAGTCGGTCTGTGACACTTGATGTGCAATATGGAGCTACAAGCTAACTAAAGTGTGCTAACACAACACACAAACGCGTGGTTGGAGGTGTGCCGCTGGAGGAGAGCGTCTAAGGCTTCAGAGTAGCTGAGGCTCAAGTGCGACATCTACTGGATCAAAAAGTTCTTCCTTTAAACTTTCGAGAAACGTTCACTTGAAAACAGCCCGTGTCTCTTTAACATGTAACAACAACCATCTTCATTTAATGCGGGAGAAGCCTTTGTTACCTTGTCCTTCAGTAGCTTTAATTTTGAATAAGAATTTTTCTCATATGTATGACAAAGTGTTTACTCATCTTCTTCTATTCCATGTGTTACATTGCCACTGTTTCTCCATTTATATCTGGGGGGGATTAAAACGCTCCCAGGAGTTCAGGGGTATTATCTCTTCAACTGACTGCCTCTCATGACAGGTCCCTCCTCTCGCTTCAACCAAAAAGCTGTTTATTTCTTTAGCTTTATTCTACCTTCTCAGCATCAAGCAAAGCAGGAAAAGTAAAAATGACTTGCAGGGAAACATAGAGGAGAGTTCAGAATTCACTGATCTATCTGCGCGCATGTTCAGGTGCTGGAAAGAAAAGTTGGTCGATCCAGCATTCGTTACCTTCATATCGCAGATGTTACATTTGGTGCTTTCGCATGAAGTCATTTAATCTAAAAAGATGTAACACATGGCGAAGGCGCGCTAGCAGCTGCAGTGTTGCCCCAGTCCTGTCGTCGTCTGTGCAGCGTGGACGTTGAAACGCCAGATGTGGAAAATTACCCATGATGGGAGTAAACGACACTCAAGCTCGCAAAGTGAATGTGCAAACATTTCCGAATAAGAAAACGTGCACAACAATCTCAAAACTCAGTCGGGGTCTCAGGTCTTTGAGAGAGGAAGTCAAGGTCAAGGTGTGAAATCACAGTAGTGCTCAACGTTAGTGTGACGAGAAACCTCAACTTCCTGCTTCATCAACCGTTAAGATAGCAAGAAGTGCAGGCAAAGCTGCTATGTTTGTGTTTAACATTAAAAAGAGTCTCAACATGATGAGCTATTGCAAACTCAGAGAACCTACATAAGTGTAAAGCCTCAATGGTACTGATAAATTGAGGGCTCACCTGTATTGTTATTCAAATACCCGGGCAGATTGAAAGGCTAATGGAGTGAAGAATTGGGGTTATAACTCTCACAGTGCATGACTGCTCTCTAAAATAGACTCTGCCTTGAGTCACTTTGCAGACAATGCAACAGTACAACGAGCGGCTTGACTTTTTGAACTGATGACACGGGAGGGTTGTCTTTCATAGAGGTAGTTTTAGTCTCTTACTGATCTGACACCAACAAGCCGGAAGAAAGAGACCTGAATGTATGCATGTGGATCTCTTTCACCTTTACGCCTCTCTGTTTCACTTTATGTGTCTATCTATTTCTTGTTTTTGATAAGTGGACTTTGTGGTCAGTCCATCAATCAACTTTATTTGTGTAGCTGCAATTCTCAAAAAGTGCGATCTTGAGATTCTCTAAAAAAAGAGCACGTAGTTTTTATATTTGTATTCCTGAGGTGGAGGTCGGAGCAGGCCGTGCATGACTGAGGACGCCGGTAGTTGTGGGGACGACGCAGTCTGATGGTGTTGGCTGGGCGTCGGGTGGTGCATTTTCCATTCCTTTAAATTGATTTCTGCCCTTCATTTTAGTCGAGTTCAGAGCTCAAAAAGCTCAGAAAGGTATGATATGTGAGTTCAGATTCGGTTGATGTTGCACCTCAGCATCCGTCTCTCGAACCTAAATGATGTTTGTCAGCGCAAGATGATTCAGTACTTATTTCTGTGAAGTATTTCAGACCCAACAAAGACTTTTCTTAGGTTTTTGAAAGTCCTTATGGTCTTCTAATCGTGTGACGAGCCTCCACCATTTTACCTCTACGGTTTACCTGAGTGGACGAGGCCGCCTCTCCCTCCCCCCCATGTGGTCTCAAGGCCAACGGTTGGAAAGCGAGGAGGTCACATGAAGGGGAAAATAAACATATGAAAACATGTTTGAGCATCTGAGCGACAGATCAACAAGCTGAAGGAAGCCCCGCCCCTTTGGCGTAAACACAGAGCTAAGAACAACAAACCCAGAGAGAGTTTGACTTCTCTATTTTTTTTAAAGTCATTTATCAACAATACATTTAGTTTGGATACGTTTAAACGCTGCTACATGTCAGTCTAACCCTTAAGAATTGTTTCTAAATCACCCAGTTTACATTGAACAACCAAAGCTTGTTGTGCAGACTAGCCAAACTAAAGTCCTCAGCCCAAACTGAGGTAAACTTCTTGATATGACTTAATCAGGACTTATTTCCTAAAATCATTTCATAGCTTGACCTACAGTGTGTAAGACAAGTTGAGATCTCCAGACCCTTTGTTTGGATGTTGATATGTGATACATACTGTGTGCTGTCATTCATTGCACTGTGCACACTGATGCATTTTTTACACGTCTGAAGTTCCTGACAGATAAATAAAGTTGTTTGGATTAAAGCCACCTATTTGAAATTAAATCGCGGTTTGTACACAGTTCAGCGAAACACAATAAAGATGCCAGTGACAGCCGTTCTGTGCAACCGTTTACCTGCTTTACTTTTGTGCAGAAAACATCACAGCAGTATTTCAGAGGAAACATGACTGCTGCTGTCAAGAGCTGTACATTAAACTCATCAACCTGAGCTGTGAAAATGTAAGAGCAATGCAGCCTGCCTGGGTTTAAGCCTCAAATGAAACTGCAACTTTTGTTGGCTCACATCGGCTCCTCGATATTGTCGGGATCAACCAGTTTCCAGTGACAGGAGAATTATAGGTCTGTGCAGCTCACGGTGCTGCTCTGGCACTGAAGTGCAGCAGCTCAGTGCCCAACACAAAGGAGAATATCTGAATGTAGGGCTGCATGTTGAGCAATTAATTAGGTTAATTTAGGCCCATTATCCAAGTTTCCAATTGCATAACGCAAGTCTGAGCGCCACCCGAGTACACAGACGCATGATACCAGCCCTTCAATACAAGAGCAGTGCACCACTTAAAAGTAAAACCAAATTAAGATTTTAAAAATTCTTCAAATGTCAAAGTCTGTATCTCAGATGAGCAGGTCTGTGATTTTTTGTTTTTGGTGGTCGGCCAGTTCAGGGGGTTGAATTACGAGTTGACATGTTGTTGAGATAAGTTTAAACTAGGTACAGGAATAGGAACAGGAAATGCTACCATGCAGCTACGTGAGAAATAATGAATATCATTTCAAAACATTTAAATCTGTTATTGCAGTAATTGAACTCAGAGTCACAGTGTGTCAAAGTGTGCATGGCAGCTCCTGTAACTTCAGTCAGTATGTTTACATGCAAAGTTCAGATGAGCTACGGTCACAGCTTGGTTCGGTCATTCTTTGTCCCAGTACACATGAACTGGGAAATAACTGATCCTTTGACAGAATTCTGCTCTGGTAGGTCTTCCCAGCGCTCTTCCTTTTTAGTGCGGCCTCTCCGAACACACAAGTTGAAAATCTTAAATCTTTGCAGAAGGGCGCTGGCTGTGTAATAGTCCCTTTATTTTTGCCTCTTACGGATTTTGTCTTACATCGACAGTTAAAAGTAACGGAGCAGTGACCGTCGTTAACAGACTCTTTGCTGATCAGATTGAATGTGTTTGGGGGGGTTATTGGAGGGGGGGGGGGGGTCTGAGGCCACATGGGGCCCCTAGTGTGCCTGGTAGCTCCAGCCCTGATCTTTGAGTAAACACTCAGGTGTTAAAGCAGGGCCCTGTGACATCTCACTCCCAGCCTCCCCTCTGACTGCCTGTCTCTCACAGCCTGGAGGAAAAAGTGACTCCAATGGCCTCAGGCTTTCAGTCAGTGGACGCTGACTGTCAAAGGATGCAGCCCCACACAAACACCCACAGTGACACACACACACGGTGACACAAGCTTTCTCACGTCTCGGTTGGTTGTTTTAGGGTTCCCTGTCAGATGAGTGATGCTGTGTGAGATTTAGGCTGACTGCTGATGGCTTGTCTGGGGGGCGTGGAGGGTTGGGGGAGTTCAGAAGGAGGTCAGCGGTGCAAAACCAAATATAGCATTTGTTTCAAATGAAAGATGGCACCAAAGACAGCAGGAGATACATAAACGGCCTCATGATGATGACATTTGGAATTTTTCTATTTACCACATGAATGAAAACGTTTCGCCTTTTCAGGAGCTGTCTCTGTTTGGGGCTCATGATGTTCATTCTGTGTGCAGTGTTTAATTGGAATTCAGATGACTTGGCAGTGCACACTGTCAGCTGTTTTCAGAGGACATGAGACGCCTCTGAAATGTCATTTTCCTCTGATGAATGCTTCGAAAGCCCGACTCAGTCCTCAGTGGTGATAACACCCTGTTGCATCTTTTGTTTTCCTCAGGTATATACGGGCCAGACGAGGGATGGCTGACAGCGTACCCAGAGTGCAGAGAGAGAAACCAGTCGCCCGTCAACATTGTGGACCAGGATGCGAAAGTCTCCACAGAGTTTCAGGAACTGACCCTCGAGGGCTTCGATACGGAATCGTCTAATAAGACGACGATGAAGAACACCGGCAAAACAGGTAAAAACTATTCACAGATTGAATTTCCTCTGATTAAAAACCTCTTTTGTGTTTCTTCTGCACTTACTCATAAATTATGTATTCATACATTGTCGAGAAAAAGGTTCAGCTAAAAGTTTAAGAGGCACCATTTAAGTGAAGCTAAGGGAAAAAAGTTGTTAGAGGAAACACTTTGTGTTAGAAAAGGTCTTTATTTTTGTCTCCACTCAACACATTAAAATGAAAACAATCAACAAGCAACGCTTCAGAAATGACCCCGCCCATACTAACATGTTGGGTAAACTCTCACTGTGAGAGAGTAGACCAGCTGGTTCTGATCCGACCTGTGGTTCCTTTCCCCGCATGTCATTCACCACTCCCTCTGTGTCGCTGATTTCCAACTTTACCCACCATCCAATCTCTACAACAAACTGCACATTATACCTGAATGATAACATAACTCATTAATTCAACCAACTGCATGTTCTGGGATGGAGAACATTCAGGACACATGCAGGGTCTGTGATTTGTACCCAGAACCCGGAGAAGTACTCTCATCAGGACCACAGCGCCCTGGTTTCAACATGTTGATGCTCTTGTAAGGGATCCCAATGCGTGGTCATTGTAGTAATCCAGCCTGAAGGAGACAAAGGTGTCTGAGAGTTTTTCCGAGTAAGAGATGGGAGAACTTCTTCACAATACACAATGAACTTGATTTTCCCTTGTAACCTCTCTGTGAGCGTCACATTCGCCGAAGTAACGAAGGCAACATGTTTCCACAAACCTGGAAGAAAGCCGCCAGTCACATTTCTCAAACAGAAGTGTTGTGCGTTGTTTCTGACAGCGTGTTTGTAATCATACGACGCGGCATCAGACCACAAAGCTGAAGTGACACCTCTAATCATCTCCGCTCATATTGGCAGATGTCTGCATGTCAAACATCTGTTGCATCACTTCCCTGCACACAATTATAAAACAAGACAGGTGCAATATGCAGCAAGTCTTCTATGATGAAGACGACACATTTTCATTCAGACACGCTGGATCTGTGTTAGGACAAGAGCCATGGCAGGTGTCAAAGCCTGTCGGATGCAGCACCTGGCCATCTGCATTCAGCCCCCTCTGCATCTCGAGGACCCTTCTTGTCAGCCGCTGGTATTTTTCATAATTCCAGGTTGTCAGTAAGATGGATGATCCTTTCGCCTTGGTGCAGGAACGAAGCTGAAAAAGCTTTTGATAGGTCAGAGTGGCTTCAGGTGGTTGGCAGCGCTGTGGACGACTTGTTCAGTGCTGCCCGGAGCACAGCTGTGTGTTAGGCACAATAATGTTTAACAGCCCGTCATTTCCTGGGTGTAATGACACATTTGAATACATTGCCAATTTGTCTCGTTTAACTTCAGCTTCATGAAACGGATTTAGCTGTGCAGACTGAAAAACCTCAATGAGAGAGAGGGGCTGGAAACGGCGACAAGTGCCTGTTCCTTTCATCCTCTTCTTCTTGGCGTCATATCTCGGGGATCTGTAGGGACTTGGGTTGAGAACCTGAAGGTTGCTGGTTCAAGTCTAGGTGGGGACCGAGCAAGGCACCAAACCCATAACAGCTCTGGCACAGTCGCTGTGGAGCAGACTGTTTTATCTTATTTTAGGCTGCCTTATCCGTTAAATGCAAGATTCTCATCCTTAGACGCCAAACGTGAACCTCCCTGTCTCGCTGCTCGCTCTCTACTCCATGCATGCACGAGGCCACACTCAAAGCATGAGCTGAAATCCGCCTCAGGACCAATGGCGCTAGTGCATGTAAGGAAGGGGCGTGGCTTTTGAGGGAGCACAGAGGGGAGGGGGGTGTATGAAAACGGAGCACGGAGAGGATGCTACTAACTGAGCTTTAAAGGTGTTTATTTGGTATCTGGTTGCTAGCTGTGGCCTCATATTGACCTGTATAAGAGCGGGTCATCTATTTATTTTGGCAAGGAAACAAATCAGTGTATTTCTTTTAATCCTTCTTCTTGTTGGGGTTTAAGATATTTTTCACAGACCAAAGAACCATTTCCCCCAAAATATTGAACGTTGTGCGTCAAATCATCAACTGTCTGTACTTCAATATGTTTCACTCTTTTGCTGCCATGCAACGTCATCACAGCATTGACAGGTGCTCAGTACTAGTTTGTATACTGACTATATTAAAGACTCACACGGTGCAGCATTTAGAGTATTTCTAGTAGCTAAACTGTGAACAGGAAATGTCTCTTGTGATAGAACATGGGCGAGCCTTGAGGTTTATATGAAACAGAGTGCATGTTGCCTGTGATAAACCCTTCTCATGGTAGGACGATGGTGTACATAAAGGTAGTGATGTCAAACTTATTTTTGGGATCTATTTTGTTTTCTGTGTACTCACATTATTTTTTAAAGACCACAGTTACAGCGACTCGCTCCTTTATAATGTAACAGACCAACTAGTAGGACGACTGCTGGGCACATTTTTCGCCCCACTTCTTCTTCTTCTAAGTGTAGTTTTAGGCACATCATCATTTCTTAATTGTTGTCTCCCTTCTCTTAATAAATATTGCAGCTTCTGGGAGACTATAAACATTTTTGTTTGCAGCTCCTTCTCGTCATACTTTGACCCCAAACAGACTGCCGTTTGAACCCGAGACAATGAGACAGATAAGATCTTGAGACAACATCCGATGGACGCTCAGATTGGCAGGCAGGTCGGTGCGGCATCAGCAGTCGGTGCAGACACTGGGCTGGAGTGTCGTGGTGAAGATGGAGCTGAGCCAGGAAGTTCAGCTTTATGTTCAAACCTCTCACCTGTCGACATGAGCGGTGGGTAGTGACCAGAAGAACCAGATAGTGGGTACAAGTGGCTGAAGGGGGGGTGGGCTCAGGCTTAGAGAGCGAGGAGCCTGGACATCTGGAGAGAGCTCCAAAGACAGTCGGTGCTCCTTTACATTGAAAGGAGCCAGTTGAGGTGGTTTGGGGATCTGATGCTGATGCCTCCTGGTCACCACCCTTTGTAGGTCTTCCAACTGGAAGGAGACCCAGGGGTAGACTCGACGCTTGCTAGGAGGGTAGCATATCCCTTCTGGTCTGGGAACTCTTTGGGATCCCCCTGAAGGAGCCCAGGAATGTTGCTGTAGAGAAGAAGTCAGGGGCGTCTTGCTTATCCTACTGCCTCCCCATACCGACCCCGGAGAAGAGGAGGACAAAGGATGGATCAATGGATTGATTGTCAACCAATATTAACTTGTTTTCACGTCAAAACCAAGGAGAATTAAATGTATGGATGGATGTCCCCTTTGGGCTTATGTAGAAAGTTAATAATCATGACGAAGATACTTCCAGGTTGACCTACAAAAATGCGTCATTGCTTTTTTCCGTCTATCGGTGCTTAGATTATCAAAATGGAAAGAGCCATATTTCCTGCTCATTTCACTGTGCTTTCATTTCACGCAGCCTCTCTGGATGTCAGAATGAACAGCTTCTGTCTTTTGGGTCCTCTAGCAGCCCATCGTCATCACAGGCCGTTTGAATCTGCTCGACGTTTTGGTAAAACACGCTATAATACTGGCTGTTCATTAAGCTTAGCGTATAACAGTGTCATTTGTTGTTGCAGTCAGAGCATTAATTATCCATTCAGCCAAATGTCAACTTGCTGTCAAAACAGCTACAGAGGCGAGGAAATGGAGATTGAAATTACAAATGTGGCTCCTGCAGCTGTTTATGAGTTCCTGGGGTTCAAGTCGTGAGATTTCTGAGTGCTGATTTGCATTCAAGTTGAAAGCGAGGGCGAGCCTTCAGTAATGGAAAAGCAATGATCAAATACATCAATGCTGGGAGATGTCTGCAACAGATGTTCCTTTAATATGGCAGTCAGAGTGCTGCAGTGACTCAACACGGAGTAAGACGGAGTTGACATGCTCATCTATATTCCCCAGGAAGTGAAGTTATGGAAGCTTCGTCTGAGCATGGTAATACTGAATCCATCACATGTCTGGAAAAAAGATTCTGGTAATTTTAAATGTAACGTTTTTTTCTTGATGATGTTTTTTTTCCCCCCTCAGCTGGAGTGAGAGGAGTGAGCAGTCCCTGCTGTTACAGTCATTTGACATGACGGGGGGAAGGAAAGCGGCCATTTCCTTTTGAGATGCTCATAAATACAAAAAACAATAACACGACAACTGTCACAGTCATCACATTTTGTCCTCTATCATCCCGATGATGATAGGTTGGATTCATCATCAAGTTATCTGGAGTCAGATCGACATGATGTCAAGTAATTTCTAATTTCATAAAGAAGCCAAGACAAGCGATGAAGAAACAAACAACAGTTTGTGATGTTATTTTGTTTGTTCTGAACATGCCAACACATGTGATGTTCACTGGAAAACAGGAAGTGATAATACATAAATCCTATCAAGGATACATCTTGTCTT
Organism: Symphodus melops; assembly: GCF_947650265.1. Lineage (NCBI taxonomy): Eukaryota > Metazoa > Chordata > Actinopteri > Labriformes > Labridae > Symphodus > Symphodus melops. The sequence goes on along the minus strand of NC_136694.1, from coordinate 2,697,074 downwards.
TACCTGCCCCTTACTCAAAAAAACCCCAAACAAACAGAAACAAGAAATGTCTCGATGGTCTGTCCAATTACGACTTCGTAATAAATTCTGTGCCAACACAAAACAATTCTGACAATTTTGAGTCTTTGACTTCACTTCCAAGTTAATAAGGAGGAAAAAACACGTACCAAACACTAATTGCCAATTTCATACAGTCTGAAAACTTTCTCCTTGTACATTTTTTTAAACTGAAATATTTGAGCACAATTTGATCCCTGTAACAGAAATCTGTGTTAAAGTTGTCTGTGCTAACTGATGTTTAAAATTACATTTTCTCCTCTGCTCTTCTTCTTCTTTTTTCATAGTCTGATCAGAATCATTTCCTCTGATGAGTTGATGACAGTAGAACAGGTAGAAAGGTAAATAGTTTAGCTAGCATCATCATTATTGTCTCTTTCCTTTTTGTATCTTATCTGCGAACAGAGAGTATTTTTAATCTTGCAACAGAATTTGATTTAAAACTGCACAATGTCGATTTGTCAGTGAAATTTGAAAGCTGGAGAAGTGAAACATCTCTGTGCTTTATTTTCTGAACTAAATACACAAACTTTATTAAAAAGGAAACAATGGCTCCCTGAACACTGAGCTATAAAAAAAAAAAAAAACGACCAGTAGAGTTATGGTTTCACCGTAGCGGACCCCCCACCGCCATAACTTCTCGCCTATTATTTAATCTTCAAACAGAGTTATAGGAGCACATTTCCCTCTGAGGACGGTTTGTGTGTGGAGTTATAAACACAGAGCTCAGAATCGGAACATTTCTCCTCGTGCTCCTCGAAAACTCAAATCAGAAGCTCAATCACATCAGGGGACAGCCGGAGCTCCCTCTGCAGGGACCGGAGCTTTACCAGTCTACGACCCACTGCAGACTAAAACATGGAAGTGGGTCTGGTAGCTGGAGACACTTCCTGACTACTGCCGATGTGCTCTTGAGCAAGGCACTGAAGGTGCTGGTGTGCTCACGCTGACATCTCTCCATGTATGCTGCCTTGTTAGATGTCAGAGGCCTTTACTGTAGCTGTCTTGTTTTCTGTCTTCATCATAACATCAGGAACCAACTTTTTTTTTAACAATGTGATAAATTTGGTCAATTTGAGTGAAATACAGATTTTGCCTTACACACAGTAAGAGACGTGGGGAAGATGTGTGAATCATGTTTGATCCTCTGGTAGTTCTCTGTGCTATAGGAGTGTTCTGTTGTGTTGTTAGCATTTAGCTTCACACTGAGACTAGAAGCATGGCGACTGTGCTCAGCTCTGTCAGAAGTGACAAAGTACAGCCTGTGAAGTTTAAGTTTTAAGTATCTCATGAACTTTTAAAATATGATGTAAAGGCCCAATTTTGGTTGTACATTTTAAAAATAGCTTTGTGGCATTAGAAGTATTTCCTCCTAAATCTGAGCAGCAGTGATGATGTCAATGTTTTCCGCTAATTTTCAGTTCCTCATTAAGGACACAGAGTGAGTAAATGTCTCGCTCTCAGTAACTGCATCATGAGCGAGTCGCAGTGCGTCACCCGTTTGCCTGAGTGCATGGAGCTCAATCAGGCATGGCGATCGTAGCGTGCGTCCCCCCCCCCCCATAGGAGCGGGCCGACCAGCTGACCTTCAGGTAGAGGATCACCAGCAATGACACCCGCTGGCACAAACACAGAGATGAGCGTGAGTGACACACACACACAGAGGGAAAAGAGTTCATCTGTGCAGTGAAGGCAAAGGAATTATCTGGAACATTTGATGCAGAGCGTCTCCAGGCGTTAAGCAGCTCAAACCGTCTCCCCAAGGCCACCCAGGAAACGTGCACAGGGGGGAAAAAAGATATAATGATGATGATGATGATGGCCACCTGCAAAGTAAAAACCACAGCAGAAAAGCGTTTAAAAGGATTTGAGGTTGCCACAGCATGTAGGGAAGCGTGTAAAAATGCTAACACAAACAACAGCTGCGAAACAAAATGGTGCGCAGCTTCTCGCCTCTCCCTCTGCTACATAATGCATAGCTAACAAGACAAATGTCCCTGCTTTCTCGCCACAAATTATGCATGGAAACTGCAGTGTTTCTAAACGACAGATGAGCGTTTTATCTGTGAAGGGATCACCTGGCGGAGATGCTGTGAAGGCAGGCAGGGAAGGAGGGGCTGGATTAACCACCCCCCCCTCCCCTGCCCAGCTCCTGCAGAACAAACTGCATTAAGTTGCCTTTAACATCTTTACCTTGCACATGGAAGTAATGTGGGGAGCACAATACTAAGACAATGAGGCTGATTTTGGGCCCGATTCTCCGCTTCTGACAAAAGCTGTTTTTTTTGTTACCCTGCAAGAGTTTCCTGTATCAAACTTTCAATATTAAACACGTTCAATATGTATGATCTGATATCAAGTTGATTTGGGGAAACCCTGAGAATAGCCGAGTACATTCTTTGTCATAGTTCTGATTGTGTTGTTGTCTAAAATCTAATTATGAAAGAGGTTAAGTTAGCTGTTCTTTCACAGCAAGGTGTTTTCCTTCTAATCACAGTGATGACGTGGAAGCTGGCCTTTCAGTGGTGGTCTCGACCAGTCTTGATTTAAAATGGAGAGTCCCGGTCTGAGACCAAGACGAGGCCGAGTTAAAATGCTTTTGATGGAGGCTAGAGTCTTCAACGCGGGCGGCCCGGGTTCCAATCTGGCCTCTGGCTCCCTTCCTGCATGTTGAGCCTCACTCTCTCTCTCCTTGACTTCAATCTCTGACCACTTTCCTATCGCTCCAATAAAGGCACAAAGGCACAAAAAATAAATAAAATAATAATATATATATATATTTATATATATATATATATATATATATATATATATTTATATATATATATATATATATATATATATATATATATATATATATATATAAACCATTTGTTTCCGAGACGAGACCTTCAAAAAGACACCCAGACCGATTTCAAGTACTGACATTACTGCCAAACTCAAGCTGCACAAAAACCCATCAACTTCAAATCAGTCCCACCTACAGGAGGTCCTATGGGGCCAACAACAACCCACATCGTGACCCAAAGATTTAACTCAACACAGTTTAAAAGGCTCCAAAACATGGGATTAAAAAAATTTAATATAACACACACAATGAAGGAAATTATTCAATCAAGATCCACTAAGGACTAAAGCAAAAATCAACACAGGCTCCAGGTGAGAGGCAGCTACTCTTAAGCATCTCTGCATTCAGTGTTGGACAGGTGCATCTCGTTGTGCAATCAGGAGATTCACCAAAGCAGAGCCAGAGACAGATGAAGGAGAAGAAATGACAAACAGCACAGCAGCAACGTGGCGAACAACCTTTCTGAACATGTGTTTGGGTTTGTTTTTTTTTGTTCTTCTAGATGTAATACCAGCTGTGTGTCAAGCTGCAATAAACTCTCCTTGAACGAATCGTTCAACCTCCGAGAAACTCTTCTCCCTGTGCATGTTTAAAAAAACCCCAAAAAACAGAATGAAGGCAGAAAGCAAAGTGTTGGCCATGTAAATGTGTTATCATGAGAGTGTCGCGCTTGGTGGCTCAGAGTCATGCTTGATGCGACGGAGGCAGCTGCCTAGGTAATGAAACAAGTGAATCCTTTCAGACCAATTTATGAATCTAAAAGAAGCCCCCCTTTTAATCATCGCCGTACGCCAGCGCGTCGCGATGGAATAACAAAGGACTTGCAGGGGCTGTTTGCACTGGCTGAAAAGAACAATGTTGCTCTGCAAATCAGCCCCTCATTTGAGAAATTGCCTCAGAGGTTGATGGAAAATTACAGAAATTGTCTTGTTTGAGAGATTGTCTTTCTTTCGGGTAAATCACACAAAGAAAACACACACACACCTATCTGCATTTAGAATGTCCTCTGAATACGTCCCTTTGTCTGCATCTCCTTCAGACCTTAAAGAGATAGTTTATGTGTCCTCACGAACACTTTGATTATGTTTTTCAAACTTTCTTTGGAATTTTCCTTCACGTCAACAACAGTCGCCAATTTTCTGCTGTCTGTTCAGTGATGTATGACTCACTCACCCTTCCCTGCTCCGTCTCTTCTGTCTTTCTTCCAGTGGCCATTATGCTGAAGGATGATTACTTTGTTCGGGGAGCAGGACTACCAGGGCGCTTTAAGGCAGAAAAAGTGGAGTTTCATTGGGGCCCCAGCAACGGATCGGAGGGCTCTGAACACAGCATCAACGGCCGGCGGTACCCAGTGGAGGTAAGACCGGTACAACCCCTGAACCATGTGTGATAACCAACCCTCATATGAGCCTGTCACTTACATGGACGTGCATGTATGAAGTCATCAAACACCCTCTGGTTGGGGGGAGTTTGAATGGCATGTTGCACACCTGGATAAGAAATCTGCATCGATGCAGAGTTGTTCGAGTTTTAGTAAAAATGTCCTACGATGAGCCCGGGTGTGTCTCAGACCAAACGAGTCAAATACAGAAGCTTGATCAGAGGCCCTACGCATCAATGATGCTAGCTTAGCTCACCCTCAAGCGCCAAACTACAATGAGTTTGAACGCTGTGTAAAATGCAGTCTGATTTGTAAGTCATTGCACAGCCTTTTGATGGATAGTAACACCAAGATGACATATCAAATGATGATGACTCCTGATTTGAATTTGAGTTGTGAGTAGATCACGTTCACCTCTCGTGCATCACCTCTTCCTTTGACACATCACACTTTAAGCATGTTGCATTGTGCATGTATTACAGCAGCATGTCGGCACTTAAAGGGGAAAAAAAAGAAGTCAGGGTGCTGAAATGTCCTTCATGCAGTCCTGACTGGTTACCCTTTGAATATATTTGGGGCATGATGAAGTGTAAAATAAGGCAGATGGTGTGACGCTCCACTTTCAAAATGGCAGAAATCTACCCTCTCAGTGTCCGTAACGCTAACAACAAAGTGTTGTGAAAAGAAAAGGAGAGTCTTTAACAGGACACTCTACCAACTTTATTTAAAAAAAAAAAAACGTGTTATTGGAAATTGGTTCAATCATTTTCTAAAAACGTTCAACTCTTTCAAAAGTTTCAATATTTGATAAGTTTTCTTTGTGCCATTTTCCATTAAAAGATTTGTGGGCTTGTATAACTTTATTTAATAGGACAGTAGAGAAGGAATATTGGCGGAAAAAGAGAGAAAGTGGGGAGTGACATGCAGGGAAAGATCAGACTCAAACCCGGACTGGCCTCTTTGAGGACTGTAGCCTCTGCACATACGGCATTACCTGACCACCATGCAGGCAACATAATTAATCAAATATGAGGTTTCAATCATTTTAAAATCACCACATTACAAATTAAATGAAGGTTGAATTTGTATATCAGAAATCCTGACCTCATGTCTGTGCGTGTGCAGATGTCCTCGGGCGAAGTGCGACGGGCTTCGAGCTGCAGAGTTGAGGTCGAACCAAACTGCGACTTTCATCCAATGACGATGAGACGAGGATTTGAATATTATGTGCAAACAATCTTGACTGTTATTCTTTGAAGATGTACTGACACATGTCGTAGCTTATCTGTGTTACGTAACATAAATGTTTGAGAAAAGGTTGGTCAGTCTCAGCGCTGCAGCCCCAGGATGTCAGTGTGAAGATTTCAGCCTCACTATGGCTTTTTAAAAAACCAACAGCTCTCTTATTTCGTCTTCTGTTTACTTTGAGAGTGATTGAATCTTTTTGCTTTAATACAAAGTAGCTGTCATCTTCTACCTTTATGTTTGATGAAATGACAGCTGTTGTTGCTGCTGCGTGCTGGCTGAGTGAGCCTCTGACACTTCCCTTCATTCATTCGTTTGCTGGGTTTGCATTTTTATAAAGTTGAGGTGCACAGGCACATCGACGCCCTCACTGTGTCATTTAGTCCTCATTTAGACCTCTGGAGTACCAACAAATGCTAATCTAATCCTCACAGTTTAGGAAACTTTACTCGGTGAAAATGTGCTGGTAAAATAAAGACAACCACTTTGTCAACTCTGAGTTGAAGGTTCATCTGTAGCTGCATCACCAATTACACTTTAGTCAAAGTCAAAGTAGAGCTGCAGGATTTACAGGCAGCTCAGTGCAGAGAGATCCATACAGATTAGAGTGGGGGGGGTCGTTGCAGGCTTGGAGTTCATGCCAGTAATCAGTGTTGACATTATTATGAATATTTTAAGCATGACCACCACCTTTCCTTGACCTGAACTAATTCATATGCTTGAATTAAACTCTACTTAAAGCATACCTGCTCCAGGAAAATAATCATATCAGCCCCAACTCTATGGAAAGGATTCTGTATCGGAATATATATATATATATATATATATATATATATATATATATATATATATATATATATATATATATATATATTTTTTTTTTTTTTAGGGGGCTGGAAGGAAGCCGTAAACCCGAGACATATGAATAATCCAGTGTGCCGGAAGAGAGACAGACATGACATGTTTCCTTAAAGTGCACATGTTGTTGGATGAAGGATTCAAAGCACTTGAAGTCTTTGTAGCTACAGAAACTCTGTGTTGAGATCCAACACGAAAAGTAAACACGTTAGTGCGTTAAATAGTATGATTAAAAAAAAAAAGACATCATGTTCATCATGTTTCCCAGAATGGATGTTCCAGTGACTAACGTTCCTGTTGATGAAATGCAAAGGTAAAGGCAGACTTGTCTGAAGTTAAGAAAACAGTCAAAGTGTAGCACAAGTATTCACCATGTCTAAACGGGGGGAGGAAAGCGTCTGCAGGTGAACAGTGTCAAATCGAGAGTGAGGCTAACTTTAGCAGTTCTAGCATCGTTCGCCCTCTGTGCTCCTCGCAGGTTAACAAAGGTTCTGATATGACTGCGGTCGACTGGTTATAGTCCGGTTTAACCTCACACAACCTGTGAAACTTCATCTTCTTTTTCCACATCAGCAAAACTGCAAAAACCGCCTAAAGATGGCCTCCATCCCCTGTGCACTTTAACACGCGGTTAGCCGAGCATTCAGCAGAGTGACAGCTCCAGCTAGTGGCGGGTGACGGCGTTACAGCTTATACACAGCATTTGACCAACAGGTTCTGATTTAATACAAATATAAATGATTGAAAACATGAAAAGACTGACTCTGTGAATTGACTCGTACCTTCATGGGTGATGTTGTTAATTCGTTAAGGCAGCTAATCGTGCACGTCCCCGTTTCTTAAGGACAGGAAACTAAGTCTGGTGTTAGATCGAGTTTCAAAGATCATTCCAGAGCAGGATTGAAGATTTTTATGCTAAAACTTCGTGAGCATTCAACTTTAATATTTTCAAACTGAACTCAGTGTTGAAGCCTCAGCCAAGTGAGTAAATATGAGTGTGGATCTTTGTTCCTGAGTGTGTGTGTGTGTGTGTGTGTGTGTGTGTGTGTGTGTGTGTGTGTGTGTGTGTGTGTGTGAGTGTGACTGCATGTTGTTTATGTACAGCTGTCAGTCTCTTGAATGCTGAAATGTCAGCCATCTCAGTTTGGACTTCTCCGACAGCACTGCCTCTTTGCCGGCCGGCCAAACAGATGAATATGTATTGTTTGACATTTGGAAGATCAGCGTGCTGACAGTTCAGCTTGATATGGCAATCTTCATCCGGCAGCACCAAAACTTTTTTTCTTTTTTTTCCTCCCCATAAAGTTGCATAAAGGTTCCTTTGTGTCAGTGGTTGAGATAGCTGCGTATGGAAATGATGCATTTGTCCTCAGCGCTCACTCAGAAATATTGCTTACCTAGGAGAAGGATTCAAAGATTCTGCTGAAAACACAAAACCTCCCATATGAATGCATGACGAAGCTTTCCGGGCCCGCTGCTTTAAAATGGCGAGATTTATGATACGCCACCATAATTGATTTAGCTGTGAGATATCCGTGTGGGAAAGTTGCTGCTCTCTCTAGTAAGGAGTTTCAGAAGAAGTCCAGCGTTTCTTTTTTTTCCTCCTATTGACTGAGTTATCTAGTAAAGTGCACTTTCTCTGCAGATACACAAACACGTAATTTGCAATATTGAAAAAAAGGAAAGAAAGAAAACATCTCATCTGACAGTTTATATTCCCGCTCTGGGATGCAGAGAGACAAGATTTTTTGCACTCTGATTTTTATTCAAGCTTAACATTTGAGCCATCAAATAAAAGTATGGTGTTATGGATGCAGCATGTGGAAGTAGAATCATACTGTGTTGTTATCCTGCTGATCACTCAGAGGCGGCAGTCTTTAAAGACTTCAGACACTCGTACGGTGCTGCTGTAGAGTCCTTTTTTTTTTCATAAAGTTAAAGTTTGTGATGACTATTCGAGCAGATGTAAACTCCACAGGTTGTTCCTGAGGGGGCGTGGCCTCATATGAGGCTTGTTAATTGGTCTAAATAATTATATGTACATAATTACATATAATTATAATGAATTATATTATAAAATATTAATGTTTCTAGAACAAGCTGCCCCGACAGAATGATCCACCATGCAGAGAATGAAGTGTTCAGCGTGTTGTTTTGATGTGATGAACTCTTAGTTGTAGTTTATTGATCTTAGTTGTAGTTTGTTGATATTACTTGTAGTTTATTGATCTTAATTGTAGTTTATTGATCTTAGTTGTAAATTATTTATCTTAATTGTAGTTTATTGAGCTTATTTGTAGTTTATTGATCTTAGTTGTAGTTTATTGAGCTTAGTTGTAGTTTGTTGATATTATTTGTAGTTTATTGATCTTAGTTGTAGTTTATTGATCTTACTTGTAAATTATTTATCTGAATTGTAGTTTATTGAGTTTATTTGTAGTTTATTGATCTTAGTTGTACTTTATTGATCTTAGTTGTTGTTTATTGAGCTTAGTTGTAGTTTATTGAGCTTATTTGTAGTTTATTGATTTTAGTTGTAGTTTATTGATCTTAGTTGTAGTTTGTTGATATTATTTGTAGTTTATTGATCTTAATTGTAGTTTATTGATCTTAATTGTAGTTTATTGAGCATAGTTGTAGTTTATTTATCTTTTTTGTAGTTTATTTATCTTATTTGTAGTTTATTGAGCTTAGTTGTAGTTTATTTATCTTAATTGTTTGTATTGTAATGTTGCCCAGGAACTACAGGTGTAAATTAGCTTCTTGCTAACTCTGGCCCAACAGTTGTGTACTGGCCCCGTCGAAAAAATACAGTTGTCCTAAAGGAAGTTTTAAAATAGTGCAAGCAGAGAGCAAGCAGACCGAGAAGCAGCAGCTGTTGCATGCTGAGCTCTGAGCTGAGTGGAATAATACAAATGAAGAGAAGCTTGTGGAGTCATGACAACAAGAGTGTCTTCATAATGTCTCATGTGCTAACGACAGAGATCGACTTCCATATTTGATTTTCTTCTGAGTTTGATCACGTGAGGTTTTGTGAGAACTGCGGGCGTGTGGTCTTGTGGTCAGACTGAAAGGTCCATATTTGAATCAATTTTGATTTATAGATTAATAGACATTTTATGTGGATTCTGTCTTCATCAAACTTTTCTTTGCCCAAGTCCATTCAAGAGTGTGAGAAAGCAGCAAAAACATGATAATTCTTTATCCAGCAGGGATCGAGTGCGGCGGCTGATTCTTGCAGAAAATGTTGAAACTGAAAAAGAAAAAGTTTGTGCATGATGTCTCTATCCCTTTTCAACTGACCTGAATTCAGTGCTGCGCCGGTTTGTGAAGCGGAGTGGTTTTCCTCACTGATTTGGACTCATAAATTTGAAATTTTAATTATATCGTGGAATTCAAAGGCTCAGAAATAGATCCAGGCTCAACACACTTTTAGACCGAAGCTTTAACAACAATTAAGGACACTGACGATGTTCGCCTTGTTGCTTGAAGTTCACTTTTCTCCGATACTCTCTTCCCTGCAGACTTGAGATATGTGCTGTATGGACTTCAGATGATGGATGAGACTTCTGACCACACACTGAGGGGATGTGCATCAGTTTTATTCTCCCACTTTCCACAAGACTTGATGAAGATTTCCCACCAGTGACCACACCAGTCATACCAGTCAGAATGTCTACTTCTGACACATTTAGCGATGCAGGTCTTTCTGGTCTGGGATGCAGAAGTCAGAGTCTTACAAATACATGTCCTCCTGTCCAGTCCAACAACTCTTACATAACGTGAGATGATGAAGAACAGAAGAAGGAGGAAGTGTATAAAATCGGGGCGCCGGTGGCCTTGTGGTTAGTGAGCGCGCCACGTCTATAGAGGCTAAAGAGAGGTTTGAATCTGACCTTCATTTCATTCCCTTCCTCCCTCTGTCCCCGGTTATTGACCGATCCGTACCGTGCTGCATTTTGGGACCCTTCCGTTGGGGTGCCAAGTATATCGATCCGACCCCTAAAAGATGGAGCCAAACACTGCAGTCCGTTGATTGGCCGAGGGGTTTGTGAGAACTTCTGAACAATGCAGGTCCAAATGTAATACACGAGACGTTCCTGTTCCTGTTGGCAGGAAGCTCAGTGCAATACGCTTTGTAATATGTGTGAAACAGACTGAATAAGAGTTTTGTCAATGTTTGAAACATTTTGATAAACATGAACTAGAGACTGCTTTCGTATGAGCACAATCGTCAGGCACTTTTAAAGCCGGCTGTCTTGTGATTTCTGCTCGTTGAAGGCAGAGTTTGACCCTTAAGGAGCCTTTTCCTGCCTCTCCCCGCCTCATGTGTGCAGCAGCGTGCGTGGGTGAAGCGGCGTGATCCTGTGCTTTCTCCACATGAATGATGTATGATTTACAAGCCTTGAAATTTGGTAATTGTTGCCTAATAGGGCCCTTGAATAGCATGATGAAGTGGGGACCCGCTGCTCCCCTACCTGCTGTTTTCAACAGTAATGCTCTGGTTAATATGCCGAGCACAGCGACGCCAGGCAGCCGCCCCGCACACGTCTCCTGCCCGAGCATGTCACTCATCCCCGCGTGTGTATGCACGCCCCTCTGCTGGGCGTACATTCTCATTCTGCTGCCGAGTGTTTCACATCGAAAGTCAAACATGTCTGAGTTCAAGTATTCTCCAGCAGGATGCTGCGCGGCTGTCGAGCCAAGCCCAAGGTCAGCTGAGTTTGAAAAACAAACTCCCACACTCCCTGCACACTGAGAGCACAGGTCGGTTTCTTTAGGGACGGACGGGTTTTTGATGTTCACATATTTGTGAAACGTTTTTATGTATTTGGTATATTCAGCCAAAACACCAACATCGCGTGTGTGCGCTCACATATCTCTTTTTCAGAGAGCTGTTTTTTTAAAATGAAAAATCCACTTTTATTTCATCGAAGCTATTTTTAAATTGCTTTCATATCAAGGATGTGATATTTTGAAATAGAGTGATCAAATTAAAAACCAACAAATACGCCACAGAAAGTCAAATCTAAGCGAGTGTGTTTGTCTTTAATTAAAATGAACTAATGAACAAAGTAATTAAGTTTGTACCTCTTATTTCAAGATGCTCAATAAGTGCTTTCATTTTTATACTCTTTACAGACAATGCAGGACTTTTTATAACTTTAATATCTTGACATTTGCAGACCTGTCAGGGATAATGTGGCTTGAAAGATGTGTCATTTGATATTTTTGATGTGAAATTAAACAGGAACACCAGCTTAGGTTTGTGTTTTATGCAGTTCTCTTTAACCAGCAGAGGGCGCTTTAAAGATTTCATCATGAATCGTCCTCTCTCAACAGTGTCACACGACGATTCACATACAGTCACTTTCCAGTTCATCTTCTCTTCATTATAAAAGAGATGTTTGATATCTGCATCTGAAGAAAGATATCAGCTGATATACAGGATGTATTTGATTTTTTTTCTCTTCCTCATATCGATATCCGAATCGATATATAAAAGTCGATCCTTCCTCTACATCGTACACATAAAACTTTTATCCCCAATCATGTGTCCACCCCCCGTCTTTCCCCTGCAGGGTGGAAGATTCCTGTAAAATACTTCTCTTGCATGTTGAGTTCTCAGTTGGTCAAATCTCAGTGTAAAAAGGTCAAGGTGGCATTCAGGGCGCAAAACAAACATACAAGCAGGCAACTCTTCACTCAAAGTAATGTATCTGCAGTTTGTAAGATGACACAGCTGAGTAAACTCACGACACATTAAGAAGTGATGACAGCACTGAGAAGCTCACATTAAAGCAGGATTGCAGACCAGACCAGACGAGGCAGGTTAACGGAGCCCCTGCAGTTCTGGGAACTCAGCACAGCTGCTCATAGCAGACTCAGTCTGGTTTTTAAATTCTTTGTGTTAGTTTTTTGGCAGACCGTATTACACAGCATTGAGACAGAAAAACAGATGCACCTGCTCTCCTCAGGTTTTTTTTTTTTTTTAAATCCAGAATGTGGGTGAGAGGAAGTTTGTACAGAATTAAAAGATATCTGAAAAAGAAGAAGTTATAAACTTAGCCACAGAAGTTACAGTCACAGTGGAACAAAAGATCGGATTCAGGTCGCTTTTGGCTGCAGTTTGAACGCAGCTTTCAGCATCAGCTCTTATATCAAACAGTACAGAGACGGGCGAGCTTGTTTCGTCTTCTGCCTGAACTTTTGCACTAAATTTTGAAAGCAGGCGACAATACGATTGACATCAGTCTCCCTGTTAAAAGTTGTCGTACTATCAGATTTATTTTGCTCCGAGTGTTTCAAGATTGAAAAGTTATTTATTGCTTAAAGTGTGCTGCGTGTCAACAGGCCAGGAAGGCATCTGATGGGAGCCCGAGGTCAGTAGGGCGTCCCCTGTCAAACGTTAAACCCCAGCACGTGGCCCAACATGTGGAAAGTTTGACATGACGGAGACCTTCCTCAGGTGGCCCCGTCTGACGGCACCTCACTCTTGTGATGGATTACATAGCTGTGAAAATCTACGTGTGTGCATGTCAGTCACCAGACGAAAACGAAGGGTTTCATTAGGAACTGTGACAAGTGAGAAGAGTCATTAAATTGTTGCCTAGCAACGCAACTGACACTAGGATAATGACTGATTGTTCCTTTTTCTGTGACGTTTTCTGTGCCAATCAACTCGAATGTTCAGTTATTGACAATCAGCCTAAAACACGCTTCAGCTGGTCGAGCCTCAGGACCCACCGACTACTAACTCCATCAATAAGATTTATTTAAAAAAAACAACATTGTGCAGTTTGGACCTCAGAGGGGACAACACATGATAGAAGATGAACGAAACAAACTTTTGAAAGCTTTTTTTTTTATTCCAGCAAACAGTCGTGACCTGCTGAAAGCGGCTCAGCGACCTGCTTTGGCGTGCCGACCCGCTGGTTGAGAACCACTGATGTAAAAGATCTCTGCCGTGTAAAAAGTTCAACAACTCTTACTCCAATCGCTGCAGGATTTCAGTGATAGTTTGATTTTATCTTCACGCCGTGACGCCAGCTCATCTCACCAGCTGCAATTTTCTCCCCAAACCTTCTGACATCTGACAGCCAAAACAACACGCTGACCTGTGATTGGATCTGTCTGAATGACAACGAAGCGTTTTAGTTGCTTTTGAGTTCAGTCATTGATTTAACCTTTAAAGTATGAAGATGTTCAAATTGTACAGCGCTCAACTCAAAAGCTTGTTCACATTATAGACGGCAGTTTCAGGACTGAGGGTTGGAGGAGGGAAGGAGATTCAAAACATTCGAGCGTGTTTAGTTGTTTTACTGCGCGTGTGTGTGTGTCGTGTTTTACTCACTGACCTCTGGTAGACGGCGGACATGTTCTGACACACCCAGCCTACGTCCCCCTGAAGCAGACAGTCAGCGTGCAGTTTAATGAAGAAGGCAGCCCAACAGCGGCTCCACGTTTGTCTCAGGAGACGGCGTGTTTATTTCACAACATCAGGTGCACACAAACAACACGAAGATTGGATGGCGTAGCTGGGTGTCTGCTGGATGAGAGAGTGGGAAGCTGTTTGCTAACATGTTAGCCTGATCAAAGCCAGCGATAAGGGGGTGGCTGTGAATTTATCAGCTTGTTTTTTTTATCTTCTTCGGTCCAGTTCTAGCCAGACTTTGTGTTGGTGCAGATCCAAGCAAAGGCATCGAGTTTCATTAATTTGAAAGGCAAATTGATTCTCCATAACTACTGTGTCTGCTTGGTGCTCGTCCACTTCTTTGGACCTTTGTTAAGTTGAGTCTAAACTAAATAGTTTTGGATCAGGGAGATGTTTTGATTTCTTTTTACCGTAAATTCCGGACTATAAGCCGCTACTTTTTTCTCACACTTGGAGCACTGCGGCTTCTACTCCGGTGCGGCTAATGCATGGATTTTTTATGGGGGACAATGAGCTTCTGCCGCAAAAACATTTGACTTCGTCACGTCGGATCTTAATATCAGTCATTTTGCGCTTCATGCACGCACCCTCATGATGGAAAACACACGGAGAAATACATATGATGCAGCTTTCAAGTTAAAGGCGATCGACCTGGCTGTCAAAGAAGCTAACAGAGCTGCTGCACGTTAAGATGACACTGACAGCGACAACAGAGACTGAGGAAGTGAGTAATGAAGTCATTCTGAGGCAGTGAATGGATGGACTTTTTCCTGTGAAATATATTACGGTCATCTTTTTCATCAGCCGTGTTAGAGACACCGTCGGCTAGGCTTCGTATTGTAACGGTTCATGTTGTAAAGTCAGTAGTTGATAATGTGTTCATAATTCCGATTATGTGGAGAGTCAGTGAATGCACCAGCGAGAACGTGTTGAGTGGCTGTATGAGAGAACGCTGGGGGAGAGAGTTGGATTGTTACGACAAGTTATGTGTTGCTCTCTGCTGTAAACGGCGTGGTCACGGCCGACAGTGATCGGGTTATTAAAAGTTATTATTTGAACGCTCTCGTCGTCCTTTAACGTCCGTACGGACGCTACAGTATTTGCGGATGTTACCGGTAGCCTAGGTCTGTGTAAATAGCTCTTGTTATAGCGTGGACACCTGCGGCTTATAATCAAGTGCGGCTTATATATGTACAAATACATTTATTTACTTATTTTTAGCCGGTGCGGCTTATATCCAGGTGCGCTCAATAGTACGGAATTTACGGTAATCTCATGTCTCAGCTTGTGTTTTGGTAATCTGTCTTTGACTTGACACCACTTTTTCAAAGTCTCAGTTTTAGACCAACTCTGATCGGCTATTTTTCCAGGTCATTACTGTGACTGTAAGGAAAGCAGCTAAAAACCACCAATGACTTCATTTCATTTGTAGTTAATGTGTAAGTGAGTGACACGTCCGCTGCACACACGTTGATTTTCCGACTGATTCACGACGGAGTTATTGGAAGCAAATACAAAACATCCAATCAGGTTTAAAAGAGAGCATAAACAAAAAGTCGACACATTATTGTGAAGTCTCACTTTGTAAAGGCTCAGCTGAAGGATATTGTCGTGGTTATGTGTCCATAAATGTGAAATTCATCACGCAATTTACGCACATCAAATCAGGAAGTGACGACACTGATGATGAAAATGTCAGCGTCTGTGTATCCGCAGACCAGTGTGTCTGTCCGAAGCCGCCTCCCACCATGGTTCCTCGTGGGTCCAACACCCCCCCTACAGGTGAGTGCTATCAGGGCTAGCTGGCTGCAGCGCTGTGCTATCCATTCTGTCTTGACGGCCTCTTGCCAAGACTCGTTTTTATCTCCACCCCTCCCGCCGTCCCGCCCTCCCCAACCTCCCAGACGTGATAAACGAGGAGCCGAGGATGAAAAGATGAGAGGGGGAGGAGTGTGTGTGTGTGGCTCCAGAACTTGCTCTGCCGGCTTTTACCCACCTGCCTAGATAAGAGAGGCACTGTAAATTAACACGCGATAGGGGGGCTGAGAGAACGGGGCCGGGGTTTGTGTGTGTGTGTGTGTGTAACACCCCCCCCCCCCCCAAAAAAAAGAATCCACACACACACACACTTCCTCTCTTTGCTTTGCCGCAGGTTTCACAGATAAAGATGTGTCATTGATGAATGGGATTTTATTTCCCATCAACCTTTGCTGCGTGGGAAATGGAAAGCGCATCCCGGCCCCTAAATCATCAGATGAATAATGATAACACAGGGGAGCGGTTTTCATTTCTTCGCACTATTTGTCTGCGAAGCGCAGCATGCAAACTGTTTGTTTCTATCAGCGCCCGTAGTGTGTTCCACTCCCCCATCACGGCTAAAAATGAACGCTGATGCTCCAAAAACTGCGGTGCAGATGTTTTTACTCATGTTTATACATAGTTTAATCACACCGGATGCCAGTGAGCTTTTCTTTCACCCACAGTGAGGCAGAAAATACATTCAAGACACTCTTCCTTTTTACTTCTAATCCCAGAACTCCAAATCCATACTGAGCCGTAACAGCACAGCTGAATTCATGGCTTGTTTACCTGGCAGTCATTTCCTGTGAGTTCACGTTGGCATCATCACTCATTCCTGACACCATAAACTTTTTATTTGGCATTTTTGTTGAACGATCAAAAAGCCTGTCAGTGAGCTGGCGTGCGTCTTTATAACCGTGAGGACGGAGCAACACATGGCCGTTCACCATGAACAAAAGGACACAAGCAGCTACAGCAGTGTTGCCCGTGATTATATGGACATGTCAGTAGACGTCGAGGACTTTCAACGTCTCACAGATTGAGTAGCTTGTTGGAGGGCAAACGAATCCTCGCACCAAATATTCCTTCTGATCATTGCGCCCAGTTAGGTGACGTTCTTTTAGTCTGTTGTTTTTTTATAAAAGCTGTACTGATCCATATTTTAAAGGAGAAGTTTGCAGATTTTCAACCAGCTGTGTATCCTTATAATAATGATATTCTATGTAAATGAAGAATGTCTCCGTGTCCTCAGTGTTAGCTGAAGGAACACTTCCAGCTCTGAGCAGAGTTTTTCCGAGGCCCTTCGAACTACAAACCTGTACCTCTGGGGGTTTTTTTGCTCTGTGCCCCCCCCCCCCCCCCCCCCCTCCAGAGAGGAAGCAGTCTTATCATGGATATGGAGGGAAACTATTTTCAATACGATCATGTTGGAGTCAGACATTCCTGGCTCCTCACACCGCAGAGGCACTCCGGCATGCAGAGGAGCGAGACGCCGCCTGCAGCTCAGGAGACCTGGTGGGACCGGGGCAGTAATGATGAAAACTGAAGTGGGCTCAGAGTCCAGAACTTCATGAATATTAATGTGAAGAAAATACATGTCTTTGAACAAATGCACGACAGGTTCATGAGATGAACACTAACATTTAAGGTAACGTCATGTTTGTAAGATCCCAAACAGTTTCCAAAGCATTCATCCCTCTTTAGAAGTTGTTTCAGGTGTTTCATTTGTCTCCTGTTGGTTTCTGTAAAGTCTACTGGAGGTTTGAAACCGGCTGTGGCTCAGTGAACATGTATTATTATATCTTTGTCAAAGTAAACTCATATTGAATGGTGACTCAAACAGATGGACTGTCTGGTGAGCTGCATCAATGAGCTGAAAAACAAACTAAGAAAACAATGCACACTTCTTATGTGAGTGCATGGCTTTGATTTGGACCTGTTGCATCCCAGCATCGCCTGCAGCAAACCGACGCTGACGCTGTGCATGAAAGAAAACTAAATCAGTGAAGAAGTGAAACGGGATCAGAATCAGTGATCGGCGAAGTCAATTCGATTTTTACTAAACATTCAGACAGCACAGATTAGAGCTAGAGAAAGTTGGAGGTTCGATCACCAGCTCTTGAAGCAACACGTCGGATGTGTCATTGACCTGCCCATCAGTCTGTGAACGTGTCGGAGTGACCTGCAGTGTGACAGAGCTTCGAGCAGTCAGAAGAACAACAAGCGTCAGACCTTTCACCAATAAATAAACAAATCAGCTGCTCACGTCAGTGTGAATAAGGCGGCGTTATTGAATAGCTAAATGTCATCCTAAGGCAGGTATCAAGTTATGCTGCCACAACAACACAAATCTCTGTCAGGGACTTGACACATTTGAAGATGCTCCTCGTGTCACTTCTTCATTTAAAGACGCATTGAAGCTTCAGCTTTGCCAGTGTAGGAAGCGCTGCGGATTTAATACCTCTTGGCCATCGTGTGAAATAAATCTGTGTTTCTGTGATAAGCTAATGTCGACTAATGATATGGCCTCGGCTCATGCTTTGGTTGGCCTTGAGTTTTTTAAAGATTTTATTCCTCTTCGGATGTTATGTATGAATGAGACATAATTAGTGAGTGGAAGGCTGTAAAAAAAACGGATGATTACAAGACAAGTGCAGACATGTGTCTGACGACATGCTCGAGCAGGAGTACATAATTTGTGCATTAGGGAGAGAGTGTGTCTCACTTCAAATCCATTGATTCTATTAGTCTTAATAGCTTATTGAATGTTACATAAAGGCTTGTCTCTGCTGAAGGGAAGCACCTCAGAGGGCATCTGCGTTCAAAGTTGTCTTGTAGACATTAGTGTTAAGAGTGAATTTGTATATCGGACATGAGAGGTAAGCAGTCACCTGTCTGAAGTGATGCAGGAGCAGGTCAGTGACGGGACAGATAGACTCTGAATGGACCGATAAACCACGGGCGTAGTCTCAGACAACTAACAGTGTGGAAGGATACAAACAGAGGCTGGCACATCCAGAGGTCCTGTACACACTCATGTTGACATTGCAGGAATAAATGTGTTTATGGCCTGATACTTAGAATATCTTATCTGAATGGCTCCTTTCTTTATCAATACACAGTTTACTGGGAGTGATGTTATGTTCATATTTTTTTTTTTAAGATGGATCAAAGTTTTGCATAATTAGAGGTGTGACTGATCTCTATACAAGCGCGTGTTTGTCAGGAAGCTTGAGCTTCTCTTCTTCGCCTTTTACCGAGTTATCTGAGAGTCTGATTGGGCCAACACTTTCAAAATGGTGACTGGTCAACGCTATAGGCTTAAAAAAAAAATGCATTTCAGAAGCAAGCGGGTGATGTCACTGCAGCGACTCTGTCCATGTTTCATACAGTCCAATGATGGCCATCGCCGTGTCTCCACAACGTCTAAAAACAGAGGGGAAGCTCAGGCCGGTTTGAAGCCTCCCGCAGAACAGCTGTCAGTCCTCTCAACCACGCCCTGAATTATGTATTAATAGCTCTTAGGCTTAATAAAATCAAAACAGATGAGGTATGAAAAAAGATTACTCCCAGAACTGTGTGAACCAATAAAGAAATGAGCATCTGATGCCAAATTCATGTTTTAATTACGGCTATAAACATGTTTATTCCTGCTGTAAAAATAGGCTTTTTAAAGCGGGACGTAGAGGGAATTCCTGTGCTTTTGCAGCCTGCCACAAGTGGACACTCGAGGAACTGTAGTCTCTTTTTTTTCTTTTTTTTATTTGACTGCTGCATTGGCTTCATTTTACGACACCCTTGGCTCGAGCACTCGCAGAGAGAGGGGATGAAAAAAACAGCACACTTTCTCTTCTCCTGTGGCACAGCGTGAGTAAGTAAATCAGTGGAAAAGGATGTGCAGAACAACACAAAGAGGTGCTCTGCACATTATGATGATAGAGCTAGTTTTTCTCCGCTGTTGATCTTATTAGCAACGGTATCCTTGGAGTCCTCATGTTGTATTGTCTTATACAGCCTCTCCACCTTTTTCCTATTTGTGCCGTCCTCGTTTATTGCCTTTCCTTTCTCTCTCTCTCTCTCTCTCTCTCTCTCTCTCTCTCTCTCTCTCTCTCTCTCTCTCAGCTAGCTTTATTCCATTATACCTTCAAAGATAACAGATGACTGCCAGGCTGCACTCCCTTGGTTTGCTCTTATATATTTATTTCTCTTTTATTTATGATTGGCATTCCCTCTGGATACAGAACACATGCCATTCCTAACATAATGTTGTATTTCCTGCCTCTTGTCCTCAATGACAAAAAAAAAAAAAAAAAAAACATAAAACAAAGTCATTCTTTAAAAGCCCAATGCCACCTGGAGGGCATAGATGCTGTCTCAGATTCGGAGCCTGTTCCATACCATTTTTAATAAGCTGCCATGCTTATGGGGTGCTCCCCCCCTGATTTCTTTCCTTTTGTTTTTTTTTTTTCTTTTTTCAGGGGGCTAAAGCAATATTTTGCCCCCTTTCCCCTTGCTTTTATGAAAAAGTAACATTTGTGAAATTGAAAAAGCCACAGCTGACTCTCAGGGCTATTTCTCATGTAATGCATTCTGAAATGGGTTTTAAGATAGATTGCGTGAGGTCACAGCATGCTCTAAACATATCTCATAACCCAGATTGTACATTCCTGTCCCCCCATCTCCGATCTGTTTTGTAAAGCTGCAGCGGTGACGGAGATGAAAGGCAGTGTGTGTGTGTGTGTGGGGTGCATCAGTAGCCGGTAATGCTACATCGTATGACCTTCTTTGATGGGCGCCCTTTCTCCAACAGTGAGAAGGGTGAGGGAATAAAAAATTTAAAAAAAACGCCTCGCGTGGCTCAGATTGAGAGCGAGACTGCATCAAACCATCTTCTTGATGTCCTCACTCCCTCCGCTCAGCAAGGACATGCACTCCATGCCGTGCATTCTGTTGTCTGTTTTCACACAGATCCTCGCGTATGTCGCCTCAGATCTGTCAATCCCTCAGGGGGGATCACAAGCCGCCGTGCCCGGCCTCCTAACAATCTCAGATGGGTTGCGGCAGCGTCTCAAGCCTCTGAGTAGCTTCTCCTTCTTTTACATGTCCGTCCTGAAGCAACAGAGCGCTCCCATCAGACACTTGAAGGTCTGCAGGTACAGAATAAAGACAGTTCTGTCAGGACACAGAAAAACTGTCTTTTTGGTTTGAAACGCGGGAAGGACCCACATGACATTGTCTGTGAGCAGACAGCAGGTTGGCCTTACAAATGTAATCTTCTCTTATAATGCTGCAAAGACATGGCTTCCTAACAGAAATCACAATGAGCCCAACACAGCCCCAGGTGTTCTGCTGGGCTCGGGCCATGCTGTGCTGGTGTTAGAAGCATGTCGTGTCAGCCAAAGCAGTAAACATACAATATATGGATGGAAGGAAAATGCAGAATGATGACGATTCATGGTTTGGTATTTGATTTAATGGGTTGACTGCAAGAATGTCGAGGGGCCTAACTGAGCTGTCATCGTAGCTCAACTTTTCTGTGCATGTAGACGTATGGAGTATCCAAATGAAGCGGGTTCTCTCTCCCTGTAGCATCAAATATGGAAGCTAGGGAAGCAGCTTTAAAACACTGGACACTCGTGCAGAATATTCTGATGTGCTGTTGCAGTCAGAGAAGGATGGATTTGGAAGAGTGCAAAACGTTGGGATTGGTCAGCTGAGGTTGGACTTATATTGAACAGATGGGCAAATGCATTCAATCCTAACAAAGAAGAAGTGCTAACGATGAAGAATTAAATGAAGAACACAATGATGTATCGATGTAAAAGCTCAGAGAAGCCGCTAAGTGGACATTAGAGCTTTAATGATGTACACAAAGCTGAACCAAAGATCCAAAGCCCTAATATGCAGTCCACACGTTTAATAAACATTTTAAAACCTAATGGTCAAATTTATCTTTTGAGTCCAGCTATCCAAAACTCAAAGTGAAGCCCAGAAGGTTTTTCTTCTAACGTCTACACACTTATTTTCATTTTTTTTATCCTTTTCTACAAAATCTGTTGATCACATGTGAAGTATCACAACACGCATCGTCTTTCCCTTACATGAGGGCCTTTTCAATTTCCTGGCCACCATCTTGGCCTTGACAGGCAATTTGTAACGACTGAAGGGTCGGAGCCACAGGGTGCACTTTAATTGACCGATCTTCCTCATCATCTTCAGTCTTGCCATGGGTAACCTCAGGTCTCGAGCTGCTGAAGTGAGGATTGGAGTCAGGCTGCAGTTTGAGATGAAGTCAGGCCGTTCCACTTCCTCCTCCCAGTTTTACACCAATTTCTTCACTACAGTAAGAAACAACAAACAAATCCCCAGAACACAGCACTGCCAAACTCTTTACAAACAGCTCCCTCTGTCCCACAGGTTTGATCAAATTGTCCAGTGTATTGAAAAACTTTGAACTCGGCAACATGAGAGACAGCCTGTGATGTGATCAGAGTTAACAAGGCAGCGCTGCTCTCCCCTCTGGACTCACTTGTCATGCTGGCTTTATGAGCCTCAAAACCCGATTTTTAGTGTGAATTTAGACTCAACCCAAAATGAAAGCGAAGACTTTATTTTATTAAAAAAAACAGCCAAAAACCATTTGCACTTCTGACAGGAAATGACAGAATCCCCTCATACGAAGTCTCTTTCAAAGTTCAAAAACAAACAAAAAAAAAAGTTGGACTTCCGATGAACTGTCTCTGTTTTTCCTCTCACCCTCCTTCCATTACATATCAGATATCAATCTCCCTCTTTTCCACCTCTTATCGCTTCGTGCCCTTGTTTATACTAAACTCCTTCAGTTGATGGTTTTCGAAGATTGACACCACTGGCTGGATTAAAACACCCTTGACAGGATCTTGATGCAATTTCTGTTTTTCTCAAAGTCTTTGCTGCATCCGAAAAAAAAAAAAAAAAACCCTCAGCTGAATGCAAACTCTCAGTAACCCTGACGCACTTTGCCAAAAGTTAAACTGTAGGTTAAGTTTTGTTGCAGATATTCATATCAAGTATCTGACAGTTTTGGCTGACTTAATGGACCTGTAAATAAACAAACTTTCACAAAGTCTCAACTTGTAAACCAGATATTTAGAAAGAAAACACTTTTGATGAGTCATGACCTCTGATGAAGCTCTGCATGCTAAGCTTATCTCTGAAGAACATGTCAATGTATTGATTTGTTTCTGATAGACTTCCACACGAGAGCACAGAAAAGTTCATATTATCTCAACACAACTTTTTAGTGATTTAAAAGAGGGACAGTGCACAAGAATGGGCGGCTGTGGCTCAGATGGTTGACTTGGTCGTTGGTCAACTGGAAGGTCAGAGGTTCAATCTCCAGCTCCTGCAGCCACATGTCCGATGTGTCCTTGGGCAAGACACTAAACCCAGAGTTCTCCAGCTGCTACGTTGACGGCATACCGTATGTATGTGTGTGAATGGGATTACTGATGGACTCTTCACACAGCAGTCTCTACCATCAGTGTGAATGTGTAAGTGTGACCTGCAGTGCAAGAAGACTATAACAGTGAGCTAAAGTCCATTTAGCATAAATAAACATCAACATGTCAATGTGACAGATTGTAGCTACAGGCTGAAACCCATCTGTAGTCCCGTGGCAGGCTGGGGGTTTACACAGCCATACTTAAAACCACAATGACAAGCAGATACCAATACAACAAATATTGACCAAGCATCAACATAAACTGTACATTAGTCCGCTAAGACACATTTATACAAGCATACAAAGAAGCTGTGTGGTGTTCAATACCAACCAGGATAAAGTGACCTTCAGAGTTAAAGTGTGTGTGTGTGTGTGGGGGGGGGGGGGGGGGGGGGGTACTGCACATGATTATGACGTATTGGTGTTAATTGCACATTCGCCCGGGAGCCTGTTACTTTAAAGTGTGAGTGTGATTGCACATAAATTCTCTATGGCACCCCGTTTGCATATGCAGGCGTGTGCAGTGTGCACAGGGTTAGATACCTGTGAAATAATATGTGCGCAGGTGTCTTTGACGCTGCTAATCCTTGCATAGGACACATCAAGAAGAAAAACAATCGCTCTATGTGAGATAACAATGACATAATAATGAAGAACGAGTTTAATACTCCTGCCTGCAGTGAGTGAGGAAGCAGAGCATGACGAAGAGAGAACAGTTTAAAAGTCCGACACTTGTCACACTAAGATGTTCCTGTTCTGATGATAATAATGAAGGATCACATGAGTGGAGGAAGTTTCCGGGTTGAATGTGAAAATCTCCTCTTGACATTTTTTAAAGGTTGCACACTTTTTGGGTTTTGGAGCTGCAGCCAATGATGTCACTGAGTCTGACCCAAATCTGCAGGAAATCATGACACCGAATTAGAAACAAGGAAATCTGAGTGTCATTATCTTAAAACAAGAGTAGTTTACTATCTGACGTCCCCAACAAAACGATGGCATGGATCTCACTGTTGTTTTCTCACTGTAAACGATCATGGAGCGAGGACACCCGAGCCCTTCCAGAGAGGGGGCGTGGTCAGACACAGCTCATTTACATATTTAAAGCTACAGACACAGAAACAGCCTGTTCTGAGCAGGGCTGAAATAGAGGGGTTTATAGACATGATCAGACACAGGATCAGAGTGGATTTACAACAACACACTTCACACATGTTGAAGAGGAGCTCTGACACTTCTTACACTGAAGAGGAGGAGAATATGTGACCTTTAATGGTAATGGATAATGCCAAAGCGTGGCGCTCCATGCTGTTTATAATACGCTGTATCCATTAGTGGTTCAAAATTGGTTCAAAATCTTTTTCATATTCTTACAGCAGATATTTGAATGATCATATAAACGGGTTTACGTGCTGCACACTCAAAGATTAAGTTGTTTTCAAACGATGGCTACGTTCGGTGTTTGACATAAACATTCAAAAGGTCACGTTGAAGTGCATCGTTGCATCAAGGTTGCATATTCATTCCTAGTGTTTATCAGGGGGTTATGCTTCCTTTGAATAGAAATGAAATGTATTCTGATGTCATGCCCTCCACCTCAAAGACAGGAAACCACACAATGTGTGTATGCGTGTCTGTGTGTGTGTGTGTGTGTGTGTGTGTGTGTGTGTGTGTGTGTGTGTGCATTCAGCCAGTTTTCAGAGACGTGACTGCTGCAGGCTTTATTCCCTGAGTTCTGTCTTGAGGAGAGTAGTTCACAATGATAGATAATAGAATCTTGTAACATCGTAAAACGAATGCATGTACATTTAGTTTTCAGGTGGGTTGTTAGCTTTAAGTCCGCTCGTCTCCCCCTCCCTCAGAAACCACTTAGAACATCTATAATAATGATGCATTAAGGTGTCAGCAGAGCAGGCTGCCTGATTCATCACTGCAGCCTGTTCACGGAGAGAGTCTGTCTCCTGTGCTTACCTTCCCACATATTAATGTTTCATTGAGTACATTACACTACATCACGTCAGTGTTTGATGATGACCACGCACACGGATACACGCAGGAATGAATACACGGGGCTCACATAATTTGACCTGTTTTGAGCAGAAAATGTCACATTCTCCTTGAGCAGCAGCACGTCTTAGGTTCTCACAGCTCCTGTAGTTCAGCCACTTAAAATGCTGAAGGCTAATTTCACAAATGCATGCGACAACCCATTTAGGGTCACAGTGAAAAGCTCTGCTTTATAACAACAGAGGTTGTCATCATTAAACAGAACCATAGACTGGATGAAGACAGAGGGACGTCACCCGTCTGTTCCTGCAGGGCGCTCCGGAGGCGCTTGAGGAAATCCTGTCTCAGTCTAACTTGTCAAGGCCAGATCAAGTATCCATAATCCTGACATAGTTTTTCATTAAGTGGTTCCTGAATATTAAATTTAAAGCAGCTTGATCATCAGCTTTGTACATCAAAATATGAAGATCTTGTCACTAGCATCAGGGAGAATCATAGAAATAGAATATCAGGTCTGAAGACAATACAGAGGGGTGTCTTTAAACAGGGGCGCTTCTTGTCAACAGGCAAGTCAGGCAACTGCTTGGGGCCCCAGACCCATAGGGGGGCCCCAGACCCGTAGGGGGGCCCTGATGAGTGCTGGTCAGAGAACCACTGAAATAACTTTTGCCGAGGGCCCCAACAAACCCTCGAATCGACACCTACATGAACAATCATGTCCCCCGTCTTTCATCCTTATTTTTGCGGGGTCGGGAGCTGAAAAGTTTTGGGACTCTACAGGAGAGTGTCCAATCAGACATGTTCGACAAGATGGAAGTCAACAGGGTCGTTGTCCGCTCTCTTTGATGGACTGACTAAGTAAAATGTGTCAAAGAAACCAGGGAAGGCTCTGATAAAGTCTCATGAGCTGACATGGTCAGTTCATTTGTTTCTTGAGCTTGTTGAGAGAAAGTTCCTGTTCACGCTGAGCAAGGGGCGTGTCCAAACTTTTGTGTATTACCTTCTTATGCAGTTGTTTCATAAAAATAAATGTGCAAAGTATGACTTTGCATACTTTGCACCCCTGGCCTCTCCTCTGGACACGCCCCTGCTAACATCTTCACCCTCAGCCTTCCTCAAGCTGAAATAACAGTTCACAGTTGACTTTGCAGCAGGCTGCAGACTGGCGTGATGCCACGTGGACCGATGTGAAGATGTAATAGTAGAAAAGTGACCCTGAAAGCGACAGGGGCTTCCCCTCTGTTCTGAAAAGTGTTTTCTTTTCTTTCTTTTTTTTAGCCGAAAATAAATAAGTTGTTTGCTGTTGCTTGCCCCCGGGCCCAACAACATCTCTATCTCCCACTTGGGCTTTTGAACTCCGGGAAGGGCAAGGTGCTGTTACAGGCCCCCTATGGCTGATCGCCCAGAGGGAGTCCGGCTCCCTCTCCCTCCTCTCTCTCTCTCTCTGCCTCCTCTCTCTCTCTCTCTCTCTCTCTCTCTCTACTCCTCCCAGTGCAACATTTCACCTACCTTATTTTCTCTCTCTTGTTTCCTTCCCCCTCTCTCCAGCGGTAAAAATTATAGCTTGTCCTGCCTCCTGTTATTGATAAGGGTTTTTCAATATGGCGCTCAATCATAGGAATCACGTGAAGGTTAAAAAAAAAAAGAGGGAGACAAAGCGCTCAAATATTTGACAGACTTATCATTGTGCCAGTGGGGGAGATTGATATGCACGCAGACGTGGTTCAAAGACATCCCAAAGACAGACACGAGTGAAAAGTAGTGACTCTCACCGCTCTAACATGATATAGAGTGACTACAGAGAGAGTCAATTACAGACCTGAGCTGCATAAATGTCTGCCTGCGGTTGGATTAATGAGCAGCGCAGCAGAGTGATTGAAGATTGTTACATTTTTGATGACACATTTATCCAGAGCAGCTGATGATACAAGTCCTTCCTCTTTAGCTCCTGCTGAGGCTCCATGTCATCTGCGCTGAACACTGCTGAGTTATGAAGATTACTTTGAGTGCTCTGGAAATGTCCTCGTCATGTTGCATTTGATCGATATTAACAAGAGAGGACTGAAAGAAATGTGTAGAACAAGAGGTCTATATTAGTGAAACAACCGCTTCGGTGTCAGGCGCAGCTTCTGCAGCGGTGTGACTCAAACCTGGAACAAATCTGCTATTAAACTATTTATTTATTTATTGCTTATTGTTGTATTTTGTGGAGTGTTTTAATTTGTCCTATGTGTTTTTTATATTTTGGAGAAGCCAAAGACAAATTTCCACCACGGTGGACAATATAGTCATCTAATCTAATCTAATCTAATCTAATCTAGCCACATGTCCCGCTGTTGACCAGTTTATACAGATTTTTTTAACTGAGAAATGAAACCATCACCAGAACCGATGTCAGTGACTTGGAGGTGACTGAGAGAAAGAGACTGACTGGAAGAAAGCTTTAGATATACAGCAGTATATGAATCTAAGATCATATCGCCAACCTCGATAGTGTTGTAGTCAAGACTACACCAACTGAGACCAGGACATACATGAGGCCAGAGTGCTCCGAGACCGAGACATTTAGGGGATTGAGGCCGAGACAAGACCATAAATATCACACCAAAATCATCAGCTTGTGTGCGGTGGGCGTGTCCCTAACTTAGACTGGAACACCGGGAAGGTTGTGGCCGTAACCGTTGGATAAAAAATATAAAGTACAAATGAACTGAAGTGAGGCGTTCTTTTAGGAAGAGGCGTTTTCCATCTATTGATAGAAACAACATGTAAAGACATAGCCTGGTCTTAACAGGTTTTGATTCTTACTTTGTAGTCCGGGTAAAAATGGACTACAAAGACCAGGTAAAAATGCCTTTTTTGTTCCGAGAGCAGACAGACCTTCAAAAAGGCCGGTCTTGGTCTCGAACGCATCAATTTCCAGTACTATAAAACGACGAGAGACGGTCTGTATTTCTCTCCTCAGAGAAACACACAGTATAATGTCTTAAAGTATTTCAGGGCAAACAAGGCATGGAGTCAATTTAAGAAAAAGAACAACATTGGGTCAGATCAGAACAAAGTTCTCAGGGCGATTACGGTTTTGTGTCCATCATTTAGAGCTCCACAAAGACCTCTTTGCAGCAGGGTCTTAAATCTCGCACACTTGGCTCCAAGCTAAAGGTGGAGTCACATGTTGTGATTTTTACACTCGTTATGAATATGATTTGGGTTTCATGACTAATTGGACCAGATGGGATTTCTTCATTTGAGTGGGCCAGTTGTTGTTTAATGATGCTAATCTGGCCCTTGGACATCACATCACAGGAGATAGTAGTTTGGGTTGCCATGACACTTTTTAAAAGTTCATCAGAGTTCAGCTCTGCAGTGCTCTTCAGCTACACATTTGCTTCTTTTACTGTCTTTTACTTTCTTGATCCATTCTTCGTGTTAGGGTGGTTTTGTTTCACACCAGTAAGGCTAAAAGAGAAAGGAAAAGAAGTCTGAAGGGCATGAAGCCTCTGCTACAGAAAGCATGCTGCTTTCCACCAAGTTTTAAAAAGCCTACTGCAGAGATTTGTTCCCACCGTAAGAATTCCCACGAGGGCATTACCTGGCTCCAACAGCAGTGTTTGGGGATGATGTTGGATATATGAGCAAGTCAGCAAACAAATGTATACACAAGCTTGTTACGGCAGCCTTTAGACTTCCTGCAGGCTCAAAAATCTTTTTTTTTTCTGTTTCCTTTTTCTTTTTACTTTGTCAACATTACGTCAAAACAGGCACAACAAGTCATCATCAGAAAGGCGAAGCAACATGTTGACTGCACCTTTTTCTCTTTGTGCTTTTCTCCATGCATGATCTTGTAGTTCTCGTGTGATCTTGTAGTTCTCTCGTGTGATCTTGTAGTTCTCGTGTGATCTTGTAGTTCTCTCGTGTGATTTTGTAGTTCTCTCGTGTGATCTTGTAGTTCTCTTGTGTGATCTTGTAGTTCTCTCGTGTGATCTTGTAGTTCTCTGTGATCTTGTAGTTCTCTCGTGTGGTTTTGTAGTTCTCTCGTGTGATCTTGTAGTTCTCTTGTGTGATCTTGTAGTTCTCTTGTGTGATCTTGTAGTTCTCTCGTGTGATTTTGTAGTTCTCCTGTGATCTTGTAGTTCTCTGTGATCTTGTAGTTCTCTCCTGTGATCTTGTAGTTCTCTCTTATGATCTTGTTGTTCAATCTCAATCTCAATCAATCTTTATTTATATAGCGCCAATTCATAACAGGCGTTATCTCGAGACACTTTACAAAAGCAGGTAACACTTCTCTCATGTGATTTTGTAGTTCTCTCGTGTGATCTTGTAGTTCTCTCGTGTGATCTTGTAGTTCTCTGTGATCTTGTAGTTCTCTCATGTGATTTTGTAGTTCTCCTGTGATCTTGTAGTTCTCTCCTGTGATCTTGTAGTTCTCTCTTATGATCTTGTTGTTCTCTCCTGTGATTTTGTAGTTCTCCTGTGATTTTTAGTTCTCCTGTGATCTTATAGTTTTCTTGTGATCTTGTAGTTTTCTTGTGATTTTGTAGTTCTCTCGCGTGATCTTGTAGTTCTCTCATGTGATCTTGTAGTTCTCTCTTAAGATCTTGTAGTTCTCTCTGTGATCTTGTAGTTCTCCTGTTATCTTGTAGTTCTCTCGTGTGATCTTGTAGTTTCGTTGTGGTCTTGTAGTTCTCCTGTGATCTTGTAGTTTTCTTCTAAACTTGTAGTTCTCCTGTGATGTGTACAGTAGTTTATGGCTGCGCTCACATTTCTTTCTGCATGGTACATTTTATTCATGACTCATCAGTTAATCAGTGCAATTCTACTTTTAACAACCTCAGATTAGACAGAGTCTTGTGCCCCCCTCTGAGATCTTTGTCGGCTCCCTACGGAGGCCCAGTCCTCAGTTTGGGAACCGAGGCCTTAATTAATGTATCAGTTGGTGTTGGTGCTAATTTATCATTGTAACAAAATTCTGTTGAATAACATGATAGAATAGAAAACAAAAACATATTAGTCTTTCAGCTGGGGGACGCTGCAATCTGCTTCAGGGAACCTCGGCGGCCCCTAAAAACTCCGCCGTTCCGTGTCAGTCACATTCGACTGTCACAGATGGCTGAATGAAACATCCAGATCATCAGCCCAGAATAATGCTTTTTTTTTTTCTCCATCCCTGTCCCATTTTCCTGTTGTGAGAAACCACCATCATTAGGACAAATCCAGCTGGGTTTGAACTGATTTTAATTGTTGAGCTGCTGTCTCGCAGCCACATTCACACGCACAATCCCCCACATTGACTTTAATTAATATCCGTTTGGGAGAATGTGTTGTTCCAGTTGAGCTGTCTCTGCTATAAATTCAGCACACTGACTCTATATCAGGCTGCTTGTCAACTGTTTACTTCTCAAGTAGATCAAAAAGCAATGCACAGGGCTCTTTATGTGAGGATTAGCAGGCTGGAGAAAATGCTACACAAGTGATATTGGCATTGTTGATCTTGGCACGGAAAAAGCCTCCAGAATTGCTTTTGGCGTGCAGGATTGTGTTCCCCGACACCACAAATTATGTAAACACATATGCACATGAACACAGTTTCTATGTACCTGCAGTCACACGCGCACAGAGACCACAATAATCGCTCCTCTTACACACACACACACACACACACACACACACACACACACACACACACTCTGTGCACTCATTTGCTGTGTGCTGTGCGTCACGCCTCCACATCACCATGACAACGAATAGCGCCTCACTGTTTGAGTTATTTTCTGTGTGTGTGCGCGTGTGTGTGTGTGTGTGTGTGTGTGCGTGTGTGTGTGTGTGTGTGATTCTTCATTGGTTTTCACTGAGCAACAACACATCTTCCAAGTCCATTTCACAGTATTATTGACTTCAGCCTTCAACCTGTCTAACTCTCAGACTGAGACGGTTGTTTATCCTGATTAAGATCGACGTCTGTGTGTTCAAATGTTGTTGTTTTTTAATCACGACACAGACAAGTTCCCTTAAAAGTTGACGAGCGAACGGTGATTCCCATTCCTAATACAAGGTTCAGGAAGTCTTCTTAATGTTCACCTCATCCTGCTCATTGATAGGCTGACGTGTGAAGGAAGGGGGGAACTGTTTCTCTCTTCACAGTGTGTACTGACAGGTCAGGGTTTCACCTTCTCCTCACAGTGAAACAGACTCAGGGTGAAGTGCAGATGTTTTGCTGAGTCATTCCTCGACTAAATAAAGAGTTACGCTGCAGTTCTGCTTGTTTGCGGCTAATTTCCCATCACTTTGAGGAAATCAAACAGAAACACAGATTTACATTGTGTCTTCCGTTCTCCTGCTGTTTGAAATTTATAGATGAGTTTGAAACTTGATTTAGTGATGTATAAATGTTTTTCATGTGGTTCCGTTTTTTCCTAAGCCTATTTGCCATAAATGGCAACGCAGACTGACTTTGACTTACACTTGAAAGTAATAGTAGCCGTGTATTTTCTTCAAAGACTCTTATTAAACAGAGCGGCTCTTCTTCACATGAAGGTGCTGCTGCTGGCAGAGGAATATTTAAATTAAGCCTGTCCCTAGGCAGCGCTGTGGAAATTCAAACAGCGGAGGAAAAAGGTCACGGGTATCCTAATGTGCATGTCTCAGTGACAAGTGAGAAGCATATAAAGAGATTCTAACTTTATGTAGAACTGGGCAGCAAGGATTACTGGACCAACTCACACCTGAGGCTGTATTCACAACGCATCCCTTTAAACTACTCTAGAGATTTAGTTTCTCTTTACCGGCACTTTTTTTTATTTATTATTTTAGTTATAGTGCTTTCTCACTTGCACTAAACTCCTGTAAATCTCCTGAAGTTTTCAGGGTTACACAAACAGCTGAACTCTGACACCGTTTCTCCGTCCAGCCCCCTAGATTTTTTATTTTTTTTTGCAGAAAGAGCGAGTGAGCTAAAGTACGAA
Source organism: Symphodus melops (assembly GCF_947650265.1). NCBI lineage: Eukaryota > Metazoa > Chordata > Actinopteri > Labriformes > Labridae > Symphodus > Symphodus melops. The sequence continues at coordinate 2,664,998 of NC_136694.1, read as the reverse complement.
TAAAGCAGCTTATTTTCAGGAGAATTCATCTTGATTGGGTGGGAGGAGGTGGGGGCGTTTATTGCCTTCAATCATCGCCCAAACAGAGATTGTATGCACATGACAATCTCCATGTAGGTAATGTTTTCTGGGGGGGGGGGGGGGGGGGGGGTAAACCAGTGCTTCCTGTAATTCAACACAATCCCAATATCGACAGCAGAACAAAGAACATGCTGGTGATGTATTTGTCACCGGTAGCATGGATGCAGTTTATTTAAACGCGCCCCCCTCTCCCTCTCGATTGAATATTTCCTTCTGCTTTTAAACTTCAGGAGGAACATTTACGAGGGGACTGGGCAGGAAAAAAGTCCAGGTGAAGTCAGAGTGACGAATTTGACAGTTTGCATTCACACACGCAGCTCACCTTTAAAGCCCCGGAGAGTTTTTCAGGTGTTTTGTGCAAGTGTGAAAGCAGTATTAGACTTTTAAGTTTCTGCATGCAGGTTATTGATGTTTGCTATGACGTGCCTTTTGTTGACATCTGACTTCTTAGTTACAGTGAAATAAATGATCAGCACACTCTGGTGTACTGTTTCTATTGAACTGGATATGCAGGCTTAAAGGTTGAGTGCACAGATTGGATTCCTTTTTTATTAGGCTGATTGCAGCGTTCCTGAAATAAGAGACCGAAAAACAAGTCCAGGTTCTGAATTGGCCAACGTGTGTAAAAGAACACAAACAAAGACTTCGGTCAACTCATCAATGGCAGGACTCCAAGTTCAAGAACCGAGACAGAAGTTGGATTGTATCCACTGTGAACAGGAGCATGCTTTGCACTGCAGACTCTTGGATTTGATTTCATGTTTACAGGTGTCATGTCGCCCTTTACCTTGTCAACATTAGACAACCAGGAATGTTGCTGATGTCAATCTAAAGTAACAAAAATGAATGAATTCTACGTCTGCTCAGCCTGAGTAGTGCAAGGAATTAGTTTGGAACAGATGCATGCAGTTGATGTTGTCACTGTTAAAGCTGCCATCACACATCTCCCATTCACAGGCAAAAATGTGAGAAAATCCAACATGGCCCACTTCCTTCCATCAGTCTGCACGCTGCCTTTTTGTCCCCCATCCTAACTCGCTGTTTCTGTCTCTCCCAGATGCAGATCTACATGTACAACTCAGACGACTTCGACAGCCTCAGCGCAGCGCTCAGGGAGAAGAGGATCATTGCAGCAATGGCTGTGTTTTTTCAGGTAGGTCGGAGAGAGGCTTATTTTCAAACACATTTAAACTTCCCTGCAAGTAAAACTTCAGGCATAAAATGGGTTGGAACTGAGATGTGGGATCATTTGCGGTGTGTTGTGAAAAGGAGGATTAATGTTATTAAGGTTACTCCTGAATCTCATCTTATTTCTGGTTCTTGGTTTTTCCAGAATCAAAGATGTTGCATGGTCTTCATGAATGCAAACATGAGCTGCAAAAATATCTCGAAGAAGGTCGAAGTCCGATAGATAAATCAGATAAATCCTTGATCTCCAGTGTGTTTAGGAGCTGTAGGGGAACTGGGAGCTCTATCACTCTTAACTGGCAGAAATTAGACGTTAATTAGGGACCATCCTAAGTGCACGACTACTGGGACCATTAACCCAGACTTAATATACTTTTACTCTCTTTTGAGTTCCTCTGGCCCTGTGTTTGTGTGAAGTCTCCTTTTCACTCTCTGGAATGATATCATGTTTGAAGACTGCATTTAGGAAGTGAGAGTAGCCAACATTGTGTCATCCATTGGCTTGCAGACGTCTGATTTGAATTTTTTTGCAGTTTGGCTCGTTGCAGTGGTGGGAACTTGTCAAGGCAGCATCTCCCTAAATCATGAATTTCAGCCATAAAGGGACCAGAATTTACTTAATTAACATCGTAAAAAAAGGTTTTAAAATTAAAAACAACCGAGAACATAAACGTACTTGGAAAAAGTGAAGTAAAGTAATAAATCTCTCAGGTGAGAAAATAGACTGTATCACTCGTTAGTTTTTAAAGAGGCCTTGTGAAGCTTAATGATGGTGGTTGCCATCCGCCAAGCTTTGAGTCAATCTGAAACATGAAGAGAGTTCAGACAACATGAAGCCTTCTGGCAAACTGAACAACAAAACATTCCTTAAGTCTGAGAAATGTAAGAAAATAGCTTCTGAAAACAAAATCTTTTTTTTTTGTACCAGGTTGTAATCGTTTTTATTCCGAGCGCCAACATCGAGTGTTGAAAAATGAAGCTAATTCAGAAAGTACAACAACTTGAGTCCGACTGTAAAAGACCTGAAAGTCCCATACACACATCATATTAAAATATCCATATCAACAGCAGAGATTAACATTTGAACAACCTGGTGAAAGTGTGTTTCCACAAGCGTAGGAAGATAAACAAACTCCTTCTTTTGGTAAGAAATCATAAAAGTTTTCAGTAAGTCGACGTTGGCTGAATAACAAACAGGCCTCACAAACCGCAGTCGATTTTTGAAGGTTATAAATGATTTTTTCCCCCCTTTTTAAAAAAAATAAAAAATATTATCCGCTTTTTACCTTTTCTTTTATCAAGGTGGATAAATATTGTTAAACAGTGTCATGTATGTGTTTCAGGCCCAGAGAGAAGTCAGAACATCCAACATTTAACGTGACAGAAACAGAATGTGTGTGTGGGATGTTAATTTGGAGGTATTTGATATAATCATTCAGGGAATTAATTGGATTGTACAAAAGTGGATGCAGCTTGGCTAGCGTCGGTCTCTGGAGAAGCGCTGAGATTTGGAGCTCGGCACACACCTCCCTGCCTGCTTTGTCAGATCAGGAGGCGTAGGACAACTGAGAAATTAATAAATTACACCTCCAGCACACTCTTTGGAAGTGTAAACAAAGCACTAAACACCTAAAAGAATAATTCCCTGGAGGGCCATGCTTCGCCAAAACCAAAAAAATAAAAAAGCTATGGTTGGCAGGAAGGGATTGATTCGCAGTTTTCTTGATAAAACAGAGAGGGCGAGTTGGCTGATGGAGAAACAGCTTCCTTCAAATCAGCCAGCAGAAATGGCATAAAACTTTATTTTAAAAAGCAGGAAATACTGCTATCTTAACTGACAGGTGACAGCATCCATTCCCTCACGACAAAGATGGCAATACTCAAACAATTTCCCCTGAATTTGATGATATTGTGCAGTTTGCAGCTCAGAGACGGATTTGAACCTGTGCCCTCAATAACTTGGCTCTGGCAGATAGAGCTCGACAGGTTGTGTTTGTGTGTTTGCTCCTATGCAAAGAGGAGTGAGTGTGGGTGCCGAGCCTCGAGTGAGTGATTCCTTTATTCATGCAGGGGCCGCTCGCTCTCCTGCCCTGCACACATGCTGCAGGTTGTCTTTGGGAACCGCAGAGGGCAGGGCTCGCACTGTGCCTGTGTGCAGCACTGTGTGCAGTATGTGTTTGTGTCAATGCTACATGCACAAGAGTTGATTTATTTTTTCTTTAAAGACATAAAAAGACTATACAATCTAGTGAATGCAAAGACATTTAAATACAGAACAAATAGTCTTTTTATGTGTGTTGAAATCCAGTGATCTCTGTTAAAAATACTGCCAAAAATACTTTATTTATTGGCATCGCTTTCTAATTATAGTGCTGATAAGAGTTGCATTTTAACTTTATGGCGACTTGCCACCTATCAGCTGTTTTCTTTCCAATACTGGAGTGGTTGATATTGTAATACCAATAACATAAGTGTAACTGGAATTGTGTAAAATTAGAATAACTAATAAATGTAAAAATAACAGATGGCCTGATTCACAAAGGGACTGCATGACTTTAGTGCCCACTCGACCTGTTTATACTACACCAAACACATGCAAAGGGTTAAATGCACCCAGAACTGCGCCGCAGGATGAACACCGTCTCTGTTCATCGGATAAATCGCTCGCTTTCTATCCAAATGTTCCTCATGGTGAGAAAAATATGGTCTAATTGAAGTGTAAGAGGAGTTTGGAGTGAAGCTTAAAGCGTCTGGAGAGAGTTGGCGGTTACTGCACTGCAGAATTGATAAAAGATGTCACATGCAAAAAATGTTTCAGTGTTCGGGAAAACAATTCCCAATCTGTTTGACTTAGAAATAAATTATCTGTATATAAAGTCTGCTAATATAACTTTGACATGTAATTCATATTGTTGATATAAGGGGTTAAATCAGTCCATCTGTGGAGGCGATCTGAATCCTCTACGGACGAGGATGCAATTTTCGTTTTGGAAGTTGCCTTGTTTGCTTCTTTCAGAGAGCAAGCTTTGTTGTCAACGGTTCAGCTCCACAGGAATGCGTTTTTTTTGTTTTTTTTCATATCGGGCATCAAAATAAACCCCTAAAAGAGTCTCCCCTCTCCTCAGAGCTCACCATCTTTGTGTGAACAAACTGAGCTTCCTCAGCATGAGAGCACAGCTCTGTGCAGAGGAAACCTGCAGGTAGCATCTCTCCACTGAAAAACAAGAAAAAAGTCCAACTTCTGGGGAGTGTTTGTACCTCAGTGTCACTGAAGCTCGACTGTATATTCTTTATAAATCTGATTTTTAAAACGGAGCAGATAGTGAGAGCAATTATGTTTTTTTTGGAGCTGTTCGTGGCTGCAATCCATTCATAGTCAATCAGGCCCGGACATCCATTACATTGCATTATAAAAACACCATCATCGGTTGCCCCTTCAGGGCTTCTCTGCATTCAGAATCTGTCTCATCCAGTGTTTGCATTGATGCACTTTTATCACTTTAACAGTTTTTGCTTTTGCAAGTTAAATTGTGAAACTGAATCTGAGGGCGTCAGCGTCTCCAGATCAAATCTGTGTTTGTATGTTGCAGTTTAATCGCTTCAACGCTTTGTTGCCATGTGAGATGAACATCCATTTAATTTAATTTAGTGAGCCCGTATATTTCTGTTGGTGAACGTGTGTGTGCGTGCTGAGGCATGCTGGAAGTTGTCTTGCTTGTGTTGACGCTGATGAGTCTTTTTGAGAGATAAGCTCTCCTCCTGGATTGATGAGCGTCCTCTGCCAGACTCAAACAGTACAGCAGCAGCCTCCCACACAACACTCCATGGAGACGTGTGTGTAAGATAAGAGGGTTAAGCTGCACACTACATTTACCTTCACTTTTTTTTTTTTTTATTGAAATTTGAATTTTAAAAACACATTGTACTGCCCAGAATTTTTTATATTTCACAAAACCAAATAAAAACAAAGAGCTGCATTTGAGATCAGATTTTAAAAAATGTTGCCACATGCTGAAGTCTTCAAATTCCACCAGACATCAATGTAACCTTTATTTACCTAATACTATTATTTCAATCTTTAATCTGTAAAATGTTGCAATCTCTGATTGAGCTAGTATGTATTTAGACTGTTGTTTCCTGCCATGCACCACTATCACTTTATGATGCACTAGCTGCATATAGCTTTATAGCTATATATTATGTTTGTACTCGATTACTGCACTATAGTTCTGTTACGTCTGTTCATGACTACTTTACATATATGCATCATGTCTGATAACATCTTAGTCCACTTATATCTTCTCTGGCACTACAGCTCTGTTTACATCTGTTTCAACAGTCTACTGCATGTCTGTTTACATCATATACACCTGCTCACATGTCTGCTCTTATCTGTGACATGCATGTCCTTTTACTGTCTGAGTCTAACTCTGTGATTGTATTCTAACCTGTACTAACACCATGACACTTATTCTGCTTTGACACTTTATTCTTTGTTGATTGGTTAATTGTTTAGTATAGTTGCACTGTCGTTATCTGCTGCTCTGTGTTCCCTTGAATTGCCCCCCGGGGACAAATAACGTTTTTTTAATTGAATTGAATTGAATCTATTGGTGTCCAAGTTCTGAATGTTTTAATGCAGAAAAACATTCACAGCAGCCTGTCCGAGTACTGTCTATCTATGGAAACACTGGATCATATACAGTGTGAATATGTAACTCTGACACCTACTGTTTAAAATTGGTACTGCACTCCAAAATGCAATTACAGAGAGCTGTCTGGCTCCGCCCCCTCCTCTCTAGAGTGGATGCTCACACAGGTCAGCATGTGGTGGACACTGTAGCTTCAGTGTTTAGCCAGCTCTGCATGGGTCCGTAAAGCTTTCTGCGTTCTAACCTCTCTCCATGTTTCAAAAGCATCTCCAACATTGATCCTAGTTTGAGCAGCTTTCTGCTGCTGGAGCTTATTAGAAACATGCAGAGGCTTTTTAGCTCGGGTACAATCACTTCTATCTGAAGCAGTTCTCTCGCCCGCATGGCGGTGACTAAAAACCCCTGAGCTTTTCTCCCCTCAGCATTGTGACAGACCAAATATGTAAAAAAAAATTATTGACCTCGTTTGAATTGTGAGCGAGGATTTTACATTTTGTGACTGTTCTCTCTCCACGCTGAGAGGATTCATAAAAAAGAGCACCACCACTGATCAAATAACCGCTCTTATCATTTGAAGACTCAGCAAGACTGAGTCTGCCTTGGATATTTGGGGGGAATTCATATATTTAAAAAAAAACAACAAAGATTTCATCCCACTGAGCTCATCATTGGTGGCCTGTATATTTGTCTAAGTGTTCTCCACGCGTCAGCTCCTCTCCCTCTTCCATCACAGTGTTTCTGCAGAGCATACGTTGATGCTTCTGTAGCATCCTTTAAATAAATTATCACACTCTTTTTTGCAGGACAAATTGGCCCCATCAGCTCGGTTGAGCTCGGGTTTCACGCGTTTATGACCCAGCAAAGTATCGCACAGCCGCCTCTGATTGAAATGGATGGCTGTTGTAAACAGCTATCATTGGCCTTTTATTTGCTTATTTACTGTGCTTTTACGCCTCCATGTTTGCCACACGCACACTCAGCTAGAAGAGGCAATATTCAAAACCGAGGCCCAGCTGGGATGCAAATCACAGGGAGCTCTCTGCTATTTGTTGCTTAAGTTAACACGAGAATCCCACTGAGCTTCATTCCACATGATTTGGTTTATTATTGAGTCGAGCGAGAGGCAGAAGGAGAAGAAGTAGTAGTAAGACACAAAACAAAGGGGATGAAGGATAAGCTTTCCTGGACTTAAACTCCACATTGTGACTCATACGCGCTCTCCTTACTGGAAAGAAACGGCAATTATGGAGGACAAATAGCAGAAAAGGAGAAAAGTAAATTGAAACACATAAAATCAAACCGCCCATTCCGATTGCCAAAATTGAAAAATGCTGAAAGAGCACAGCAGGCATTGATTTTTTTTAAAGTGATTTTATTGATCACTAATGAGTACAGCGCCCACGCAGGACTCACATTTCTATGAGAGAGATATTTGATGGATCGCTCTTCAAGGTGAGAGAGAAGACCTCCTCTCTGATGTGAGGAGACAACAAAGGTCACAATGAATGTTGGTACCAATGGAGATAAGATTGAACCTTTTTTTTTTTTTTTTTTACCAGAATCCCACTGTGACATCACAAGGGGAGCAGATTTGAAACGGAGCATTTATCTGAGTTATGCAGACCACAAACAAAGGACTGGATGGATTTATTTATTTTACATGTTGTGGGTCTGTTGAGACAGCTGACATTTGGACTACCTGTGAGGATTAATACTTGTAAGGATTTATCCCTTTTATTGATCTTTTAATAGAACTGATTGTTTTCTATTTGGTCAGTTGAAACACTCGATAAGAGGACGAAAAAGTTTAAAAAAACAAGAATCACTGGCACTGTTTGACTCCACTTTACTGAGACATAATTTCCTTTGACTGAGAGGCAGAGGAATATTCAGGAGACAGCGTCAGTGAGTTTAACGCTGGATGTATTCATATTAAGACTACCTTGAGGTTTGTTTGAATTGGTTCCACACTTCCAGGCGAATGTTCTTCACATTAAAGGTAGGGGCGTCAAAGCAGAGATGGAGTAAGCACAGCAGGATGAGAGATTTGGTTTGCAGACATACAGTATGAGACCCCATACCACTTCACTCGGCTCTAAATCCAATACCCCCAGTGATGGTAATTAGGCAGTATATGCCAACACTGCTAAAGCACTGCTGAGCCACTTCAAATTCAGCACAGTGCACGCCACTTGAGGAGACATTAGCCTCAGCAGTTATGCAGAGAAACAGAATTCATTACATGTAATTTTGTCACTGGTTAGATTTAGCTAGTTTGTTCCAGGAATTTCCGGAGCTATCTCTTCCCAGTTGTTTGGATCGGCTACATGTTTGATCTTGGCTGTGGCGTGGGGAGGAAAGGCATTGTTCCTGTGTGCTTTGTCTTAGTCGTCCCTTAACTGCACGACCGCTGCCCTACTTATAACACACCATCGCTCAGACTGAATAATCGAGCGCTGTCACTGGTCTCCTCTCCTCTTCCCCCTTCACCAACACAGAACAAGGATCCCTTTATTCCAACGTTGATTTGTAGTCTTTTTTTATTTATTTAGGGCATTAAGGGCAAAGAGTTATAAGTGCGACTTTGTGATGCTTTGAGGGAGACACTCGAGTGACACAAGACTTCGACATGTGAAGAAAGGGACTTTGACAATGAACAAAAACAGGTCAGATAGTAATGCAACAAACTCACTTTTAAAAATGCAGATTCTGTCCTCAGCGCGTCTTTGCACAAATTGACGGAAATTTAACAGACTTCTAGAGAAAATCCGAGGCTGGCGTAAATGAGCTCTCTTTACTGTTGTCGATGTAACGATTCACTAAACTCACGATACGGTATTGGGTTCACAAAACGGTTCTCCCCCGATTTATTTTACAAAATGAGACTGTAGACAAATGATGACTGAGACAGACTCCTGCTAACTTCTCCTGACTTCTGCTTCGCTCTGACAAAGTTGGTCGCTAATGTAATTAGTGATTCTGCACCCGGCGTGTGTCTTCTTTGAAAGAAGTCCAACCATTACACACATTATGCCATCGATTCATCAGCACTTACTGCTGCCAAATGCAAGGTGAGGTGAGGAGTCTCTGTAAGACACAGAAGGATGGAGGAGAAGGAAGTGGAGAGGAAGAGGATGCACAGTGAGGGAGCTCGGATGGGAGAAAAGGGACGCAGGACGAGAGAGGGCAAAAAACCTGTGAGGGAGGGAAATTTGAGGACATGTCACCGTGTACGAAGGTTTTTTTCTTCTGATTTGTCACTGCAGCGGCTCGTACCGCCGGAGAGACGATCGGGGAGATGGAGCTGTAGCCGAGGGAATGGGGCGATAGAGCGAGAGCTGCAGGATTTGAAGAGGGAGAAATGGGTATAAAGAGAGAGAAGGAGATTGTGATGCGAGGCCTGGTGGCTGAGGATCTCAGGGGACAAGCCTGTGGGCTTTTCAGAGACAAACATTAATAATGAAACGCTAATTCCCTCTGTCCTCCTTCCTTTGCCTCCTCCTCGCTGTCTCTCTGTCACTCCTCTCTGTGTCTCCATGGCCGCCTTTATTTCTCTTAATCTCTCTGCCTTTACACGCGCTCTTCTCCTCACCCACTCCCTGCTTCGCCTCGTACCAAAAACAGGCTCTTTATTGCAGTTCCAGATATTACCTTCTTCTGCCAGTTGATGTGATTACTCCATGTGTGTATATGAGTTGGTGTCAGTAGGTGTGTGTGTGTGTGTGTGTGTGTGAAACTGTGGCCAGTGTTGCCACAGTTCAACCTTCCTTTAACATTCCTCCTCCATGTTTCACTCTCTACACCAGCTGTAAATGTTAACTACAAGGAGGTGATCCTACACATCAGAGACGAAGGAGCGGGGCACTTCTTTTTTATCCTCACACATTCTGCCGTGTACCCTCATTTGTCACGCAGTGCATAAAAGTTTAAATACTTTTGGCTCAAGGCTTCAAACCACTCTTCACTGTCACAGCCAGGCAGATCAAGACGAAGACTCTCTCTCCACTCTGTTCTTCAATATCCACCATTATCTACGATGCTTTCACTAATCCAAGCTGTCAGAGACGGCACTAACCTTTTTGGTGCCCGAGGCAAGATTTCAACCTGAACTCTGTGTAAGCCAAATTCACCACCAGAGACAATATTCATGTGCTTAAAGAGAGATGTCATCCAGCTTTGTATTGAGCAGAATTTCTTTGTTTTAAAATAAAAAACACTTTTTTATTATTATTATTTTTTCAGGCTTTTTCTGCCTTTATTATGAGAAGGAGAGTGAAGGTGGACAGATAGGGAGAGAGAGAGGGGAATGACATGCGGGAAAGGGCCTCAGGCTGGAGTCGAACCCGGGCCGCCCGTGTGAGGACTATGACCTCCATGCATGGTGACGCGAGTGTGTGTCCACAAAATAAAAATAAAAACACTTCTAAACAAACATGATTAAGATTGTAAAAATTCTTGTAACAGAACAAAGGAGCCGGTGCAGGGAGCAGAGAGCTCACAGACAACAGGGGAATGTTGTACATGTTTAAAAAGATGAACGTTTGTGAAACAACGGGCATTTTATAATATAGTGTCAACACAAAATATTATTTTCTCTTCAATTCAATTTAATTCAAAACACTTTATTTGTCCTGGTGGGGAGATTCAAAGGCCCACAGAATAACACAGGAGCATCCGCGCAGCTATACTAAACCTACACAAAGAAAATCAAGTCTCAACATGTAAATACAAAATTACAAAGTTAAATATATATATATAATAAAGAGTGATGGTATAAGTGGACCATCATCAGACTAAAGATGTAAACAGAAATATAGTAGTGAATAGATCAAACATACAAGTAAGAGATGCAAGTAAGACAACAGACTGAATAGATAGTAAAGCTCTGCAATCAGATGAACACTGAAAGGATAAAGTGACCGTATGCAATGAGAGATGATGTGACATAAGAAAACTGATGTGAAATAGAATAAAGGGGAGTAAGGTTCAGGTGCAGCTTGAGGGAAAAACAAAACAGAGCAGTATTTTTTTTGTTTTTTTGGGGGGGGAGAACCAACATGTCAACTTCTTGAACAAGATGAATTCACGCTCTTAGAAATCAATACTCATCAATACAGGAAAGAGCTTCAAACTATTCATGACAACAGGAGGTGGAAAATAAACATTTTAATCGACTATTAGTGAAAGTTAACTAAATACACAAAGATATCAATAAATATAGAAGAAGCTTTTGTGTCTCAAACAACATACTGTAATAAGACCTCTGAAGAGGAGACCAAAGCTTCACCAGGAAGAAGAAGAAGAAAAAATAGGAAATATGTCTGAATAGGTGTAGGATGAAGCCGAGGCTTATTAAGCCTCCCTTTGAACATTTCATTTATACAGGATATAAAAAACAAGAAGAGCTGCAGAAAAGAAACAAACTAAAGACCTGATTCCTTTTTAGTAAAAAGAAAAAAAAATGGAAGAAGAAGACTGAATGAAAGGCTTCCATAAATAGTTAATTATAATCAGACTATAGTCACAGACATCAGCATAATGATGTTTTGTAAACAGTTGTTCCATAAGTGAACCCCTCTGACAGATAAGCACATACTTTTGGTGTTAATTCGAGCTCTTGAAGTTTTGAACATACGAGTTCCCCAAAGTGTAGATTTGTTTTCTCGAGCACTGAACACTTCGTGGACGCAGCGTGGAAGCTCTCGTGTCGTCATGTGTGAGCTGCAGAGTCTCCGTGGATGAAGTGGAAGCTCTCTGAAGCCAGACAGAAGGACACAAACTACACCTGACTGACATATGTTGCTCATGTTTACGAGGAGCTGTTGCTCAGGTGCAGCTCTCGTTGGAAAACAGCCAAGAAGATCGGTGATGAGCGACAGCTGCCTTTATAATCACCTCTTCAGAGATCATGGCACGTGGTAATGTGTGTCACTCACCACAGTGATTTCATTTATGGGAGCTTCTACGACCGATAGAGGGAATTATTTTGAATCCCCTAAAACAAGTCGCACCATAAAAGCTCAGACATTAAATAGACTGTCTTTTGTTCCGTGTGTTTCCACCACGGTCCAGGGAGGAAGACAGAGCAAGCACAAATCCCAGTTATCCTTCACACCAAACGTGACAATTCAGTCCAACTAGCCAGCACGTCTGCGTTCCAAATCTGTGTGGACGCGGCGTGTTTTTGTTCAATCCATAGGTCGACAGATACGTGTTGCCAAATCCAGGACAGAAGAGGGATGTTGGCAGGCTCTAAACTCTTCATTCAAATTGCTTGTGGTGGCTGCTACAGCAGTGTGTTGTGGTTTCTTGGTTTGGATGTGACTCTTCTTACTGTCGACACGCAACAACCTGAAGTCTATATGTACTCATTGAACTCATTCAGCCTGTCAACAGAACATCATTAAAGGTATTACAAACATTTGACCAACATGAATAAAGTGGATGTACAGGTTAGTCTAAAGCTGTCTCGACTGAGTTGGCCCTCACACACGACAGATTCTTCTAACGATGACAGGCCCTCCTTTATGATGTGTGCAGCATGGCGTTCTGATTTGTGTGTTGCTTTTTCTGGACAAACAGGCTAAATTGGCACAGACCTGCTGCAGAGACAAAGTCTTTCTTGTTACGGTTCACCCTGAGGACTTTGGGGAACATGCAGATGTCCACGTCTCTAATGCATTAGAACAGTGATTTGACGTGGCTTGGGTCTCTAAGGGCATAGAGACTGGTATAACAGTGTGTCATCAGCATGACAACATCAACATGCTTTTTTGTTTACAGATTGAATCAGTGACCAAGAGGCAGGATATGCAGATTGAAGAGCAGTGGACAAAGTGTTGATTCCTGAGGGACTCTGAGTACAATGTTGTCATTACAAGACACAAAGTTCTCAAGAGATGGAGGACATTGTTGTCCCTTAGGATGATTACTAGTTCGACTGCTGATCCGATCCTTACGCTCTTCACGAGAGTTTTAATCAAAATACCACCACAGTTATGTAACCTGAATGATGACTTGTGACAAGTCAGGAACTTGAAAACAGTCCTTATGATGCATGTTAGCAGTCTACATGTCCAAACTCATGGACCTTGATGTTAGGTTGGGTGGTAGAATAAACAACAGTCGTAGTAGTTGTTGCAGTCGAAGCAGCACTACCGTGGTAGAGCCATGAAAAACTGGAGTCTCCTTAGTTTTTGGGGTTTTTTAAGCTGTTTTTCAGCATGATGGTTTTCATTGCATTCAGCAAAGTGCACGACGTGCAGCTTCTGTGCAGCTGTGTTGCTTTTTCTAGCATGATCTGTTTTTGCTATGTGGCGTTTGTAATCCTGCAAGCAGGTACATCGGATGCAGCTCAGTCAAGTTCAGTGGTCGTCAAAGTGGTAGCATTAGCATTAGCAGCATTAGCAGCACCAGAGGGACCTGGTGGCTTAAGTTTATCCTAAAATCTTTACATACTTCATCATACAGCGTTTTCTTTTTTCATTTATTTGAGAGGTCTTCGTTGCTTTTTTTTAAACTGTTTTTTTGCTGAGATATGGTTTTTATTTCTTAAGATCAATAAAAAAAAAAAAAAACAGATACAAAGAAACTGCTTTTTTGAACAGTTATTAAAATCGTCATCCCAAAAAGGAGCCCTAAACTTACAGCGTATACCACAGACTTCCAATGAGGACAAGTTTGGATATTTTATGACAATGAAAGACATCCTTGACGAGAACATTCACATTCTGCATTGTTACATAAAGATGAATCTATTCATAACTTGGTTGCCCCGGTAACCCTTTTGCTGAATTAGGATTTCAATGAGTCCCCCTTCAGTCACATCACTTGTTGCAGCTGTAAGTCTTTCTTTAATCCTTATATTAGGATTGGATGTGATGGACGTGATCAGTGTGTGATGGGCCACTAAATGTGTCAGATCTGACCCGGGATAAGTACAGCATCGTATTGTGATTACAGATAAGTGACCTCAATCATTTAGTTTGAAAAATGGGATGTCCCAGCTAAATGCTGTGCTGTCTGCAACTCTACTAATGACAGTGATTTTCTGCAATTCAGCAGGATGTTCAAACACATCTTTTTTGTCCGGCTGCCTTCAAACAGGCCTTTCCAAAGAAGAATTTCTAACATGCGTTTGGATACAGGCAGGCGTTAAAATGAAACAGGTCGCCTTTCACAGTCTGAACCCTTTATTTCAACTAACAGTCTGACTTGATCCAGCAGAAACAACAACTTTATTTGTCTTTGAATTTCAGCAAACACTTGTTTGCAGAACAAGAAAACACACTGTCATTATTTCTGATTGGTCATTTGGTGTTTTTAGAGGCATAACTGAATTTAGGCATTTGTCTTTTTTTTGTATTTATTGACTTCCAGCCTCCATGTCAACAATGAAGCTTTAATTGAAGACAATGATGTTAATTTGACATCACGCACTCTTTGAGTTCACATGGAGGAAGGCCACTCAGAGCTTGTTGATCTCTGCAGTCACTTCCTCCTAATTACTCGACTCTTGTTTTTCTCAGCATCTCTACGTGCTCTTCAGCTTTCCCCCCCTTATCCGCCTCTGTCACTTTAATCAGATAGTTTTAGCACCGGTTTCTTCCTCTCTCCTTCCTTCTCATTGTATTTAAAGAGACACACACACCAAAACGGAGCGTTCTGAGAGAGCCTCGTGAAAAGGCTGCACCCACTTTCATAATAAAAAACACAGTTTTCTTGATGACGTGCGCTGTAATCCAGGTCACATCCACGTTGTTGTTTTTAACCCAGTAGATGTCTGAATCCAAAGTGTCAGAATATTGATGGGTGGTACCGACACATAAAACCACTTCTCGTACAGCCTCAACAAAGCATTTAAAGAAAAAAAAACACTGTTTCACTATCTTCTCATCCTCTGACAGCCTGGAGTCTGAGTTCAGATCCATAATCCTTTGCAAAATGTTTCCTCTCAGTTGAATACTTCCCCCTTTGGGGCGCTGGTGGCGCAGTGGTTGGTGGGTGCGTTCCATATATGGAGGCTGTGGTCCAAAACGCAGGTTGGTCCACGTTCGAATCCAACCTGTTGCTCCTTTCACACGTCCATCCCAACTCTCCCTCTGCTTGTTTTCCAACTCTACTGACTCTCCTATCTCGCCAATAAAGGCACAAAAAGCCCAAAAATACCTGTCCCGTCCGACACCATGATTTTTTATTTAAAAAAAAGCATAAAGTAATAGCTGATGTCCACCATGAAGGACATAAAGAACAGTGAAGTTTGGAGGTTACGATCGTGTGCTTATCCTTCAATAAAAAACAAAACTCTCTTAAAACTTGTTAACTTGTTTTACTGTCTGCCTCAACAAATGATGACACATTAGAAATGCCAGGATGTCAGCTACATGGCACAACAGGTTTCAGTTTGATGGCTTGGGATGTTTTAGACTCATGTCTATTGTTGGGTCCCGGGACGCTGCTGCGATAACCTCATGGTGTAAACATTTTTCTTAGCGCTAGAGAGGTCAACTTTCGGAGGCTGTTCAGAGACAATGAATGGAAATCCTTTTGAATTTTCATGATGTACAATCACTAATGCTTAATCTTGTGTCTTTCTTGTGTTCCTCAGGTTGGAGGGAAGGACAATCCAGCCGTCGACCCCATAATCCACGGCCTGAAGGGTGTGGTCCATCATGGTGAGTGGCGGTCTCAGTCAAATTGACAATGACGTTGACTCCTAAAAAAAACCTCCAACAGGACGTGTGGCTTCTGCAGTCAAGCCTCCCTGTGTGACACGGATCTAATGGTGTTGGGGATGACGTGCACATGAGGTTGCCATGGCAGTCTGCAGACAGCAGTTCTTGTCACAGTGACGTTCATGTGCAAAGGATGAAAGATAAAAGAATGAAGGGAGGCATAGAAAATGTGGACACGTCATAACGAGGTGAAGGAAGCCAAACTGGGGACGCCATGTGTTGCAAAGAGAGCTGCAGGTATACATCACGCCTGTGTGGTCACGCTGATTACTGCTATTGGCTGGTCGTTG
This sequence comes from Symphodus melops, assembly GCF_947650265.1. NCBI lineage: Eukaryota > Metazoa > Chordata > Actinopteri > Labriformes > Labridae > Symphodus > Symphodus melops. The sequence continues at coordinate 2,649,053 of NC_136694.1, read as the reverse complement.
ACGTAGCATTCACATTGTGAGACGATTGTCGTTCATCGTCAGATATTTGTCGCAGGCTTTCTTTGGTTGCAAAACCTTGAGATCATGTTTGAGCCTCTCACAAAGCGATGCAGGTCCATCGCTCGATTTCACGACCACTGATACCGTCTGGGACCAAATCGAACTGAATGTACCCGTCTCATAAGAGAGACAGGAATCTAGTCGCACAGATTGTACTCACATAAAGTAAGTAGTGTTCCTCTTTGATACTCGCTCATTTTCAAGCCCCGGCCCATATAGTCGAGGGTTTAGGTATTTCTTCACTTTGACATTTCCTTCACACGGCTCATGAGATTATAAATTACATCAGACTGACTCAATGGCAGAAATAAAGATAAACGGGGCTGTTTTAGAAGTAGTGCTGTCCTTTAGCTTCTCTGTGCTGGAGCTGGACTTGAGTACCTCGTCTGAATGTAATATCTGTATTCTCCGTAACACATGCAGGAGTTTTATCCTGACTCCGCAGGCTGACCTCATTTACTGTACAGCTTAGAAACTTTGCCCTCAGCCAATCAGGTTTCAGTATCGTAAGGACTTTAGGATTTATGCAGTTTGAATTATTCAACTCAGTTTGCAGCTGCATTTATCTGCAAACTATTACAGCAGAGCAATTTAAATGTAATGACTCATGATATATTGGAAAATGTAACGAGTCCAGTCCGGAGCCGGGATCCGATTTATGTTGACAGAGCATTTTTGTTTAAAATGAGCATTTCCTTTCCTGCTTTCCTTTCTGTTTGGGAGCTGTCAAATCAGCAACCCACCGCACTATATTCATGTAGTGACTATAAACAGATATGTGCGTGCATGGACAGCTATCTGCTGGTAGGTGTTGTTGTCTCTCAAAGATAACTCCATCCTGGCCTCTCGAGTTGCTTTACAGCTGGTAAACAGATGCAACACACTGAAAAGAATCCCAGCACAGTATTTCTCCCCAGAGATGTATAAAGGAGCTCTGATTCTGACTCTGAACTCCTGGCTGCAGCGGAAGCTCCCGGCATGTTGGCTATCCTTCCCAGAGTTCCCACATTGTATATGCAATGTGAGGACAAGGGCATCCCTCGAAAAGAGAGAAAACCTCTGCCTAAACTCAAGAAGAGTCAGTGTAGATGTTGATAGTTATGAAAAGGTTTTATAATATAAAACCTTTTTCATCCGCACTCAGGTGCTGGAAATGTCACCCAAGTGCTGGGAAGTTTGCCCAAATCAAATATAGAAAGAAAACAAGAAAGGACACTATCTCCTCCTGAAATGTTAAAAATCCCCAGAAGTGTACATGCACAGTTCTTCCTCAACAAAACAGTAGAGACGTTCAATCTTTTCCCTGCTTGTTAGAACAGTAAACTGATGCACATGGGAGGAAAGAGATTAAAGTGAAAGTATTTTCTCTTAAAGGTCACATCTTTTCCTCCTCTTCAGTCAGTTTAAATAAGTGTCAGAGCTCCTCTAAACATGTGTGTGAAGTGTGTTGTTGTAAGTCCACTCTGATCCTGTATTTGATCATGTCTATAAACCCCTCTATTTCAGCCCTGCTCAGAACAGGCTGTTTCTGTGTCTGTAGCTTTAAATATGTAAATGAGCTGTGTCTGACCACGCCCCCTCTCTGGAAGGGCTCGGGTGTACTTGGTGCTTTCTGGCTCCATGTCCTATTGTTTACGGTGAGAAGGCAGACTCAGAGGGCAGAACAAACACCTAGCTGTGGGACTGTCACCCACCTGGGGGAGGGGCTACTGCCCTTTGTGATGTCATGAAGGGAAAATCAAGGACATGGTGCACGCTGAGCTAGGGCACACTCGACCAATAAGCAAAGGCGTGCGTTGCTAGTTGACCAAAACAAAAGTCGGGAAAACAGCTTTGGAAAGTAGCTTCTGCCACAGCACTAAGTAAGTCTATATGTGTCCATATCTGCTGTCGAGGGGGAGACAAGCAGCAAAGAAAAAGAAGACGTGTTAATGAAATCCTCAGGCACGTCAGGAGACGTGATACGCCCAAACTGTCGGAAATATCTGGAGAAAAAAACAAGCTTTCTTGACGTCCCGGTAGACCTTTAAACTAAAGTTCAGGAAAGTGAGACATTGTTTGTTGAGAGCTAAACTGACCTCTTATTGGACGGGCAGAGGTGACGTCACAGAGCACCGTGCTCGAGTTGAAAATGTTTAAACTTCCACGCAGCGCTGAAGAGCGGCAAGTGCAACCCACCGCGTCCTATCTGGAAGGCCTATCACATGAATAAAGGTCTGTCCGGCTGCTTAAGTCACTTTAAGGTTTGTATCATCCGTCAACATGGCGGTGCGAATGCAGGCAGAAAAAAAGTCCCCGTGGTGTTTAGTTCTCAGGGAACTCTCCAGTGGACAGTCTGAAAACCCCTCCTGTCACTGTCCGGGCTCCTGAAGGTGCTTTGATGGATGACCACGTGATGTGTCATCAAACTCTGGATGACTGAGACGTTTGATTGTGCTCGCTGTCAAAGAGTCAAAGCCTTTTGCATCATTTAGTGCCACTTGCGGCACACACAAAAAAGTCGGACGTCTGGGATGATTCAATGTCATATTTTAGTCTTCACACAACAAATAAGAAGATTTCACATTGTCTTTTTGTAAGTGTTGTAGTGTGAGCTGAAAACAGTTTTTCTCCTGCACACAGCCCTGAAGTGCATCTCTGTCATGATCAAAACATTTACCCTAAAGCCGTGTTCTGTCCCCCCCCAAAGGGCCTGACTCGCCTTGCAGCAGCGAGACGGCTTCAGAGCGAGATTTCAGATCCTCGGCATACACAAATAAAACTTTGATAAAACCCCACCACATGATACTTGCACTTTATCTGCTGCTCAGCTGTCTTGGAAAAACTACTCTGCCTCCATAATTCATCTAATACAAAGACCACTCAGGTTCAATCAAGGCCGTGCTCCTATCTTTCCCCACTGGGCTGCTGGTTGGCTAATTCGCCGTCTCTGCCGGTGCTCCTCCACGGAGCAGCGGGTGGGTAAATTTTTCACAGCGCTCTCTCCTCTTGTAGCCGGGCTTGTCTGGCGGACACGCATCACAGGTCCGACTCCTCTGTCTTTGTACCTCATGCCTTGTTGCATTTTACATGAAACCTTGCTGGAACAAATGCCCTCTGACTAGCTACCAGCGAGCAAGCTCCGCGCCATCCCTGTGAAATCAGCCCGGTAAAAAGGCTGAGTCTGATTTACATAGAAGGCTCATGAAAGGCTTCGGCTGCAAAGAAAGGAGCCCATTGTCTACACGGGGATTGCAGGGAGATGGAGGCAGATGCAAAGACTGATAATGATGCGGTGGGATGATGGGAGAGCGGAGAGGCTGTGTCGAGGAGGAGCAGGAGCGCTGTGATTGCTTTCTCCGACTCTCATTCTTCTTATTTTAATGTTTCTTTTATTGAATTCTGGATTATATTCAGGAACATCATCATCACGATCAATCAGACTTTATTTATATCACCGCTTTTACGCAAACCCATTTAAAGTGCTTTGCAAAAGATTACACAAGCAATAAAGATGACAATAAAAAATATGGCGGAAAAAGTGTGAGATATGATCATTGCAAGAAAGTCAGATGTTGATATTCAGAATAAAAGATGTCATAGTAATCAACTGTTTACGTCGATTCAAATGCATCATTACAAAGAAGATTTAGGAACAAGAAACACTTCATGAAAAGCAGACTGAGTAAATGGGATTTTCGTTAGCGTTTGAATCTGTTGTGCTGCTCTCTGATCCTCTCGAAGGCTGTTCCAGCGCCTCGGAGCGTCATGGCTGAAAGCAGCAGCACCAAATGTTTTTGTTCTGCTTTGAGGAACAGCCAAAAGAAGAGAAACAGAGCAGCTGGATCTGAGGGGGCCCTTCCTTGTTCATAAACGTAAAGCGTTTCTGAGAGGTAGACCGGCAGCAACACCATGTAGTGTCTCATAAACTTCTGAGGGAGTCTGAAAATCGATACGCCGAACCAACCGGCGACCAGCGCGGAGACGTCGAGTCAGCTCGCCGTCTTTCTGTCTGAACATTGGATCGATTTCTGACGATTTCTTTCGTCTTGAAAGGAGGAAAAAGCAAAGTGTAAGAACTGAGTCATCTCGAAACACCATATTAGATGAGACTGGTTTTACTGGGGGGGGATCGTCTTCGACCTGCAGCAGCCTGCACGCCATGCAGTGAGACACAGCACATCTTTTTCACCCTTAATCTCGAGGAGTGTTGTGATGAGAGCTGTTCTCATTCAGCCAAGCCTCCGGCGACGTGCGCCCACCGTTGATGCCAATTTTACATGGCGGCAGAACCTTTTATCTCAGTGTCACATGACGCCATCCGGTCCTATAATAGACTTTTTTCCCCATCGAGAAAGATGTCTATAAATCAGCAGATACATTTATTGGATCACTTATGAATTTTATGTGCATATAAGAAACATTAATAACATGCCCTCGTAGATATCTTGATGGTGTACACACCATTACGGCTGAGTCCTTATCGTAGCATCTCTGCTATAATTCCATGTCTCCCTATCTTTCCTGCACCTATCTCTATGGATCAAATAACGCCCCCCCCCCCCCAAAAAAAAAAAAAAAAGTCTGAAGCTGTAAGTGGTGTTGTTAGCGCTTGTGTCCTTGTTGAATACATTAAAAGTTAGTAACTTGCTCTAAAAAAGGATGAGGAGTGTGTTCAGTCCCAGGGCATGTGGGATTCATTCTTAGAAACACAAGTTTTCTCCTCTCAAGCACCACGCTCCTCCGAAAACCGCAGGCCTGCCAAGAGTTCTCCTCCAACGTGATTCAACAACACAGCCGAGGCGTTTCCATGACGCAGTGCACCACATCAAGATGTGTTGACCAATCAGCACCTGTAAATCAACGTCAGCTCTACAGGACTCTACGTGGTGTACTTGGACCGCAACAAAATCGAAGAAAAACTAAAAAGCGGAGTGTCAGAACTTTTCAAGTTTAGAGGCTGTGAATAAAATCCTCAAAAAAAAATACACCCCGAGTAATAAAAAAAAAAAATAAAAAAAAATGAGGACAGTTTAATAGATGTGTTTGCCCCAAATTTCTGGAAATCCTTTTGAGGAGAGGATGAAAAAGAAGCTTAACATGGGAGAGCTGTGCAGTGGAGCCACATCAGATCTGATGTGAAAGAGAGCGGCTTGGGATTAAACTCCCATCAGCAGACGAGTGCTAGACGTACTTTTCCAGAGCAGGCGGAGAGTGAGGAGGGAAATGAGCGCAGAGGGGGGGGTTTTTTCGTCTTGGAATGCCACAGGGTCGACTTGGTACCTCAGACCCGCGTAAGACACCATAAGCCATGTACACCCTTTAAAGATTAATTGCCAATCAGGGCGGCGGCGTGCCCGGTCAGTGGAGACTCAGCGCGGTGAGTGAGATAGTGAATTAATGGACTTGTAATTTGTGCCGTGGAGGAGGAATGGCTTCATTTGAATACAGTGACATGAGAGCAGTGGGAGCGCTGAGTAGATAAACAGAGCAAATGACACAGTGCTGACTGAGAGGGGTGTGTAAATATACAGCAGCTGAACAATGGCAACAAGCTCGCCGTCCCTCTGAACACACTTAAGTACTGAACTTAAACTCCGAGCACACACGTCGTCTTTTCCCGTCGACACAGAGTCATTTCATTGTGCCACTTCTTCAGCTCGCCGGAGCGGATGACAAACACTTTTTAAGAATCAAATTCCTGCAGCGCCTTACAAACACACTTTGACTTTGAATTGTCTTGTAGCAGACATAATCTATGTCCAACAGTGAAACAAAGAGGGAGCTTTCCTTGAGTTAAACGTCAGTTTAGGGCCGCAGCGACATCAGGATGTTTAACTTTGATGCTATAAAAGTTCATACCTGACTGGATACCATGGCAACAAGATCAGAAGTCCAGAGTCCCAAAATAGGGTCAATTCTTGCTTTTAAATGACCAAAAATAAAAAGTGAACTCTTTCGACAGTCAGCAGGAGTTTCTTCACCGATATGTTGCCAATGTATTGTGCAATTTGAACTGTCTTCAGTTGTCCCAAACTTCCAATTTCCACATCGTCCGTGCACACAGCGGTCCATCAAACCACTGTTTTAATCAGTTGGACGATGGCGCCCGGCCCCACTGGATCCATTTCTGCAAAGTGAGCGGAGCGGAGCACAGCCGAGGTTATGTGTACTCACATCACGCGAGAAAAATGTGCAAACGACATCTTGTCATTCACTTTTACATCCCATTGACAAAGTGATGGAAAACACGCTCGTTAGTCCGTATAATGTGTTTTACTTTGAAATTGTTAGTCTGACTTCCTGTCTTGGTTGCCAAATTCCGTCTGGCTTGACCCGTATGCCTGCGCCATTTTCCGTCGAAAAATAGACCAGCAGCATATTTGAAACTGTGCGGAGCGTCTGGTGCTAGTGGCGCCCCCCACAGACGGAGCGCGGCGCTCGCTGTGCAAACACATTGAATGACTCGAGTGGTTGCGAACAGCCGTGTGGTGCTGATTGAGTGCAGCACACACAGAGAATGTGATAATGTAGGGGTAAAAGAAGGACACAGATGTGTTTTAAATGATCACTTTTCATCCTTGTAATGCTAACTAAGATTAAGTTCTGGCCTTAATACCTGCAGGTGTTATAAACCGGTGTTTGCATGTGTGGAGGATGACGGTAATCGCCTTGGAAATGAAGTATTTTCAACATGTCATTCCCTTTAAGTAAATTGTCTCTTGTTGGGAGAGGGTGTTGGAAAAGTCTGCTGGAGTGTAGTTGACACAGGATGGATGAGTCTGCCGTGTTCCCTTCTCTTCCACGGTTCAGTTTTTGCAATAATAACGGTTTAACTACCAACTAAACAGTCATCACCCAATCACAGACGAGCATTGCTTTACATGAACACACTCAAAGCGTAGGTGAAACTGAATAAAAGGGCCACTTTGTTTCACCTCATTTCAAAGACTAACTTTGAATATTTGCTTCTGTAATGCACTGACACTGAGAGGAGCGTTGTTCATGAACATAAAGCACTCAAATGAATTCCAACATTACCGTCTACGGTTTGCAATCTGAGCTCACAATAAAAACACAATAAAAAGCACCACATAAAATCCTAATAAATTCCACTCAATAAATCCCAACATTTAGCGTCTGCTGATGACCCTGGATAGAAAGTCACTTGCTCACCGTTTTGCAATAAAAATCCACTTATCACTGCTAAATACAAAGTTCTCACACAGGCATAAAATGCCACCTCATTTCATGTGCAAATGAAGCAATCTAACTGCAGTGCAGATAAATGTGTCCCTGGCTCTTTTATCCCTTAAACCGTCCTCAAACACCCGATCGAGCTGAAATATCTCGGCGTTTTTGAACATGTGTCGTCGTCCTTGTATGGCTCCTCAAAGACTCACATTATTCTCAAAGCGGCGGCGTGCAGGGGTTAAGAAATCAATGAAAAAGCCGTTATGAGCCCATACTGTATTTACTCTGGTTCATCACAGACGCTGATTGTGTGCTCATGGGCTCTTTGATTCAGGGTATAAATCACGTTCAGCCTTCTCCTTCGAAGAAGGTCATCAGCTGATCCAAAAAGTATTTTCAGTCGTATAAACTGAAGGAAAGGTTTTAATTAGGCCTCCTTTAATTACTTAACGTGCATGTATGGTGTTTGTATTATAATTATTAATGCTAACTATGCCGATGACTGCCAAACCTTCCAATATTGTGACCTGTCTATAAAGGAGCACTATGTAACTCTGACACCTAGTGTTTAAAGTGGGTACTGCAGTCCAAATACAAAACATTGGAGAGTCCAACTGATTAACGAAGACTTGGAAAGTTTTGGTGGTTAAATTGATCTTTAAGCTAGTACACATCGAGTGGAGGGTTTTACTGACTGGAGTGAGTCAGGATCAACACATTTATTCGCTTCAGTAAAGTCATTCAGGATGGAGATGTTATTTCACGGCAATTAAACCAAAAGTATGAATTGAGAATAATACAGTAATCTTCTCAACAGCATCATGGATTGTTTTGTTATAACGTACTTTGACATGAAGCCAAGTGGAGAACTCTGGATTTGAAAAATGAAGTCAGTGTGAGAGTGTAAAATCAGTCTGTTAGTCGTGAGGTTGGAAGTCACATACACACCCATTCAAAAAAATATAAAATAACTGTCGTGACGGCAGAAATTAATTTTCAAAAGATCAAACTGGTCTGATTATTCTCCATCGCCACACACTCTACAGGGGATGAACTTTTTTTCTTAAATCATCTGTTTTGAATTGATGAATGATAAGAGGTATTGACAGTAAGGTGTGCATCTGACATGATTGACAGGTTTATCGAGAGGCTTAAACCCCGCCTCCTCTGCTCTCAGCCCGTCGTCAGGTTGACTGAAAGAAAAAGCATTTCCAGCATGAATATCGCCGTTGAAGAGACTTCAGCGCCCCCTGCAGGAACAGATCGGTGACGTCACTCAGGCTTATTTATGTCTATATACGCACCACGTATCAGTAAGTTTGTGTCACAAAGGTGAAAGGTGGAATCTGACATTAAATTCATGAGAGTAGATAAATATTAGTCACACACATTCACACACACTGCCTCCTGTGTGTGGCTTTGTGCTGAGTGTCAGTGCTTTTCCCTCTCTGTGCAACTGAAAATTATGACTTTAGTGAGAAACTGCTGTGGAAGCTAATGGAAGATTAGACGAGTGGACAGCTGCTCTGACGCCTCGCAGCAGGTTCTGATCTTAAAATACACGCGGAGAGACCGCTCGCCTCGCGCTGCTCCTGCTATTGTTAGAACTTCCTGGGCCCTCCTCCATCGTCGCTGCTGCTGCTGCTGCTGCTGCTGCTGCTGCTGTGACACACTGGTGCTGGTGGGAGAAAAAAAGAGGAACCACAGGCCATCACCGCACCAGCTGCCTCGCCACGTGAAAGCTTCCTCCTTGTTCTCATTTGGAGAGGCAGGACTGTGGATAGAGCAGCAAACACGAAGGAGAACGTAGGGGACGATGGTCGGCGTTGAACACGTTTTATATCTTAATGGTTCTAAAGATTCTGATGACAGAACGACGTCTTTTAGGGTGACACAGCGTCATGGCGTTGGGGAAGGACAAGAGGCCTGACATGGACTCAAACAGGGATCTTCAAATACACACTTTCAGACTCTCTCTCTCTCTCTCTCACACACACACACACACACACACACACACACACACACACACACACACATACGCAGCACTGTTCAGTCATGTTGGCCCTGGCATTCACAGTTACGTTGTTTTGCCACTGCCTCTGTTAGCATAGCAGAGTCCCATCTTGAACAGATAATGTAGGAGGGGCGTTTGTTGAAGGTGCAATGGAGGATTGGTTTCTTATTGAGCAGTCAGTTAGTGACAGAGGTTTAACAGGACAGAGCAGACACCAGTGTGAAGCGTATACGACGTAAATAAAGACAAGAGACAATTAGCATCAATTAGCACAACAGTTCCTTGGTTACTTAGTCCACTACAAGAAATATAAAACTGACCATTCAGGGAGGAATTACTGTTTAGTAAATCCCCTTCATCCATGCTGAAACATAATGTCTTAATCTCATCATGTGTCCTGTGTTTTTCTGTGGAAATGAAGTACAGCTTACAGTCCACCAACTTTCCCCACACTCCTCCAGCTGTCCCCTCTCCTACCTCCTCTCCCGACTCACTTCATCTCACACATTCGACGGAGCTGAAAATACATCTCCGAACACGACGTTTCAGAGGCAGTATGAGACGTTACTGTCAGCGGGGAGGAGGAGGAGGAGGAGATGGAGGAAGAGCCGCGGGGACCTGTAGCTGTCTCTGTCACTAATAGAGAAGTACACCTTCCTTCTCCTTCCGTCACGCTCTTTGAAAAGTGAACGTGTCCGCTCTGCGTCCCAGAATCTCCCCCACACACTTCCTCACCCTTCATTTCCTCGACTGTCACCCTTCGTCCCGGAGATTTCGTTCAATAAACAATCTTTGGTCTCATCTTTTATTATAACTAATCGTTCTGTTGTCGCCAGTTCTGCACTAAAATGTCCCGCTTCCCGTCTCCCACACTTTTTTTCTTTGCTTCACAAATCACTTCCTCTTCCCTCCTTCCACTTCCTGCTGACATCCTCCTCCATGCGTTTGCTTGTTTTGAATCTTCTATGAGTCACCAGGTCTAGATGATAGAAATGAAGAAAGAACATTTTATTCATTCTGTGTCATCACAGGATTGTGAAGAACTACTAAACGAGCTCTCTTTTCAAAGCTGTCTGTAACTTTTCAGAGTGTGACCACGACAATTTAAAAACCTGTTGAATTTTATTCGGGCCTGAAGCACTGAGGAGTGCAAAGGACACTATTGGAATCCAAATGATTTTTTTTGTCGGTTTTATTATTCTTCATCAACTTCACTGCCCTTTTTGAGGGCCTGAACATGAATAATAAACAAAAAGACACAGAGCACATTAACACTAAAGTCCTTATGACAACCCTTAAACCCACATTATACAAGTAAAGGATGTAGCTTCTTGCTAAATACAGCTAAATTAATGAAACACTTGTTTTTACAACTAACCATTATATACAACGTTTCATGCATTTATAACTTAACAATTGCCTACTGATTCATACCCCTCATTATGTTTGACATTATTTAATCTGCACACTGTGCATATATATATATATATATATATATATATATATATATATATATATATATATATATATTTTAAACTTTGCTCATGCTCTTACTGTTTGCACAGTTAAATATCTGAAACATTCAAGTACACAAACAGAACCAGTTTTCTGTGAAAGTAAAGTGCATGCATGCTGTTTACGCACCTAAATAAGCTATGAGCAAGCAACACCTTGAGTGCTCCATAACTACTGACATCAGTGCATCCGAAGTACCCAATCTGCATCCTTTGTCATGTAGTTGCTCCAACTTAACAACATCAGTCCATCAGGTTCAAAATGTTTGAAACAAATTATTTGAATAGTTGAGAGCAGGGCCGTAACCAGGATTTTTAAAACACTGAGGTCAACATTCCTCAAACATTTATTTCAGGTGTGTCTTTGTGTGAGTGTGTTGCTGTAACTGAAGTTTTGAGTGTGTGTTAAAAAACTACAAGATTAAGTGTTTGGTATAGACTCTGGGTTCTGGTCTTTGTATGTAGCTGGGTCCTGGTCTTTGTATGTAGCTGGGTCCTGGTCTTTGTATGTAACTGGGTCCTGGTCTTTGTGTGTAGCTGAGTCCTGGTCTTTGTATGTAACTGGGTCCTGGTCTTTGTGTGTAGCTGAGTCTTGGTCTTTGTATGTAGCTGGGTCCTGGTCTTAGTTTGTAGCTGGGTCCTGGTCTTTGTATGTAACTGGGTCCTGGTCTTTGTGTGTAGCTGAGTCCTGGTCTTTGTATGTAGCTGGGTCCTGGTCTTAGTTTGTAGCTGGGTCCTGGTCTTTGTATGTAACTGGGTCCTGGTCTTTGTATGTAGCTGGGTCTTGGTCTTAGTGTGTAGCTGGGTCCTGGTCTTTGTATGTAGCTGGGTCCTGGTCTTAGTTTGTAGCTGGGTCCTGGTCTTTGTATGTAACTGGGTCCTGGTCTTTGTATGTGGCTGGGTCCTGGTCTTTGTATGTAACTGGGTCCTGGTCTTTGTGTGTAGCTGAGTCCTGGTCTTTGTATGTAGCTGGGTCCTGGTCTTAGTTTGTAGCTGGGTCCTGGTCTTTGTATGTAACTGGGTCCTGGTCTTTGTATGTAGCTGGGTCTTGGTCTTAGTGTGTAGCTGGGTCCTGGTCTTTGTATGTAGCTGGGTCCTGGTCTTAGTTTGTAGCTGGGTCCTGGTCTTTGTATGGAGCTGGGTCCTGGTCTTTGTATGTAGCTGGGTCCTGGTCTGGTTCCTTCTCCTGCTCTTTCTCTCTCCTGTCTCCTCCTCTGATGAAAAGTCCTGTTTACTGCTGAGTCATGATTACTATAATTTGACCGAATACTTGAATGCCATGTTTAGTCACATTCCAAACATCTAAATATTATCTTTCATACTGTGACTCACATCCTGGTTCACTGCATGTCCTTTCCTTTTAAAGGCTGCATTTACAGTAGGTTACACTTTAGCACAGGCCGGTCTCCAGCAGGGAGCTCATGGACAGGTTTCCAGTAGCTCACCAAAAGGTTTGCTGGCTGTGTAAAAAAAAAGTAAATGTAAATGCACCTCTTCCCACAATTCAGTGTAAAGTATTAAACGTTTTCTTGGACCTTGATGTGAATTTAAGATTGTTAATTGGTTTATTGCAATTTCACAAAGTTCAGCTGACATGTGCTGTGTAAATAAATGCCAGCAATGAGATGCAAGTAACTCTGAGCCACTTGATTTATGTCAAAGTAGCTCTCAGGTGGAGAAAGGTTGGAGACCCGTGGAGCGGCTTGTTCACTATGTTTCTCATCCTTCTAGCTTATTACAGTTCTCACCTTTCCTCCTCTTTGCCTGATCGTCCTCTGCCTTTGGACTGATGCAGCATCTTAACACTGCGTTGCATCTTTGCTCAGATTCATTTAATTGCCGTTCTAAAAATAGACCTGCAGTCACGTGGCGACCGTGTTCACCTTTTGTTTTAAACACCACTTCATGGTGGCCCCGGTCATGGTTGAGACAGAACCAAGGGACATTAATAGTGTCTATGTATTATGTGTTTAGATGCTGTGTCACAAAATAGGTTGATAGTATAAAACTGAAATGAAAAGGAGATTTTTATAAAACAGCACATTCTTCACACGCCAAACCATAACCAATGCAAAAATGGTTTACTTTGCATACTTCAAAATGTTTAAATACCTACGCATGTATACAATAATTAGGTCTGCTTTATTATCCGACCTTGCCTGCTCAATCACACACCTAAGTATCCCACACAAATATCATCAGTGACAAACTCAGTGTGAAACATGGCTCCACTGCCAGATAGTCAAACAACATTTCACTTTGTAAATGATTTGATATCTGAAACATTCAAAAATAATAAAAGTTAGGCCAAAAACACAGAACATATAAAAACGCCTAAAACACATACTTCGTGAAGGTTTGCTGTTCTGTATGGAAACGTTGTAGACTTTTTCTGCTTTTACATATTATTCATAATATGACACTTATTTGTTGAAGAACATTTCCTGTATTCTGTTATGTCGAAAACTTTTGTTGTCACTTCGATGTTTACACCATTTATTCCCACTAAAAATACAACACGACATATCTAACAGTTGACCACACACATGCAGATTCCTCGCAGCACAGAATAAAGGTCCATTGGATTGGCCGCTTGATGTGAGCTGCCATATAGGCCTATATCCTAATGTCTGTGTGCTCAGTGCAACAAAAGACACCTCCATCATGCAACTGCTCCAGTCCTGCCAAACCTCTGTAGATAACCTTTAACTAGGCTTTATACAAAACCACCTCTGCTTCTACACAGATACAATGAAAAACTTTTTTTCAAGCCATTTTCAACAACTTCTTTTTGAGTATATGAAATGATAAAATCAGATCAATGATAAATCAGACTTTATTATCATCTATCTAACATCTTACCTGAGGAGACCCCCTGTCCCCCCACCGGGTCTGACGTGGGTAGACTTTAGCTTCTTTAAACCTGTCCCTGTCTCAAAGGGATACTTCACCCATTTCCATGAAGCTGTGTATCATTAGAAACATGGTAGTAGTGTTGAATGGTCGTGAATCCAGCCCTCATTTTGCCCTGAGACGAGAAAAATGTGTTTTTCTTTGCTTGAAAGTTTTCTTCATGTGATACAAAGAGTGTCATATTGCATCACATGAAGAAAACTTCCAGTAGTAATCATCAGCCCAGACGTAATCATGTATTGAAGGTCTTACCTGAGACGCCCTGTCACACAAATCAAACTGGACGACATGGAGCTCCAGCACACCCCGACATGCACAGGCTGCTTCGGGCCCTTCATCACCGCTTGAGCTTTTAATTTTTTAAACTACGATTTATTTAATTCATTTAGTGTAGGACGTATTATCCTCTAAGTTTGACATACAGCTTCTCATAGTTCCATGAAACTTTGGCTCCAGTGCTGCTGCCCGTTTGACTCAGACCTTTAATCTCACTTTTTTACTGGTTTAATAAAAGTTTGAGAGGCTGCACGTGTGTCCGTTGGTTTGCACTGTCGCCTTAAAGCAACAAGGTTCCTGTTTTAAAAACCCGCTCTGACAGGATTGGGTGGATTCCCTCAAACTACAACATAATCAGGTCAGATCATTGGTTCAGCCTTGAGTCGGGAGCGACCCTGTGATTATCCTTCAGAGCGAGCCAGGCTGACAGGGAGGTGAAGAAAGCGCTGTCCCTATACATGTGAACACGCTGCAGAGAACAATACTCTCTCTGTCTCAGCTCAGGAATAAAGCTACATCGTGCATGTTTGGTTTTCTCTATTAAGATTCAGAATGTAGCAAATTAAGCCTAAAAACAGCCTTGAAATACTCCCTGCTACCACTAATCCCCGCTGAGGTGTTTCCCCGCCCACAGTCGAAAACAAATTAGCATCTGATCTGAGGTCAGCAGTAGCTCAAGGCCGCTCACAGGAAAGAATTGACAACAGTTTCACTGTAAATTGCTTTTCAGATAACTTTAATTGTTTAGTTTGAAGTGTCCGCTTCTGGCAGATGTTGGTTCCCTTTCACCTAAAAGCATCATTCAAAAAGGCTTTCGAGCTTGAAGCCCGCTTTATCATTTCAGTTCGAGCCCAACTTCCTCCTCGGCTGTCCGCCGTGTGATCCGTGTCAGGGATGAATTCAGTTTGAAGCCCACGTTGTTTCGTCATAAAATAAATCCTCTGTCAACAATTGTGCTTGGAGATGTGTTGTTGTTGTGTTGATTGTATTATGTTTGCCCCAGGAGAAGTATATTTATAGGTGTTAAGTCCAATTACGTCCATCAATGGAGGGACATTGAACAAGGCTGGCACAATGCAGATGAAATCAATAACAGGAACCTTAAGGCTGGGAAACAGCAGCAGTTGGACGTGCTCCAGAAAGCCTGGTCACACTAGTTTGCAGTGAAATAATGAGTGTGGTGTAGATCTTGTTGTATTGATCAGAACACTTTGTGCTGCCTTCTCTCATATAGAAAAAGAGACAGTCCTCGAGCCGTTCGTGCTGAAGGACCTGCTGCCGTCGTCACTGGGGAGTTACTATCGCTACACCGGCTCCCTGACTACGCCGCCGTGCAGCAAGGTGGTGGAGTGGATCCTCTTCAGCAGACCCATATATGTCTCCTACAAACAGGTGAGAAATGCACACACACACACACACACACACACACACACACACACACACACACACACACACACAACACCACGCAAACTGAGATTAAAGCTGTAAGCGGTACTGGAATGGCCCGTGCATCTTTGAGCGTGTCAGAGTGGCGCCAACACCGGACATCAAATATTTACCAGGGCGGGATTTTAAATTCGTCTTCAACGACTCAAGAAGGAGAGGCGTGTCACTTCCTGTGTCCACAATGTGGCACGAGTACAAAACGGTAAAAATGAAGCCAAAGCTGAAGTGCCATATCCTGCAGTTCATCGAGTGTCCACTTGAGGCAGACTACAGGAAGTCACACACACACAATTAAAAAGATGTGTTTTTACAGCAGACTTTAGAAAGTCACATCCTGGCACAACAAACTAAAAACGTCTGATTAGTTATTGTCTTCATGGACACACACTGTACGGAGGATGTATTTTTGAAACGTTACCTGTTATCCACAGTTACGCTACATGATTGACAGGTGGGCGTGATGTAACGGTTCGTCAAGAGGCTTAAAACCCCGCCTCCACTCCAGCTGTTAGCCTGTCGCTAAGTTGACTGTAAATTAGGTTTAGACACCATTTCCTACAACATGTCTTGGTGTTATTCACATACACCTGTACTTTACTGTCTGGGCTCCTTAGGCCCCGTCCACACGTAGCCGGGTTTTTGTAAAAACGAATATCCTGCCCCCTCCGTCTGGAAAACAACTTACATACACACAACCTCGTTTTTAGAAAAAACTTCATCCAATCGTAACCGCAGAAGTGCGTATTTAAGCACATTCATCATGAGCATGCCAGACCTTTAGGTGGCAGTAGTTCCCCAAATCCTATCCGAACAGAGTAAGCCAAAAACAAGCAAGAAAAAAGAACCTGGACCAAAACCATTGTGAGGGCATCCATACTGTTTCCGAATGTAAACACAGGTAAGAACATAGTTTGTAGCAGGCAGTGACGTTTCGAAACACAAAACCCCGGTTATTGACGTCCACATGCAAAAGCATCAACGGAGAATTCGCACATCTTCACTTTAGTCACATATTTTTAAAAGCTTCGTTTTCGATGCTGTAAATCTGCGTTTTTGTGTGGATGAGAAGCCAAAACATAGAAAGATATCTTCGTTTTGGGAGATACCCGGCTACGTTTATGGGCAGCCGTGGAAACATTTGCCTAAGTCAGCAGAATCTTTCCCTTTGTCAAATATCTTAACTTTTGATGCTTGTGCAAAGAAAAACATAAACAGAAATGCTGTTGCAGTCCTGGTCGAGTCTTCAGGCATCTTTGAGAACTCGGACACTCATCACTGTGTTTTATGACTGAATGATTTCAGTGTAAAGTGTGTTCTATATAAACGCTGTGCAGCCTAAGACCTTCATTTACAACAAAACTGAATGACTTTATCACCTGAAAGATACAAAATAATCCTCCTCAGATTGAGTTTTATTATCCTGAACTAATGACTTGTCATCTTGCCATCAAAGTTTCAACATGTCTTTATGTCAGGGTAACAGGCAGACCTTTTCTGTTGCTGCAGAAAAGTCGCTTGTTGTCAGTGAAATAAATTCCTCTGTGTCTGGGAAACACAATTTGTCATCTCTGAAAGATCAGATAATGAAGTCATCCTAACAGGAAAAACTGTTTACTGTGGCGTCATTTCATAATTAAATCATTAACTGCAAATAATGACCTCAACATGACAATAGAAAAAAAAATCGTCCCTGCCTCAGTGGGCTTCATAGTGTAGCAATAAAATATGTGCCAAGTACTTAAAGAGGGGCATTTTTACGACTTTATTTTAGGGATAAGAAAATCCAAAAAGAAACGCTCATCCCTCGGGTAGAAAAAGTGAAACAAGATCCACACACCGCTCGTTTGAAGTATTTATTAAGATGTGACGTTAAGATGTGTCGAGCCAACCTGCTCTTTTTTTGACGAGCAATAAATCCTCCAAACGGGAGCTTCTTGTTTGCTTTATTTTAGAAATAAAAGTGTAGATAGAGTTGGAAATTGTGAAGAGAGAGAGAGAGAGAAAGAGAGAGAGAGAGAGAGAGAGAGAGAGAGAGAGAGAGAGAGAGAGAGAGAGAGAGAGAGAGAGAGGGGGGGGGGGGGGGGTGGGGGATGACATGCAGAAATTGGAAGCCACAGGTCGGATTCTAACCCGGTCAACATCTTAAAGCCATGCAGTCCAATATTTACTTTAGTCAGACTATGTGCTGTCTTTACGTCATCCATCACCGTCTTATTCTCTTAGCATCAGTCGTTTTATCAAACGTGTGTTGCGAGTCAGAATGAATTTGGAACCAGACGCACGACTCAGAGACAGAATATACAAAACAATGATTTAGTAAACAGTGAGTGACAACGGTGAATAAATGTACTACATGAAATATAATGTGACAAGAATGTGTAACATGAAATATAATGGGACTTGAAAGTGATCCCAAAACCCAGAGTCCAAAACACGCGAAAAACGAGGTTGCAGGAAGGGCAGGTCTGGGGAACTAACGAGAGGGAGAAAAAACACGAGAGGTCAAAAACACGACAAGCAAAAACGAGCATTGAACGAGTCACTAGAAAACTGGTGTTGACACGGAGAGTACAAACCCATGAGGGAAGAACAATAATCTGGCTAAAATAGTGAGCTGATTGGAGTGCAAACACCTGTGAGCCAACCTGAAACCAATGATCAATTAAGGGGCATGGGGAAACACAGAGGGAGTAGACAGACAGGGAAAACAAAACAAACACACGTGGAAAAGCACACAGAACCCCAAACATGACAAGACGGGCTGTTTTATAGCTGAAGGCTGCTGCGTGAACGAGTGCCTTTAAGACCCTGACACACCAAGCAGACTCCAGAAAAGGCCCAACACACCGTAAATTCTAAGGTGACGACCGCTCGCCGACACTCCAACCAGGACCTCCGGCCGACGATCTCTTTGGTGTGTCAGGAAGCTTTACACCTTTAAAGCTGTCAGACCTCTGCTGTCCAAGGACCAATGAGCTGAAAGCAGGCAAACTCTGGATAGACTCTGGTGGACATTTTTTGCTTTAAATCCAACAGTGTGAAGCAGATATTCTTATTTTGTACTCGTGACTGTCTGTGGATTCAAAGCAAATATCAGGAAATGCTGTTTGTCAAAGCCCTCTTAGAAAAACTCAGAAACCAGTTCAGACTTGTCTTCTTCAACTCCAGTGTTTCCAGATCAGTGAGAAAAGTCGGCTCGCTCTTCTTCATCCCTGAGTCTGAAGAGCACTTGGCAGCCTCGTCCCCTAATGAGACAAAATGAGTTTGCTTAAGAGCAGCAGTTGAGCGAGCCAAACGTGGATGAAGTATTGGCTTGTGTGCAGTACAGAGGAGCCGGTCGATGTAAAGCCGGCTGAAGACTGATGCTCTTTTTGTGTCTAATAAATACACTGTTGGACAGTAAAGTCTATTTCTCTGTAATCATAACAGTCCTAAATCAACAAAGATGAAGAAAAAGAACAATCCTGGAAAATCCATCGTGAATGTCAGCGGGCTTTTGTGTATCTTAGAGGAAATAAGAAAAGGCTCAAGGTGCGGTCACGCTGGCCATCCGTACACTTCACCCCTGAAGTCCAGTTTGTTCGAACAGCGTGAGTATCGCTCCGTGGCTCTGGCAACACGTCTGAGAGCTGTGCTTGGGTACGCGGGTACACGACGCTGACAGCCTTCGTCATGGAGAAATCCAGAGTTTTGTGTCTGTATCTGACTGAAATCACTGAAAATAAGCCAGCAAGCAGCTGCCATGTTCTCTGTGTTGATGCCCCCCGCTGGCCGGCACAAAGGGGGGGCCAATCGTGCTTGAATACAGCATGAGACAGATTGCCAGTCTGACTGCGCCCTAAGAGAACTCAAATTAATTTGATCTATTTAAATAGAGTGAAGGAAGACAGGCTGGTTGGTTTTGGTCGCTGGTGGACGAGCGCCCCATGTACAGAGGCTGATCGTCCTCTATGCAGGCGGCCTGGGTTCAAATCTGACCTGTGCATCGTTTCCTGCATGTCATTCCACACTCTCTCTCTCTCTCTCTGTCCCAACTTCACAACTCTTATCCACTGTCCTATCTCCACTATCACTGCAAATAAAAGCCAGAGAGGTTTATCGTTTAAAAAATGTGGTCGACTTATTTTGTCATGTGAGGAGAAACGAGTGCTCGTTACATTTCATAGTCAGAAACCTCAGTGGAGGCAGCTGATGTTCGGCAACTTCGCTTTAACTCTCCAAGGGGGAAATTAGGTTTACAGCCAGGTGGAAACAAGAAACATAGAAAAGACAATCACGTCACAGAACAAAAACAACAACAAAAAAACACTGTTTCGTTTAATATCTTGCTTTTGAGTGACATTATTTTGCAGTTGAGCTTCAGGGCCACCGTACGCCTTTGAGATTAAATCAAATTCTGTTTTATGACCGTACGTCTGCTGCCTGGGAGCAAAGAAACAAAAACTTTCCAGGCCCAGCTGTAAAGGTCCAGAGAATGGGCCCTTCCAGGATATCATTTCAATGTATCAACGTATGCACATTCAGAAGTGCCCTACTCGGGCCCTCGGCCATAAATAGTGTTGGCACTAGCCTCCTGGCTAACATTAGCTTCCTCCGCCTGGCTCCCATAAGCCTTCGTCTAACAAGTTCTTGTTGGGGTGAAATGCCCGAACCAGCTCCCTCTTTGTCTTCTTCTTCCTTTTTATGGCTTCCTAACTTTGTGCAGGACCTGAAATGACTCTGCTCTTTAAAACAAAGCTGACATCACAGTTAAGATACGTCGCTAACCTTAACAAAATAAAGGATTCATCTCATTTTAGGAGGCAGATTTTGAAACAGGCCTCATTTTACTGACGCAACAATAAATGATAATGTGTGTGTGTGTTTTTTCCAATGGTGAGTACAGGTGTAAAATGAGAGCTGGTATCATGAAAGCTGAGCCATAAACTATCACACCTGCTTTAAGATGAGACATGTTAGCTCTGCAGATTATAGCCATGTTGACTCCTTATGGTTTCCTTCCTAACGTTTAAAGAAGTCAACCCAGGAAGGATGCAAAGAGCACAAGAATTATGAAACAGAAAGAGTCAAAGAGGAAGCGAGGAGCTGGGGCATGGTTCCTTTCCTCTGGATGTTGATTCCTGACCATTAGCTAGTCTTTCTCAACATGTTTAAAAGCCTCATTTCAAGTCCTTTTGTCTCTGCATCTTTTCTTTTAAGTTGTGCCACTCTCCTGGGAAAACGTCGTGGAGAAAGATAAAAGGAGAAGGTTGGAAGGAGAATTAACACAGATGGTGGCTGTAGTTTGTCTTCTCTCTCTCTCTGCTGCTTTGTGTTTGGTTTCTTGCGCCTCTTTGTGCTACTCCTTTTGTTTTTGGATGAAAGTTTGAAGTAGGTCAGCGGGAGTGATAGCCGTTGCTTAGGGCCTGCTTTTAGACTGGATCGATGCTCAGGCTCTTGCACAACAACTCGTCTAAAATGTCTCCCTCGCAAACAGCCACGTGGACTCGCCACGCTGTGATTTTTGGGTGGGCATGAATTTGAGCGAAGGAAACTGTGCTTCCAAGAGTTAACAACCGAACTTTGCTTATGCTATGCTCGCCTCTTATCATATTCACCGTAAATATGTGCTGCTAACTGGGAAACACTGTTGCGATCCTCCTCTTTGCAGCTTTTCCAAGTGAGACGTGGGAGGTTTCTTCTTTTTCATAAATTCCCATCTGGCTTCATATCCAAGCATGCCAGCATTTCCAGAAAGCAGGAGAGATGCAGCCATATGGGTTAGTTTTTCTTCTTGAGGTCTTTCGGAAGATTTAGCATTGTTAGCATGTAAAACACCTCCTCAGCATGCACCAGTTTGGTGACTGAATTAGCATTTTAACAACCCTGAAATAACCAGTTTATGTGTGGGCTAAAGTTCTTTCGGCCATGTGTGCAGGAAGGAAGCATTTTTGTTAAATTGTTGGAATTGTCTCTTGTAAAAATGTTTTTTTTTTAAAAAGCCATTAAAGAGCTTTAAATGATGTGTTTGGTTGGTATGTGCTTTGAGGTTGATCAACGGAGAAAAATTGCAAAAATTAATTAATATACTTTTTAAGTAGTTGGAAATGATTTATCCTGTCAGTAACCCATCTAGAGTAACTGTCCGAATACATAATGTTTGGACTTTAAAATAAGCTTTTTGCACAAAGTGTGGTTAGCAGAACTTCAGTCAAAGTATTTCAGGTCTGGAGGGTTTCCATCTGATCCTATAGTGATTCCTATAAGCCTTGCCCGAAGCCAAAAATAAACAGAAAAAAATGCAAAGACATCCAAATGTGGCTCCTCAATCCTTCCTTATAAGAAGTAAGAACAAGCCTTATTTATTCCCTCTAAGAGTAAAAAAGCTGCTTTAGCTGGAGGCTTTGGTAATTCTTCATGGAGAAAAACACTGTGTCCCTGTTTCTCTGAAAGATCGTGTTGTTCCCCATGGCAACAAACACAAGCTGCCTATACCGTCAGATGAGGCCTGCTTCGATTATGTCTGCGCCAACCGTGGTTTATGTTCAGATGGCGTACTGATTGCAGCTCAGACGGGGAGGCTGAGGTGGAGGTCAGGGCTGCACTGTGGCCTGATGTGAGGCTGCCCTCCCGTGTTAACGCGGCGACTGTCTGCATGTGATCGACAAGCGGAGGAACGGCCTGAGGCTCTTTGCCTCGTGCAAACTCAAGTCCACCGAGTGAGGACAGACGGGTTGGAGGCAGGCCATACATAGTAACCATTCACACTCACACACACACACACACACACACACACACACACACGCACAAACGAGTCTGCCTTCTCACCCTAACAATAGGACATAAATCGAGAACGCACCGAGTACACTCAAGTCAAAATTATACTTCATTCATACTTTGAATTGGTTTAGTGATACTGAGCTTCTATTGCTTCCACTGTGTGCCTGCAGTTCATAGTATTACAAAAGTGTCAACAGCAACGTGTCAACTTGGGGGCAATAATAAAAGAGAGTTTATTCCCGAAGCCGTCACCTCGTTTATCTGGAGAAGTGTTTCTGTGGAGTAGTGTCCAATTTCAGGAAAACCACTTTAAAGCTTGTCTTGTAAACACGTTCTTAAAGCAAAGCAGCAAATCACGTCTTTGTAATTTTCAAATTTTAAGTCCGATCACCCCCCCCCCACACACACACACACACACACACACACACACACACATACACACACCAAAAAAAAAAAAAAAAAGGGGCTTGAAAATTAATTTTGTTTTGCTCAGCTTTCAAGAGCCTGAGAGAAAAGGATTTTAAAGTGCCTGCCCGTGGGCCCAAACGCTGGACGAGACCTTAATAACAAACACTCATGGTGCATGTGTGTATCTATGTGTCAGCTGCATTAGAACCCTAACCTAACCTATGTCCTCCCCCACCCACTTCAATTGAATTCAACAACAAATCCCTGCCCACATCCGAAGCTGAGCAAAAGCATAATGACACATGGAGCTGAAGTGGGAGAGAAGAGGGAAAGGGCTAAACCAACAAAGCTCCACCTACACAAAGGAGTAGGCTAAGGAGCTGTGCATGGATCTGCTGTGTTTATTCTCTTATTGTGCAGCGTCGCCTCTGCATTCAAAACCCTCAGGGTCAACTGCAACATGGGAAACTGTGTCGGCAGCACACAGCGTTTGTCTTATTCTTTCCATTGCTCAGATTTGACTTTATTATCCTGAATTCGACACCAATTCACCAAGTCAGCAGCGATGGTCTTCACGGGCGTGTTATGTTTGTTTAGCAGCAGCTGATGGAAAAATACTGTCACACTTCCTTTGATTCTTTGAATTGTTTCTTCTTTCCAAACGTAACTGGGCTCATTTTGTTGCAGCCGAAGCTCTCTAGTGTCTTCTTCAATTCCGCTTATGTATGTAAATGGCACACCCCATTTGTGTGCTGATCATTTATGGGTTAAATTAATTCAGTCCACAGGCCCCTCACTTACATGCACAAGATCAGGCAGGGAGGCTGTGATTGGTTCATCAGATTGGCACCTCGTGGCAGACATTGGTGGACGTTTTCACAGGCTTACACCTGCTACAGATGATACTGATCTTTGTTCTTTTTTTCAGAGCACAGGAGTTATTCATTTCTGTCAGGACCTAAAGATCAGTGGATCTGGAGGAAATGACCTACCTTGCCTTTAGCAATGTAAATAATAGATAATAGATTGTATCTCAAATCCAAATTACCACCATTGCAATGCCCTTCCATGTGTTAACTTCAAGCTAACAAACTAAGAGGTACATCTTTGTCCATCATCCCCTCCATCCAGAAAATAATGCACGAGTCACCCCTGAGAAGTTTGTGCTTGATTTTACCTTCAATCATCATGAAATCATTGACAGGCTTTCGTTCAGTTTCTCCTTTCTTGAGGGTTACCCCTTAGAAGAAAAAAAAGGCTTTTTCCAGGAGATTGGTTAAGGTTATGGTTACGTCGAATAAATCATCATTAGTCAAAAGACATCCCTTCAGAAATCCTCCTCAGGCTCCATGGATGAATTTTCCATCTTCAGACATCCCCTCGCTGAGACTGAGATTTACCTTCATCAGACTAAAATTGTCTGTCTGCACCGCCTCCCCCCCTTCCCATCACTCACTTGCACACAAGCTGTTTGCTTCCAAACACACGTACAGAGTCTCCATCTGCCAACACAGACAGAACGATGACACTTCAATCACACAGTGCAAATCCATGTCTGGTCGCACGTCTTGCCACCCAGCACGGCTTTGACAAATGGCGACATGCAGGAAGGGGCCAACTTCAACATCCACCCGACGCAGAACAACATGTTCACAGCTTGATATGATGGCAGCTAAACTCAGATTTTAACTACTTCAGGAACAATAGCACTGTGTCAGTTTCACCAATCACAGGATCAACCATAGGAACAAACCAAAACGGTGATGGTTCTGAAGTCTTTGGGGTTTTTTTAGGATATCAACAATATCCACCGAGTTACATTCAATTTATCTTAAAAAATCCCAAATCCAGGGATGGAGTTACTGCAGGCAGAGATGCTTTTAATTAAGTTTCATTTTGTTATGACTTTAAATTGTGAAGCTGGGAAGATTCAAATGTTGCTCCTTTTCTTCAAATAAAATAATATATATGCTGGTGCCTAATGCTTGGTGTGCACATGTGCAGAGGTTGTTGTCCCACAGGCAGGGGGGCCAGGGTTCAAATCTTCTTTCTTCGCATGTCATTCCCAGTCAGGAATGAAAAGCCAGAAAAGAAACCTTCAGCTATAGGTAAATCAGATCAGTCATTTGTGAGAGGGGTTCTTTTATGTGTGTGTGCTTGTGTGTGGCGGGAGCAGTCTGACTGCCCAAACTTTTCCATCAACCCACCAAATACACATCTAATACTCTATATTCAAACCCACTAAGAATCTCGTTCTAACCTTTTATTTAGTGATTGCAATTTTTGTGGTGATTCTATGATGATGCTTGGATTAGATCAGGAGCGTACAGGAGGCGGAGCCTATATTTACATATGGCCTATCAAATACATCATACTTGATGAAGCAGCTAAAAAGCTCAAAAGAAACCCCCTAACCTGTGAGACTCAGAAAGGAGGATTTACTTAATGGATGCACAGACAGAAGCGTCCTGGGGCTTTGCGTATTCATTACATGGAAATAGTACGGGGGAGGCATATTTGTAGAAATCAAAGAAATAATGTGTTGTTGTTTTTTTTACCTTCTGGTTTTGGCAACAGTTCTAAACAATAATAAAAAAAAAGCTCTGCTCTTCATGTGCTGTTGATTCAAATCCAGCCAGGAGTCACATCTGTTGTTAGCCTGCTTGCTTCAAACGTTTTGCTAGTTGCCATTATTTTTAAGCATCTGGAGCCGACCTGTGCACTCTGGATATTTCCGCTCCGTCATCCAAAGCCCGAATGAGTCTGAGAACTCCATTTAGCAGACTCTGAATGCCAGTGGGCAGGGCTGATCCGGCTAGTTTGTCTCGTTATATGCAAATAATGTGACAACAGTAATTGTCACTTATTATTTCAATGTGTTCATATAAAAACGGACGATCTCAAGTACTTTGCCAACTCCAGCACTCTGCTTGTAGCACCTCTTGGAGTGTTTTTTTTTTGTGGCCACAGCCTGACAGACATTATGACAGAACATGAATATGCAATTAGGACTCCAAAACTGCAATTATCTCCCAGGACGGCACTTCAGAGATGCAGGCCACAAGTGCCAGCACTCACTGAAAGTTCATCTTTTTCAAGTAAACCCGCAGGGCTGGATCAGGAAGTTGACTTTTCCTCTTTCCTCTCAGTTTGTTGCCTTACCCGAAGAGCGGAAATGTGGAGTGTTTTTGAAGCTGTTTTTCATTTCTCATCTTTTTATGCTAAGATGTTACATTCTGGTGGTTGTCTTTCAATTGTCACCTGAAGTTGATTGCAAACATACTTGTCATTTTTAATCACACTTGCATTGAGGGCCATGCACCGACACTGAGAGTGTACGTTTGATGTGGTCGCCATGCTGGATCCTTCTCGTTTTCATCACAAGTGTTTGGTTTAAAACCGGGGCAGGAATGACACTCATCTTCTCAGAAAGTCAGAAACAGGACAACGTTCTTTGGATCCCTTTTGCTCACAAATCAAAATTTGCACTGAGATTGTATCTGTGCACAGATTTATGATCGAATGCATTCATTTTAACACCGTTACAAACACGTGAACTGGGAAGTTGTGGCGTTCCAGGTTACAGAGCAAGAAAGACCACCAACGAATCCAGGCCGTCAAAACGCCTGAACACACGACATTGATGCTTTTTGTGTTCCAACGTTGATCTCAAATAGCTGCTGTCTGCAGCAGAGACTCCTCCCAGACTGAGGAAGCAGAACCTCCAGTTTCAGCAGCAGCTTCTTCAAGACTTTTAAACACAACAATGATCCTTCATTCCCCCTCAAACCCCCGGGTTACCTCCTGGACTGTAAAAAAGACAATGTAAAAAAACGGGCAATATATTTATCTGTATAGTAATTACACACATAGCTATTGTTTTTAAATGTATTTATATCTGCACCTTATTTTGTTGAAATTAATAATACCACTTGTTTTTTATCTTGCACTACGTCTAACATGATGATTTTATGTGGATATTTGTTGTCTTGGTCCAGACTCAGTCCCTAAGTGTTTAAATTTTCCAGGAGCCTTTTATCAAATCTGACAGATGAAAATTTGTGTTTTAGCTAACGCTGGTAAATTTACAGATTTTTATTTATTTATTTTTTAATATGCATTTCCCCTGTCAAATAAAAAATAATTAAATGTCTTGTTCTGGTCTTGGTCCCTCAGGTCTCTTGAATGTCTTGGTCTCTGTGGGTGTGATCCACAACCATAAAAGTTTATCATCACTCTTTTTAAAGTCTCTGCAAGAAGCGATTTTTCTGTGTATCACCAAATTATTATTTTATAATAAAAAACACATTAACCATTTAAATTCTTGATGCTAGAGGGGAATTATTCAAACGCATCCCAGTGATATTTTCCACATTATTCACGTTTTCATACATCAAATACACTCTTCAAATTCTGAAATGATTATTCTGGTATTTACAATATTCTCTTTTGACTTTCATGTTTTTGTGTGAAGCCTTTTGCTCTGCAGCAGCAGTGACCCACTTTCCTCTTGGGGATCATTAAACTTTCATCATACATCTCATCGTGGATTTCAATTATAATGTGTGCAGCTCATGTTGTGGATCTTTCAGAAAGGCTCCCCACTGTGTTATGGATGTAAAAAAACAAAAACAAAAATCACTAAAGTCGCATTCACCATAGGATGTTGTCACTAACTCTTCTTGTCTTTACTCTTCTCTCTCTCTCTCTCTTTTTCTTTTGTCTCTGCAATGCTCGCTCGCCCCATCGTCACCAGCTGGAGGCTTTTTACTCCATCTTCACCACCGAGCAGCAGGACCACGTTAAGTCTGTGGAGTATCTGCGCAGCAACTTCAGGCCCATCCAGAGCTTGGACAACCGCCACGTCTTCAAGTCGGCGGTGAAAGACGCCTGGATGCCCGACCTGACGGACGGCAGCAGCGGGCCGTACGGCACGGAGACGTCCAAAGGTAGGGACCTCGAGACCTTTTTTCCCCCAATCTGCTCGTTGATCAAGGAACCAACGTGGACGAGAGAAAAATGGCAAAACCAAAGCAAGACTCGCTGACATGCTGAGTGCTGTTGTCTTCTCGTCTGAGGGCCTTTGTGCACTAGTGCCATTGTTTCCTGCTTCAAGTGCGTTTTTTTTTTCATTCTTAAACAAAGCAGTTCGGTGTTTTGGCGCTAAGTGCAAGAATGGCCTCGGTGTCAGCTGAAGGTGTGCTTGTCAACATCACTTCTCCCTCAGCAACCAATCAGAACCAATAAAACAAACTTTTTCATGAATAATGGCGGCGGACGACTAATCCGACTCGTCTCTTCAAGGGTATCATTTCCAGCTACTCGTGCCAGTCCAGGATTCATGGACGTATTCCTCTTATCTTTCCTTTAAAAAAAAAAGAAAATACAAACCATAGAGAGCTATTTAAAAAAAAAAAAAACACAGAGGGAAGAGGAATTGCCGCAAGCCAACTTTCAGTAACCTTGCACCAGTCCGCTGAGGAGGCACAGGCCCTAAGGGCTCTACAGACTACACATACATTTCACAAGCTAACTTAGAATAATGAAGCAGCATCTACTGTATGTTAGAAGAAGAGCAGCGTCACATCACCAGCTTCTTCGTGGATTCACACTCTTCACTTGTTTGGTTTTTTTTGGAGTCAGACGTGCAAGACTTGGGGCGAGGTTGAATATGCATGGCTACACATAAAGTATATATACTGCATGTATCATGTTGCCATTAAAGGACCATACTGTATGAAATGATTGGAGGAGGCTTTAGTTGAGATCATAAACTCAACAACGTGATTGCTGATGAAATAAATCTTGGAGCAGTTGGCTCATTTTTCCTCGTGGATTTTTTTTACAATCAGACTTTTTTTTTGCTACCAGAGAAGTCGCCCTCTAGTGGCCATGACAAGAATGCCCATTTAAGCCTCTAATGCAATTACACCGCTTATTAAACCACAGCGTGTTATAACGTTAAGGGGTGTGTCCAGAGGGGTGGCCAGGGGTGAAATCCCAAAAATAATTATTATCTAGAATTGGCAGCTCACACTGAAGTTTTTAAGTGTGCAGATGCTTGTTTACAGTTTTTCAAAAGACTTTGTACATACATGTTTTGAGTCCTTGAAGATTGACGCTTAGAGGATGTGTTGCCATCATTGTGTTATTTAAAAGTCGGTGTGATGTGTGCAGACAGGAAGGGGAAATAGATGCTCTTCTTTCATATGTGTGTAAGGCCACCCCCTGCACCAGTCAGTGACTCAGTTGGGCCACCCCAAGGCCAAAAAGTCTGGACACGCCCCTGTCCACTTCATATGACATCACCAGGAAACACAAGTTCATTTTTTCAGTTCTTATCAATGAGCCATTGAACGCATTTGTGATAATATTGAACGCTGGAAAGACTCATTAAAGGGCCTCCTTTTTCCTCCCTGAACTCGTCCCATATTCTCACATTATTCCTGGATGGTGACTTATCTTAATATTAATAAATCAGGCATGTTCAGCGTTCCTCATACGCCCAGAGGGAAGTGATTGCCCTCTCTTTGTGTGTGTGTGTGTGTGTGTGTGTGGTCTAGGCTAGCGCTCTGTCATTTCACCAGCGAGCTGGGTAACCCCCCTAGCATAAGGCAGAGGGAGGCACACCAGCCGTCCTCCCACTCCTGCCTCATTACCGCTCTCATAACACCACACTTTGTGCAGTGTGTATGTGTGTGTGTGTGTGTGTGTGTGTGCGTACTGTATGCATGCAAGTGTGAGCGTGTGTGCCCCTGTTTCTCTGGGTATTTGTAAGTGTTTGTGTGTGGCCTAGCATCTGTGCAGTGTCAACTGTCCTAGCAGGATTTACCCCCCCTGCTTCATACACACTTCCATATGGTCAACAAGGAGAGCTGCACACACCCACACTAACACTGTATGTGTGTTGTCCTGGCACCGTGTGCTGCATGCTTGTGCAGTGTGTCCTTGAGCGCTGCGGTGGGACATGTTAGCTGTAAGCAGATCAATAAGGCTGCTAGTGGAAATGCAGACGAACAGGAAAGGAAGGGGGGGAAAAAACAGAAAGAAATACGGTTTCCCGAATGTTTCGATCTTAACGGTCATTTCTTTCTGAAGCAAATCAAAATCCTCGTTTAGTTTTATCTGTGTCCAGTGAAGAGTGATGAAAACATTGAGTGGAAGCAGTGAGAATAAAGACAGTTTAGGATTTTTCTTACAAAAGAATGACCATTTGAAAAAGTGCCTCTAACGTCTATCACCTTCCTCTGGTGAGCCACAAGCTCCCTCGTGTGCAGACTGGTGCAGGGTTGTTCTCTCACTAAAAGTAGTGACTAGATTAAAGGCTAACACTTAGGTGTTAGCTCATGCTACCTGCCTAAGCTAACTCTTAGGTTAGGAGTTTTATCCTGTTTTTTAAAGTATTTGCAACTGTAGACTAAACACGTCCTCGGCTGCAGAATTTATTGGCTTTACCTGTTTAGTATGTCATGGTGCAGAAATCAGATTGATTAAATTTGGTACTTTTTTTAATAGATGATATTTCTGTCAAAGACTCAAGGTCTCAGTGTTTAAAACTGCTCATCTTACATTCGTGTCCTCTTGGAAAACAATCGTCTGCCCTTCAATCCAAAAATCTTCTTTTCATGAGAGTTTTTAAAAAACATGAGCGAAGATGAACTCTGCTTCATTGCAAGGTCACGACTTACTGACTGTGATGTTACATCATAATGAGTCATGAGCAGCAGAAATAGTGATGATGACTTTAATTAAAAAGCACCTTTAAAAACAGATGTGGACATTTTACAAACAAAGTAAAGGCATGAACAGTGACGATACTTAGAGCCTGTTGGGGCCCGAGGCAAAAATCAGTCGCTCACTTCTCTTCTTTATTTTTTTTTTCTTTCACCCGTCGACTGATCATGTCTCTTTTTTTTTCTTTGTTGACTTTCAATAACAAACTTTGGTTTTCACAACAGTAATGAATGCAACGCTCAGCAGGGTGACAAGAGTGAGAGCTGTTGCAGATGGGGGCCCCCTCAGGGAGGTTTCCTCCTGTCATTGCCGTGGTTTAAAGTGTGTTAGTCCTCCGGGGGCCCCCTGCTGGTCTGGGAAGCCAAGCAGTTGTCAGCCTCGCCTGTTGACAAGGCATGAATTCAGGACAATAAAGTCAGGTCGAACAGAGTAACGAATAAAAATATAAATATAGACGCAAACACAAGAATAACAAAAAGCAGGCCGCTCTGAAAAGGCAGTGAAAGGTAGAAGGCAGTTCAAGGAAATAATCCAAAATATAAAAACTTTTATTGGCACATCAAACACTTAAACTTTGTAAAAGTGCATTTTTTTGTAGAATATTACGCAGGAAAAGAAAATGAAGTGACCTACAAGTGTCTCTTTGCATAATCCATCAGAGGATATATATGATGAGGGCTGTCGTGAAATGAACTGAAATAACCGTGGAAGTGGTTGACTTGCTCCACGAGTACAGCTATTTGCACCCTGAAGTATCTGAAGTGCTGATGTTGAAGTAACAAGTTGGTAAAGTCAGCTAAGTGGGATGCATAAATAATACATCAACATTAATTATGCAGGTCGTGTTGGAGGCGAACATCCACAGAGAAGCAGCAGGAGTTATGTTTATTGATCTGAGAGCGCACGTCATGTGACGTCACTAATAACGAACGAATAGCATCGCGGTACGCTTGCACTTAGATTAATGGCACATTACATTTATTTGGCTGATGAGAAGTGATGCATCAGGACGCATTACGTGTTCTTCTGAGCACGCTCATGAACGTCCTCTTCAGCCCATCACGTATACAATCATTCACTGTGGTTATAGAGACTGATTGATCCCTTTATATTGTGTTCTATGTAATGGGATCACTTAGACAGAACATACGGAGATGTTTCACATCCTATTTAATGCAGTACTGTTTCTCATCCTCACCAAGGATTAGTGGTGTTAGTGTCGTGGTTAGTGTATGAAAGCTGTAGTCCTTCAAGCAGGCGCTCCGGTCATGTCATTCCCCCCACTCTCTCTCTCTCTCTCTCTCTCTCCCTCTCTCTCTCTCTCTCGCTCCCCATGATTTCCGACTCTATCCCATGTCCTATAGAGGCCCTCTCAATAAAAAACTAAAGATGAGGTTGAGGCTGCCCTGTTGAAAACGAACTCCGAGTTGAGCGTACTAAAGACGTCGGGGCGACACCGACCTTTAAGTACAATATACACAATGTTATCATCACAGCAGCACATGCAACAACAATACGGCAGCTTTCAGGATAGCAATTTGGTCTTTGATATAACATCTGTTTCCTTGACAAAGACACATTTTAATTAATAATTACAAAAAGAAAAGCCATTCATCTTTTACTTCACTTCAGGACACTGATAACACGTTTTCTCTAAAGTTTTGGTAAAGGAGAACGTATGAGCTCTAACACTTCTGCTGCTTCCCGTCCAGATGAGGAGCGCACACTGATCTGTAAGAGCTCAAGCTGACTTGTAATTCCTTCCATTATTTATTTATACATGTTTCATTTGAGTACCTAGCGTAGCGTAGGCTAAAAACATGAAGTGACACTGAGTTGCAGTGTGATTGTCCTTGTTGGTCCACTCTCTGCACACTTCTCTGTGTTTCGTTTGTTTTTGTGGTTAAGGTTAAGATGTCCAGGAGCAGCGCTGATGTCACTGTGTTATATGTAGAGGGGCACCAGTAACAGTTTTACAAAAAGACACGAGTGCTGTATCAAGTAGTTTAAACGATGCAAGAGCCTACGAGTGCTACTTAATTTACTGTACTTCATGGCACCGAGTGGCGAGCTGCTGTTGTTAAAAAAAACAACCAAAACGTATACACTGTGTTGCAGATGAGTTGGAGAGGGGATGAATATAAATTTAGCTTTTAGCAGCGTTAAAATACTTAAAACCTGAGGGCATCGTCCTGCAACATGAAATAGATTCACTTGAAAATGGACAGAACCATGCGAGATTGCAAAGTCCTTTTACCATTGGTGCACATGTGCAGAATCAGCATCGAGGCCTGTATCAAACTGTGGCTGACTTTTCACCCATTCCCTCCGAGTGCAAAAACCCTTTGGACGGACCCACAATCAAGGCCTGGTCATCGATCAGTTGTGGGCAACACGCTGCGGGGCCTAAATGTCTTTTCCTCCTCCAAATGGCTTCTCAGAGAGTTATGAGAGAGAGCGATGGAGAGAGATGTCCTCCGCGGGTTTTCCCTGTGTCAGACACTTCCCCCTATCCGTGTTCTGTTCTGTGTGATTGGGCCCTGGTCTCCATCACTCACTGCCATCCCCTCCTGTCCCCTATATATTTGTGTTTGTGTGTGAGTGTGTGCGTGACGGTCGCTTATCTTTGATGAAAGCTGTAAGAGGGTCTCTTCATCACCCTGCCAGACACATGGGGCTTCACACGCCTTTCGGCACTGGGAATACGAGTTGCCACAATTTTGCAATTGTAGTAAAGCATGCAGTGAGACTCACATATGCATATAATAAAACCTACGTCAGCCGAAGAGCTCCCAAAGGATCAATCAAGACTGAGTAAAAGACAATTTAACTCAGCCTTGCTGTGCTAGCTAGCAGCCCTGTCAGCTAATGAACAGAAAAGATAGAAGCCAATCCAGTAGCTTGTTAGCCTCAGGCTGTTAACAAGCAGCATTAGAAGCTGTAATGACAGTGGACGGCTGCTTAACCTAATTTATGTAGGCTTCAGAAGCTACGTCTATTTAATCCAGTAGTTAGTTCAGTGGAATTCTTACCTCAGCATGCTGCTCTGCAGCCTCGGAAGCTAGGATGCGATCGAGTCAATTTATGTATCCGGTCCGTTTGCTAAACTTAACAGGCTCCTAACCAGCCTCTCAAACCAGCCACCGGCCTGGAAAGAAGCAGATTTTGTTCCTTGCTAGCCTAAGTGGGCTACTTATCAGCCTCAGCAGCCAATGTTCAAGCTAGAGAACAGCCATGAAAGTTGCTTGCTAGCCTTAGCATGCTAAGTACCAACTTAGACAGCGTGACGAAGTGCCCAAAGCTGAGCCTTTAGACGACTGCCGGCCTGGTCTTTGTCCAGGCTAGCAAGAAGATTGCAATCTGGCAACTCAGTGGACTAATGCCTGAGATGAATGAGTTGAAAGCTCTGCTTCAGTGACTGGTCGGCTTCTGTCTCCAACACTGGCCCCCGTGTGGTTATCGTTGGCCCGATCAGAAGCGCTTCAATGGATTCTTCAGCGAGCCTCTCTTAAACGATGGATGAGGACGTTGAGGGTTAATCACTGAGGGGTTTTTTATATTGATGAAGTACAGCATGGTGCTCCCTTGTCTCGGCTACTGCTATGACTTATTTAAGGTATTTTTTCAAATTAAATCGACATTATGAACGTCGTCAGTCAACAGTTATAGAAGTATGAATATTCTAACTTAGCGCACACACAGGGCACGGCTGGCTGGGTCCAGCTTGATATAATCTGTTATAAACCATTGTCCCAGTATAGAGGTCATTCTCTGTTTGACTTGTGTGTGTGTGTGTGTTCCAGTTTGTGAATGTGTGTGTGTGACTAATGGCTTTAGTAATGCTAAACCACATGGGGTGCGACTGCAGGTTATGAATAGAAAAACTCCACTGCAGCTCTTTTATGAGCAGGCTAATCAATTTGGTTCCACCAGGCAAGTGAGCCTTATTCTCAATCAAGCCATGTTCATCATTGAATTACCCTATGCATTTGCATAATGTGATACAGTGCGTGGAATAATCATTATGTGCATTGTTTGATAGGAAGACGCCTCTCTCTCCCGTCCAACGGGGAGGACGCCGCTTAACGTTCACAAACAGGACAAATATTTAGACGCAAAAGCAAAGCACCTCTATGTGATCTTTAAACGCGTCACTTCATCTTTCATCTCAACCCAAGATGAGGTCGCACTTCATTTTCAGTAAGCTCGGGCTTAAACACAGTGATCATCCTAAAGGAGTTTAAAGTTAATATTATTATTTTTAAAATTTATTTTAAGTGTATTTGATGTGGTCATAGCAATTACATCAGACCAACCAGATGCATTGATTTCAGGGTTTTAGCAACACTTTTCCACGGGCGGCGTTTGAAAGGATAAAACAATTAAAAAAGAATAAAAAAACAAAAAAACAAAACAAAAGCTCAACAAGTCTTCTCTTAGGGCAGGTTAGTTAGGTTTTACGACTAAATTTAGGGGAAATATTTAAGGTCAATTTATGGTCATTCTAAAACCAAAGAAGATGTGTTTGGGTATTATTGCCATGTTCAGTTTGAAAATGTTTTCTGATTGGCTGCAGGGTGCACACCTACACCGTGCAGTTTCATTGAAACAGTCAGTTTGGTGCGTTCCCTCTACATAACCTTTAATTCTTAACATTGATCAACTTTTAAATCTGGTGTAAAAGCTTATCTTAATTCTCGTGTTTGAAATGTTGCACTACACATACTCAAGTATAAGGCTGTTTTTGCATGTAGAAATAGGATGTTTTTATGGACTTATTAGGTGCCTTCAATTTCATATGATGAGATATTATTTTCCTAGAAATGTGATTTGAGTTTTTGCTCTGCATGCTGTCTCCATGCTCTGACTGACGGCGTCTCGTAAAGGAGCATTGTGGTTTATTATTATGAATATTTTGATCCAGAAAGTCGACATAGAGTTCATGTGTCTATAACCAGCAGGTGCTATACTGCTAACATGATGCTGTTTACCCACAAACACTCACTATTTGTCGTGTCCTATTTGAGTGTTTTCTTCGCTTTGGACAGGCCGTGACAAAGCATCCGAAACTGACAACGGGGGGAAATAATACGTTTGACTCTTGTAGATTGACGCGTGAAACATTGGGAGAAACATTGACAACCCACCGGTCTGCTTTGTTCAGCCTCTTGTTTTACTCATTTGCATGTTTGACATTAAAGGCCTGCTGAAGACTGTGCCATCAGAGCAGGAAGGATGCATTTCATGGATCCAGTCCAAAATGAAACAGTAAATAATGTAAAGTGTCGGAATAAACCATCTTTATGTTGGAGCAGGAAAATCAGAGCAGCAGAGGGGATTCATGAAACTGTTGTCATACTGATGATCATAGTCCGTCTTCACGTGTGACACTCAATGTGACCAGACAAGGAAGAGCATTAAACTGTGAAAAAAAAAACAGTGACTTAAAAGTGGAGCATATAAAGAAGGAAGCCATATTGGAAATTAAAAAGAAATAAATCTCTTTCAGACAAAGCATCCAGACAGTATTGGACAATATAGAGTCATATTTATGAAAAATTTACAGCAAGATGTGAAATTAAATACTGGTGTGTTGAAGCAGGGCCGAGCATCTCACAGGTCAAACAGAGACACCTAGTGGTCAGAGACAGCCAATGCAGGAGCGGTCCAATCAGAGTGAATGTGTGCTGGACTGTGTTGTTGAATTTCAAAATAATAAATACAATGTTTGCCTTCATATCTCCCACTGGCAGATATCTGAAGCCAGAGTAGGTTGGCTGCATTTTGCCTGAAGGCAGCTTTTTATGAACTGGTGTTATTGGACCCTTTAGACAAAACCTCTGTGTGTGCCTGTGTGTATGATTCATGTGTGTGTGCCTGTGTGCGTGATTCATGTGTGTGTGTGTGTGTGTGTCTCACAGCCATATTAATTACGCCTCATGAATACAGCTCACGCTCTCAGAACTCTCCGTCTCCGTGTCTGTGTGTTTGAAAGATAAACTGAACCTCGTATCCTGTCATTAAATAATCTCTCTTTGTCGTCTCTCCCTCCCTTTCATTCTCTTTCCTTGCTCTCTTCTTCCTTTTCCATCCATCCTTTCATCCTTTCCTCCTTTTATTTCGATCCAGTCTTAAACTGAATATCCTGTCAATCCTCACATCCCCCCCCCCATACTATCCATCCTCCATCTTTCTCTTTATCGGATTTCCTCCATTTTTTTCTCTCCTCTTGTCTCCCAATTGGTTCCATCCTTCTCTCCATTTCTTTCATTCTCCTCCAAATTCAATCCCACATCATTTCTCCTTTTTCCCTTCCTTCCTGTTCACTCCTTTTTTACGCCCATCCGATGCGTTCATCTATACTGTCCCTCTTCATCATCGTCTTCCTCTGCTTCCTGCCTCCATGCAACATCTTTAACTTATTACTTTAATCCGCTTTTTTTTATCTCTACATCACATTTTACAAATTTTCCTTTCTTGTTTTTTTCCTCCTTCCCTCCGTCCTTCCTTTTCCTAATGTTCTCCTCTTTGTCACTTCCGCAGTGTGCAGCAGCGCTCCCATCAACATGAAGGTGCAGCACGTGAACAGCAGCGCTCTGGTGGTGCGCTGGGATCGCCCGGAGGTCACCTATCACCCGCCCATCCTCTTCTTCCTGGTGTCCTACAGCTGGACGGCCCACGACGACAGCTACGAGGAGACGTACCTGACCCCGGCCACGCACAAACTGGTGAGTCTGGGAGGGAGGACGCTTAGTCTGACCCACTGCTCAACAGACACACACAACAGGATGTGACATGGAAAGTCCCGAAGGAGAGGGCTGGATCTGCATGATGAGGACTTTGGTGCACAGATTATATTTTTATTTTTTTCATGTTTTTAGTTTTAGTTTCATAACTCAGGAGTCAAAGCGCAGCCTTTATTTGAAAAGGCTAGCAAACAAACACGCTTTGCTAGCAGGCTGGTTAGCCATCAGGAAATGTACTAAAAACCTTCTTGTTGCTGTGAATGTAATTTATGTATTCAACAACACAAACTGTAAAATACTAAAACAGAATGCAACAACTACTAAAGTTTCTTTGAAGACAAACTATATCATTCGCAATGGATTGTGGGATGGGTAGTTCCCGAGTTCACGAGTTCTGGGCTAACTGGCTGTCTTGGTTCCAGATGTCTTCTCTTGATTTTAAGGATTTTGCGAAAAATTCAAATTCAGACTTTTTTTGAACGGGGAGATTTACTTTCAGAATCAGAGCTACAGAAGAAGTGAGCGGTCACTGTTGACCTTTCCAAGTCCGGCTCAACCAATCAGAAAAGCCTGATCTCCTCTGTGTGGGGGCTTCTGTGCAGTAAAAGAACGTCACATTTCCTGGAAGGAATAATCATTGGCAGTAATTTTGTTCCTTAAACGTTATATTTAGCAAATCAAATGCGAGGATAAACATATTTGCAGTCACAAAACAAGCGGCAGACATAAACATATACGGTGAATATTAAAAGCTTGGAAACATAAAGGCTGAGACGAGCTCTCCTTCAAGCCAAGCACAGATGCCAATAAATCCACATGCTGTGTCCTGAATATGTCTGCATCGACAAAGACATCCAATAACCCCCCCCATTCATCACATGTTATCTGTGGCAGAAAACCACACGACCCTACAAGTGTCTGCATTGAAAATTCTGAAAGACGTATCAACATAAATGTGGAGCCGTTTAACGAAAGTGTGTCGAGCATTAAAGAGGCTTTTGCATTTAAAAGCACATCATGCCTTTACACCTGGAAGTGTTCGATAAGTGGATGGACAAGACTGATGTGTGTGCATAATGAGGCCTGGGCTGTCTTTGAATGAGCCTTTTACACACACTTATCTCTGCTCTTATTAAACACACACACACACACACGCAGTCATTCTCTGATGTGCGTCCTCGGCCTGGAAAAGGAAACATTTCTTTTCAGACTTCTCCGACTCTGCTGTCGATAGCCATGTTTGTTCTGCCGTACGCTCCTCTGAGATGCCGGAGAACAATGAAGGCTTTCAGTGTTTCAGCTCTGGTTTCATGTCCGCAGCTCTGAGAGCCTCATCATTACACGGCTGTGTTTAAAGCTTTGTGAGGACGCCTCTTTGGAAACGTAGCTTCCTTTTTTTTTTTTCCCCCCGTCTTCCGAATCCAACGTCTTGTTTCCACAGACCTCTCTGAAGATGAAATCAAGCAGCAGCAACTTTGTCTGAATGACGAATATGGATAAAAAAAATTCAAATTAAAAGCCAAAGTTGGTGTGTTTTTAAAGCTGCAGTTCTTAAATCAGCCACAAGGCACAATAGGCTTTCAGCGATTCAGATGAATTCAATCATCTTTTAAGATCCTTTGTCCCAAAGAAAGGACAAAAACATGAGGATCCTGTAAGTAGTAGTCACAATGTCCACGCTGCTTAGTAGCATACTGGCTGCTCATTATGAATCATGAAGCATTTATGAGTCCCTTATTCTACATGACCGTAGTCTAAAGCAGCGCTGCCCGCTTCGAGGACTGTAGTCTCCGTGCACGAGGCCGGCAAACTCCAAAACAGTTTATCTTTAAGTGACGCGAGGCAGAGTTGTTTTTATGACTACTTGATGAAAGCACTAATAAAACCTGCAGCACAGTTTCCACCAAAATCTCCACGGACTGTCGTATCTTCACTCCAAGTGCTCGTCGGTGTTTGTGAAGAAGACGTGTTTTGCAATGAGGTTTAATTGCATTAAAAAAAGAGGCCAAATTATGCCTGGAAAATGACTGCATCAGGGCTCATTGAAACACGACAGCAGCGCAGCGCAGAGGGACGCGTCGGTGGTTAGCACGCGGTTAGCAGTGTCTCTGAACCAAGCCTGCAAGCGTCATCTCTGGAGAAACGCTTATAACCCAGGATTTATATCTGTCGCTGTGTTGCATCACTCTGAATGTGTTGTACGCATTCATTTTCCTCTTTTTTGTTGTAAACCTGAATCTTTGATTTTAAACTCTGCTTATCCCTATAACTCATCCGTGCACATGCAAAGGAGTAAATTATTGTGTACCGCTTCAGGAAGGAGACACACAGTTCTGCTGCTGTTTGCACGCCCAAACTGTTGGGACATTTATTTTTAAAGTCGACGATGTCTCGTCGATGTCCTGGTAGGTCTGTAAACGAGAGTTCAGGAAAGGGAGACATCGTTTTTGTCATGATCAGATCTCCTCTCCAGAGAGCACTGCACCCAGGTCAGACAGTTTTTAACTTCAGCTCAACGTGCAAAAATGGTGAGCGAGACTTCGTGCTGCACTCAGCTCGGTGGCGCGTGGATACGCTCTTACCCGGAGCAACAAAGAGACGATGAATGGGCGTGGCTGCGGCGTGCAGCGCCCACCTCGTCCTATCTGGAAGGCCCTTAAGACTGCTAACTTGTCCTGGTGATTACTTTGCACAGAACAAGGAGTGGTGATGTGTGTGTAGTTCTTAACTGGCTGCATGATTGGCAGTATGGACGTGTGTGGATAAATCCCTTTAGATTGAACCTTCTATTTGTTTGACGAAAGACTTTAAAAACATACCGTGATTGATTCATTCTCCAGAACGGCAGGCAGCATTTTAATGAGAAACAAATAGAGAGAATGTCGAGTTCTGATCAACATCTGTGCTGGTAAATGTTTGATCCATAAAAAAAAGAAAGCGAGGAGGATTCCTAAAGAAGTGGAAAGGAGAGCATGTTTACGAAACAGGAAGAATTAGCAATACAGACTCCTCTCCAACCCTGCTTTGATTAAAAGTCTCCGTTTGCCTCCAGCTGAGATCAAGAAAAAAACACAGCTCCTTGTGTATGATTGGGTATTCATGTTGATGTTTATGATAATTAATTTGTAAAGGCTTCAAAGTACAAATTATTGTGCTTAATTATGCCTCCTAATCCCTCCCCATGAATGTGTTTCATGCTGATTTTTCAGCAGCTTTGAGACCAAACTACAAATGGTTCACATCAAAGTCCGGCGTTTCGATGGGCTCAGAATCAACCGATAATCGTCTGATGAATAGATCGTTCCCCTGAGCCACTTCCACACAACTTCTCTTTTCCTCCTTCACTTTATTATGTCCTTTTAAAGCGCGCACCGCACGCTGGAAAGACGCCGTCCATGTTATATACGCCGTGTTCTTGGGTACACGTGAATGAAAGTAACAGTACGGGACTTTTCCATCCTGTAACAGTCGCCTCAAAATCAATCTAAGAGCACAACAACTTTCATCAGGGAGATTTGTGTCTCTCTCATGTTCACAGATCGAGAGCAGGGCCGCGGTTGTCTCGGTAACGGACGGTGTTAGCATCACGGTGTTAGCATCGTGGTGTTAGCATCACGGTAATGACGCTAAAACCAATACAATGCAAAACAAGCTGAGATTAAGAGCTAAATTAAGGCTAAGTGATGGAAGAGGACGAGGACGGATGAAGCTAAGAAGACAAAAAGAGAGAGAGTGAGCGAGCGAGAAGCAGAGTGTACGTCCCTGCAGATATTATTTAGAGCAGATTGGGATGTTAGCCTGTATCAGTGTCATTGCTGACTCATGTTTAGCAGCTTTACCGGCTGCAGAAAGTCGTAGAACTCCAGTTATGTCTGCAGGCTTGCACACTGAAAAATA
Organism: Symphodus melops; assembly: GCF_947650265.1. NCBI lineage: Eukaryota > Metazoa > Chordata > Actinopteri > Labriformes > Labridae > Symphodus > Symphodus melops. Next base: position 2,608,113 of record NC_136694.1, on the reverse strand, counting down.
AAACAATACGTCTCACGCCAACGTGTCTCTACAACATGCTGTGAATGCTAGCAGAGTCGTATTTGCACAATCCTTTAATGTACTGTACCGTGTCATGGCGTCTCACAACACTGCCCCCTGCTTGTCAACAGGTGGAAACATTGTCTGCGTCACATCGTCAGACCTGCAGACGTCACCGAGGCAACGCATGTTTATGTGTTATTGTAAATCACGGCAACAAAATATAAGATGAAGAGACAGTCAAATGGCCTTAAAAGGAAGTGTGTGTGTTGACTGTGTGTTATTTCAGATATACAGAGGGTTTTACATCATCAGAAAAATGACTCAGGCCTTGAAAAATCCAATAACTTGTTTTGGAACAAAACAGTTTTGACACGTTGAAAACAGAAGAAAAAAAAAAGCAAAGCACTGATTGCATCATTAAAAAGACGAGGTTTATTATTGGCACATCCACGAACAGCTTTGGCCAAATTCGTCTCATTATGAGAAAATGGGTCGGCTGAGGTTTTAATAAAGTAGTTATTAATAATCTGTCTGGGCACGAAAAACATTGGATCCTAAACACACTCCCAACACACATGCGCTCACACACACACACACACCAGGCATTGTCTTCCATCAATTCCATTACACATGGTCTCATCAGGAGCCAAAATGAGCTATGAGGGAAGGCTGTGGAGCAGACAGGGGGTTTCATTCCCTTACATTGTGGTCTGCTGGTGGGCTCGCCGAATACTAATGCTGAGCTGGAGGGGGTGCAGGGCTGCCAGCCTGTGCAGAAAGCATGACCTTGGGCCAGGGGGCTTTTGTTGGAAAGCCGGAAACGCTGCAAACACAGAAAAAGGAAGGGGTCGGAGTGCCCCCTGGCTGTGGAAGCAGCATCACATTACAGGAGAGGGAATCTGACGAGAGGGGTGGGAAGTGTTTTATTCCTCCATCATTAACTCGAGAGACTATCCACCACTCAAAAAAATCTCCTCTCTCCCTCAGCAATCCTCCCCAGTGCCCCCCCCCCTCTCTGTCAGCCCTTTGATTCTGCACTTATTCCTTCATATCCTCTGCTGACGCCTGTATCTAGGTCACAACAGGGACTTACATGGCTTTGGGACCCCCAAATCCCCACTCACACGCCTCCCTCTTGTCACAATCAATGGAGAATCCCCATGTTATATAACGCCGCAGACCGGACTGTTTTATAGCCCTGTGAAGAAAGAGAGAGACAGGTCCATAACTGGATCCAGCAGGGCAGAACCGGCAGGAGGGCGGGGGTATAAATAGCAAAAGCACAGTGGTGAAACACATGAATGAATATGTTCTCATAATGTGAAAGAAGCTCATCACAATAACGTTTCAATACACGAGCCATCTGGATTTAATGGTATTTTAATCTGCTCCTTAAAGAGAAATTAGGAGACCTAAATTTCCAGGAACAACGTGGTGAATGCTGTGAGGTCAAAGAGTGTGTGAGAAACCAACCTCCACCATAGACAGAAATGAATCTATCAGATGTGCTTTCATGTGTAGGAATAGTAAACAACATGCAGCATCTCTGGAGTCCATTCATTGCACGCACTCACAACAGAGAAAGTTCTGGAAAAGCCTTTAACATGATGTTTTCTTTTCACCCTATAAGGGCATGGGGCTGCAGCTCAGACTTGGGTTGCGAATTGTCGTTTCAAGTCTGTTCTGGTACCTGGAGAGGTGCCGGTTCACTTTCTGACCTTTGCCGAAGAGCCCATGAGGAAAGCACCGACCCCCCCCCCCCCCCCCCTCTCTGTGCATGCACATCCATAAGACCATATTTAGCACCTCTCAATAACAGAGTGTAAAAAAATATATTTTATATGAATTAAAGATATCTTAAGATATATTAAAGATATCATGTAAGAAAATTACATGCGAAAAATAAGATCTCAGTGTGCAAATAATACGCACACACACATGCACAAACAGGACCTATGAACATGCAGTGATGGAGAGGTGGCAGAGCGGGGCAGCTCACCTGATCCTGAGCTGCTCAAGGGTTCAGGCACCAGAAGTGACCCGACACCACACGGCCTATAGACCTATTTCTGTACTCCATTCCGGGACTTAAACCAGCGACCTTCAGGTCATCCCAGTCCCTACACACTGAGCTTCTGCCTCCCTTTTTCATCCATTCCTTTAATTAAGGGCCGGCCTATATATAGACATTGGTTGACATTTAAGTCAACCATCAACCAGGGAGCAGCCGTGGAGACGAGAAGAACCTAAAACCCAACTGTTTTTACTTTTAGTTCAATTAGCTGATGAGAATAAAATCATTCCAAGAGGTAAATTGGGCCCTGGTGGTCAAATGCAAGAGGCGGGGAAAACGGAGCGAGGCAGATTAATGTTCACGTGCACCAGTGAGGAGGGCGACACGCCTCGTGTGCTTCTTTCTGGTGTTGTTGGGAAGGATGTAAGCGACTACAAACATGATCCCAATCTGTCGTGTTTCATGAACTCACCTGTCTGCACCGCTCTCCTCCCCCGTTTCTTAGAAAACGTCATGACTCTCAGAATGTGTCAGCGGCTCATTGGTCGAGGAAGCTTTTAGAATACGGCTCCAGGTCTTAAAATCAGCATCAGCATGAATAGCTGAGTAGTTTTACCGCTTTTGTGTTCTAACACAGAAAAAAACACGAATGAAGAAAGCTGTCGGAAAGAGACGTCACAAAGAAGAGGTCACATCTGAACAACGAGAGCAAAGCTGGAGAGGTTCAAACTGCTTGATTAATTATGAAGAGACGAAAACACGAGGTTTATAAAATGTGGAGGCGAGCCGGGGTCGAAGCAGAAGAGCAGTCCAATGTCAGACTGAAATCCAGGTAGCGAGCGGAAAATCAATAATCATGTTAGGTCGAGATCATGAAACCCAGAAGGCTTCACATGAGGGGAAAAAAGCACTAAGTTTGCCTTCCAGTCCTCATACTGTCATATAATGTGCAACAACAGATTTACTATCATCGCCCTGTCGTTAAAGCGTTGATATGTCAGTGTGTGTGTGTGTGTGTGTGTGTGTGTGTGTGTGTGTCGACATGTTTGGCTCATTCATCAGGCAGATATGGCTGCTGGTCAGGTTGTTGATGTTGTTCTTTCTGCTGATGTGCAAACTATTTTAAGAATCTCCTTCTGACTCAAACATATTTTACCCTTTGACACATAACAAACCTCACACTGCAGCCCCTTCTTTTAGCTTTTGATGAAAAGAGTTGTGAGGCTGACGAGCGGCTGCACGCACATTTAATAACTAATCAGACCTAATCGTTGTCGTACCGGGTTGTAAACATGTCGATTTATGCTCTGTTGCTTGTTGTGTGTGTGTGTGTGTGTGTGTGTGGCGATGGTGATACTGATGCCTGCCTCTAGTGGGCACTTGACGAACTGCAGGATTTTGCACCTCCTTATTGGCAAAGGGTCTTGAGGCCCAAATGTCAACTTTTTGAAAAATGATTTCCAAGTCGTTTTCAATGCTATGACGTTTAACATTTCTATAATCTAAATACGATCACACTAAAGATCAACCTCTTTGTGACTAACCAATCAGGGATTCTGACCTAAAGAGTTCAAACCATAGAAAAGATGTTCCTGAGATTTTAACAGGACAAAACCACGACAACAGATATCACCATATGTACACATACTTAGAGGTACGTATGAGCTGAACTCTGCGTCAGCCCTGTCTGCTGCTCTGAGCTGATTGGTCGGAGCAGCTCCCCTTTGAGAGCTGATTTCCTCTCTGCTCGATGATGTCATACACGGCTAGAATAAAGGAATTGTCTTTTCTCCTCACCGCTCGGCCACAGGCACACCATGCACTACACTCAGTGCTGTGTGTGTGTGTGTGTGTGTGTGTGTGTGTGTGTGTGTGTGTGTGTGTGTGTGTGTGTGAGGAGCAACCAATCAGAAGCCCTGGGAGAAACTCTTCAGGGGGAGGGGGGTGACGACGTTCAGAGCACAGACAGAGGGGAGGAGAGCAGGCGAGATGAGGAGACGAATATCTGGATTCATTTGAGCTACAGTGACAACACAAAGGCACTAATCTCCTCTTAATGTGACGTCTGTTATATCAAGCAACAATCACTGTCAGACTGTATGAGAGAGAGCGTGCATCATTGTAAGAAAGGGTTAAAAATGCTGCAGCAACATTATGCATGATGACATATGTTTATTCGTACAATGAAAATGAAAGTGCACGTTAGTGTGCAAACAAAGTTAAAGTTGCTCATCAGTCTGTGGAGGACAGACAGGTTTCTTCCTGTTTGTTTACCAGCGTCTGCTGATGCTGCTCTACATCCCTGAGATGTTTACACGAAACCCTCTGATTTACTCGATCTTCTCCTCCATCTGTGTGGGAGCAGGAGTCAGCTGGAAGCGTGAATTCTCCACAGCGTTAGCGTGAACAGCAACACCCACATCTGCCAGAGCGCTGCCTCCTCATGATGAAAGCTGTGTCAGATGCCTGTCAGATTCTCTGCACAGTCCCGCGGTGCGTCTGCGCTGATGGTATCTAGTTACCTCTGAATAAATGGTGGAGATTACAGGAGATGTGTGGAACATCACAGCGAGGCGAAAGTGGAAAAAAAAAAAACGCATAATTAACCCAGCTCAACTTTCCAAATCTAAATGTGTGCATGTTTTCACAGAAGGTGCGACATCTCACATTTTAACATTGGTACACTGATATCACATGTTTCAAAGTTATACCAAAGTCAGTGTAAATTATTTCACTGTTTCCCTTTGCCTCCATAAAAATATGGAGCGCCTCTTGCAGCCTGTTCACTCAATTTTACATGATCTCCCAATGCACAAATAAAAAAAAAAAGTGGTCAAAAAAGTGTGATAAAACGCTGGAGTTAGCGTTAAAAAATACCAAGTGATCAGTTATGACGATATCAATGAGTGACTCAGATGAAGGATTGTTTCAGTGAAAGACGAGAGAAAAAAAGAAGAAATAATCAGAGAGAATCAGAACTCTCTGATTATTTGAAAGTCATTAAGTGTGTTTCGATTACGGTCATTCTGTGTCAGTTTACACAGTTTATGTGAAGTTAGCTAAAGCATGCTAGCATTAGCCTGATAACACAAAATTGAAGACCACAGTCAATCGCATGAGTGGAGAGGGGTTGGAGGCATGTCGCTGCAGGAGAGCGGAGGTCAAACAGTTTGTTTTGGTTTCATGCTGGCGCTCAAAGGCGACATCTAGTGGATCAAAAAGTTGCACATTCTGCCTTTAACCAACATCTAGTCATGCACACATTAATGCACCCAAGGGAATCAAACCCCCGTCCTCTAGATGAAAGCTGTGCACTTGTGTGTTCACACATACATGAATAAATATCCTTTGTTTACCCTGTCACCTCTAATCATATCTACTCTCCAACTTATTTTAAAATATCTGTGCAGTTCTTCGATATGTTTTATTTCTGCGTTCTACTTTTTTAACTTTATAATGTAAAACAACATTTTTTACAACTTAGCTTAATTCTTTACAGGCTTAGATCGATGTTTGTACCAAAGTCACAACTGAAACTATTAAAACAAGTGAATGTGCTTCAATGTAATGCAACGATAAGCTAGCAGCGTGTTGGAACACAACAACAACAACAACAACAACAACAACAACAACAACAACAACACTGCCCCTGACAAGGCTAAAAGCTAATCATAGATCATGATTTTGGGGAGTGGCCAAATTTCTAGGTTGGCCCCGCCCCCTGACTGCCAACTCCAGACCTTCAGATTATACAGTACCAGCCACGTCTCCTGAATCCAACAGCGAGGAGTGAGAACGTCTCATGACAAAGGAGGGGAACCTGTTGTGTCATTTTAGACACTTTGGGCCTTCGACTAAGCTGCCATATATAATGACTGATTTCTATACGCTGATCCAAAGGGTTCGAGGGAACCTTTGTTTTCAGTAATGACACATCATGCCTTCACCAGAGTTCAACACATTTGGGAAAGTTTGGACCAATAGGCATTACCCCAAATAATGGAAGATAGTTTGGACGTTGGTGTTGAAACCATGGAGATCCAATCGATGCCTTCTGATGTTCTGGTGGCTCTGGACCATTCTCACCGCCTCTTGTTGTTTTGCTATGTGACAGTGTTAGCGGGCAAAGTGGTTGTGCATCTACCCCTGAACTGCTTCTACCTCTTGAGTAAAGTGAAGGGTATGATTAATCCAATGGCCTACTTTATCTTAAGTGTGATTGTGATCATCTCCAGCGATCAAACTGCTTATGAAATCTCGGGCTGATAAATTTCTCCGACTTGATTAAAAAAACGAGGCTTTAGTGATGTAATAAAATTCTTTAAAGAGAATAAAGCATCAGAGGAACAAAGTCCAAAGAGTCTATATTAAAACAAGTCTCTTCTGAAACTGATCTCGTACGGCTTTTCAAATTAGTCTCTGAGATTAGCCCCGTATGAGATAGAGATAGATATCAGAGATGGCTGCATGTTCATGATATCTTTATTAAATCACTGATCCAAAGAGTTCTGGTTTGTAAAGCTCGGCTGAGTGGTTTCACACACAAAGAGAGAGGACACTTTACGAGGCCAGATCATTTGGCAAATACCTCAAACATTTCCTCTTTAAACTGGGTGATGGTGAGTTTATAAGGGTGAGCTGATGGGCTGGAGAAGGACAGACGATTACCTACCTAATTAAACAAGGCCAGAGCCGGGATTCTCAGGCTGTAAATGAGGGTGAAGATGAGGTTTTAGGTGTTAATATGATGATGTGCATGGTTGTTTTGAGCATGGAAATCATCCTTGACCTTTAAGAAAAAGATATGCACCTCAGAGATCAGCTTTCAGGCATGCAAATCATTGTCCTTCAAATGAAAGGTGGAAGAAAAATCTCTTCCCCCTCGCCCTAAAAAACAAACCTCTTTTTTGAGCTCATACTAAACTAGGTTCAGGTCTATTTTTCTCCCCTTACAACACAAGGTTAATTTCTTGGTTAAATTGAGCAAACACATCATTGGGTTATATACAGTATAATAACTCAGTGTAGACTTTTAACATAATCATAATAATACATTTTATTTGTTTGATAGCGCCTTCCAACTCAGCCGAGGTCGACTTACAAATAATAAAAGCATAAAATGTCAATGTCAGTTTTATTTATATATCACATTTAAAACAGCGAGTGGCCAACCAAAGTGCAAGTTTAGTCGTCAGTGACCAATCAGAGTGAGTATTCCAGTTTGACCCATGGTACTGAGGCGTGGTGTCGGGATGGTTGAACGGAGGGTGTGTGAGAGGCTGTGGTCATGGAGGAGGTCTCAGAGGTAAGTGGGGTCTAGATGGTGAAGAGCTCTGTATGTGAAGAGGTTTTTGTGCAGTGAGCCCGTGGAGTTTGATGAGAATAGGGGTGATGTGGTCATGTGATCCGGGCGGCTGAGTTCTGGATGATTTGCAGCCTGTTGATGAGTTTGGCGTGGAGTCCAGTGAGGAGGGCAGTCCGTACAGAATCAGACCCCTGGTCTCCCAATGTGAACCCACACTTTGACCAATCCACAGCTCCTCTCTCTGAGAACGATTTTAACTTGGACTTTCAACATCTGACAGAGCTGAGCAGTTCTGTCCATCTTTGTCGTGGCTGAGGCGACTGGTCAAGTTATAGTACATTCATTTTTTATGGGTGTAATTAAACTAGTGAAGAGGAAAACCCAAGCTGTGGAGACAACCACCAAGGTGTGAAGAAGCACACGAATAATCTGTCTGTACAAATCTAAGTAAATGTGAATATATGATGTCAAATATTTGCATTGAAAAAAAAGTGTCTAATCGAAAACATTTGTCAAGATAATTTAGTTTTTAGATTAAGTGACCAATAACATTCAGTATTTCCAAACCCTTTCAGTGCACATTTTCCTTTTATCACATCTCTTGATATTTATTTTAAGTTGTTTCATTCAGAAGTGTTGTCCTCTGAATCCAAGAAGATCCTCGCTATGTCAACTCAGTGGCTTCCACCAAACCCTCGGGACCCTTCTGAAGTTTAACGTGTTTGTTTTGCTTCTTTGTTTTCTCCAGGAGGCCATCATTTCTCCCGTCTCCCCAGATGTGCTCTACTTGTTCCGAGTCCAGGCTGCGTGCATGAACGACATGCGCAGTGACTTCAGCCAGAGCATGCTCTTCAGAGGTAACACACACACACACACACACACACACACACACTCCTCACATGCTCATAGATTGCTGCCACATTATCTTATATGTCATCATACATTTCAGTATGTGTGTCTTTAATGTACACAGCTCTCTGTCGTCATGCTGCTCACATATTGTCTTTCATTTTTGCCCCAGCCTTATCTGACGGTTTGAATTCCTTTCATCGTATAATATCACATCTTTCATACTCGGGTTTTCACGTTATTAATGTGAACGCGTATCGACAGCTGCAGGCTAAAAGAAAAAAAACAACTGTGGAAAGGAAACAAATAAAAACTAAAGGGGGAAGAAGCTGAAAGACAGCGACTTGCACTCATGTCATCTAACCTCATTTAGCTTATTGGCTGTCCCATTAAGTATTCAGCAGCTTGCATTTATATTCTGCCACGCTGTGATTAATGTGCTTACAGTGCACTCCTGGATGTCCTGTAGACGTTTCTATGAGGAAAGTGTTGCATGGTTGTCTCTCCTGTGTTTAACCGTGGATAATCCCCCTTTTGTTGTTGTTTTTTTCCCCTTCCTGCGATTAGCTAACACCACGCGGGTCTTCGAGGGGACGAGGATCGTGAAGACTGGAATGGTAAGGGAGGCAGAGGAAACTCACCGCTTCTGTCTTTTCAGCTTTTATCCAGCAGAGAGCAGTGTCTGTGTTAGCTTCATGCAGGACAGGAGGGACTTGAGAGAACACGTCATGATGAGTGTGCTGCTGAATTCAGTTCTTTAAGACGACGGACACTGCAATGAAATCAATTTTGCATAAAGAATACAAATGTCTTTGTAATTTCCTGACACTGTCAGTGGGTGAAACATCAGATAATCAAATCCAACAACTTAAGGGCCACATAATTCTGGAAAACATCAACATTTTGTCTGTAACTTTTCTCAGTTTTATTCCTGAATTTTCCCTAAAATTGTCATATTAAAAGGCTGCATCCAGTAAACATAGCTGAATTGAAGCAGTAGTACTATCTGCTGATGTTAAAGCTGGTTTGATGAGCACATGCATCAAGCTACTGCTCTGTTAGGGATCAGACTTTGTTGTGCCAATTGTAAGTTTCACATTTCAAAATAAAGCGCTTCAGGTGTGTTTTTCTGCTCCCTGCATAAGAAGGCCCAAACAACCTTGAGGCTTCAACGTGCTCCAGAGAAAGCTTTGAATCGACTATCCTCAGGACTTGCTTTAGGTCCGCTAACAACCCCATTTGAAGGTTGAATATCTCACTCTGCACACACTTATGAATGCTTGAATTGCAGAGTACCTCAAATGTTTCACACTGAGTGATTCTTCTCTTCATAAGTGGTTCAAACCATTAAGGCTTTGAACACCTGAAGAGGCTGCAGAGAAGCAGTTCAAACTTATATCCTGAGGACTTGCCATAGTTTGAAGATCAGTTTATCTCTTATGCAAATTTTAAATTCAAATTATCCCAGACTTTCTCTTTCCCCAAATTTCTTATCTCTCTACATTTGTCCTACTGAATGAAGGCCAGTCAAGCCCAAGGAAAACAAATACAACCATTTTGGACCAAAGTGCTTCAAATGATTCTATTTGAGTCTACTTTCCAATCCCCCAAACATTTTCGACCCCTTACACCCAACGATAAAGTATGCAAAAATACATTTTGTCTCTTGTGTATTTTGCAAGTCTTAAGAGAGAGAGATGGAGAATGTGTTGAATGCAATACAGGAAAGTATTTTCCGTAAGTGGGGTGTAACCTAAACACTCCCGTGACTTTTCTTTTAATGATTAGACTTGTTGTTCAATATCTTACTCCATGCTCTTTCAATAAGCTCTTAACTTGTCAGTGGCTCCAAGGTTTCAGATGATGTGATTCTGTTGACCACTTTAAAGAGAAATAGTTGATGTCGTGCTTCCACGTTTAAAAAGGCTGATTGGTGAAGTCAAGGCTGGAAGACATCGGTCAGAGTCATTCAGTTAGTAATCTCTGTAAACCGCTGAGTACAGGGGGTCTGGATTGACAGCATGGCAAGTGTTGACCAATCAGGTATAAGCTGCTTTGGTGTGTTCAGGGAAAACAGGCCAAATGTTATCTGCACTAGTGACATACCAGCTCCCATCGGCAGTATTCAGATGGTGATTTATTTGTCCCTGTGTTAACAGATATCTGCATATAAGTGCAGCTTACAGTCAACATTAGTTCAAACATGTGATCTTGAGTCAGCAGCGTTTAGATTCTCTGACCACCTGAAATGCATCAGAGGCCATCGATCCCACCTCCGTTCAACCAACAAACATTATTAAAGCCTCTTTGTTCTCCTCTTGAAGACCGACCTGATAAATGTTGATGTTAAACGAATCTGCGTCATGACGTTTTGGCTAAAGCTTTAAACGAGGCAGACTGAGAAAAATATTCAACTAAGTCATCTCAGTCATTCCTGAGATCAAACAACCGTGAAAAGACTTAAAGACATGTCTTGATTTCTCTTGTCCTTCGATAACTTGGTCACCTGACCTGAATCAGAAGTCAGGTGACTGATCTCTGGAACATACCCTCAAGAGTAAACTCTTAATACTCAAATATTCTCTTGTTCTAATCATTGTTGTTTTCTGTCTTAGCCCACAGTGTCTCCAGCCTCCTCTGCAGACATGGCTCCCATCTCCTCCGGCTCTTCTACTTGGACCTCCTCAGGAATCCCCTTCTCCTTTGTCTCCATGGCGACTGGAATCGGCCCATCCTCCAGCGGTAGTCAGGCGACGGTGGCGTCTGTTGTGACGAGCACTCTGCTGGCCGGCCTGGGCTTCAGCGGCGGAGTCATCTCCTCCTTCCCCAGCTCTGTTTGGCCCAGCAGAGCGCCGACCCATAACCCCACCTCCACCCGCCAGACCACCGAACCCACCGAGCCTGCCAAAGAAGCCGCCGCCTCTCCCTCTGCTGCCGCCTCCGCCGCCACCACGACCTCGGCCAACGATAGCGGTGACGCAGCAGGTGAGGAGGCGGAGAACAGCAAGGGTCAGGGAGAGGATGGAGAGAAGGAAGGGGAAGAAAAGGAGGAAGAGGAGGAAGAAGAAGATGAGAAGAAGAGCAGGAAGCGATCAAGAAGTGAAGGCAAGGAGTGGAGAAGGACCAACAGTGGGCAGGTGAATGATCCGACCAGCCAGACCCCGGATGCCACCGCAAAGGAGAAGAAACAAACTGAACCGAATCCACCTAACACGACGCCTGTTGTGGAAGAGCAAATGGAGGTGTATACCCACAATCCACTGGACTCCACCTCCAACACAGAGGCAGACAATGACATGGCAGCATACCCTGCACTTAAGGGCCCGGCAGCGACACTCAGACCCAGCACGGGGCGCAACAAGCAGTGGCCTTTCTCCATCCACACCGGTAAGCCGACATTCATTAGCTCTGATATTTAGTAGAGCAACAAGTTAGGATCGATCACCTGTCAGTAAACATCAGTTGTTGGAACCTTTTACTTACCTTACTACTTTTAAAGTGCCGTGAATCTGTGAAGAACCACAGGTAGCTCCTTCAATCAATACAAAGCTTTTTTAAGTTATTTAGAGCCATGTACGTACTCATGGCTGTAATCAGCTATGAGGGGTCTCTTCCCCCCCATGATGGGAAGGACGTGAGCATTCACTGTACAAACAGTGTGGGTGAGTTTGTGTCAGTCAGGTGTATAGCTTGAGCCGAATGTGAAGGTATCCTTTGGGCCCTGAAATGAAACACAGTAAGAGAACAAATTCACTGTTTTCTAAACCTTTGTTACGTACTAATCCAGAAAGTGTTTTGCAGATCCACGAAGTAGACTTTTTTTTAAAAGATCCGTCACAACCAAAGCAAATTAAGATTGCACTTCTCTTGAAGTGCTTTCACACAAACATGTCACAGTTACCCATTAACATAAAACACCGTTTCTGTCTGTCAACATGAGGCCGGACGGACAAAACAGCGATAGGTGTTGGATCACTTTAAACCTCTGTACACCTGATGCACCTTCAAGTGACGAGGCCACTTAAGCACACAGGTGGAAAGGTACCCCGATGGTAAATGGACTTGGACTTGTAAAGTCCTCTGAGTGCTTTTACACCACATCACTATTTTACACGAGGATGGCAGAGGATGCTTAATGGCGTGGCCCCGCTGTTACAACACTTTTTTTTTGTATTGGACCCAACACGTGATTATGGGCAAAGGATTATGGGATGCTTGGGAAGCAAAAGTTGAAATGCAGGGAACAATATTCAAATGAGTGGGATGAGAGGTGTGCGATACACCATTTTTGGATTCTCCCGTGAGTGATAGGAAAGGCTACCGGCATCCAAAACAGCACGGTGGTTTTTTGGTCATATTAAAAGAATATATATATGCACGTATATCTCAATAAGAGTGCACTGAAATCTCATTCTGAAAGCATTTGATGCAAGAAATGGGTTGCATGTCGTGCGTGAAATTTTGTAACTTGTATGCAGTGGAGCTGCACGGTAATACTTCAACATGTGTCACTCCTGATTATACTGTTAGCTTTCATGGGACAGCGGAAAGTGTTTTCCCATAAAGTTAAATTCTGTCTCACTATCAGCGCGATGACATTTCAGAAGAATGAAACAAGAAGATATAAACGAACAGCTGCTTCATTCTCTTGAGGTGTGAGATCAATGGTTGTGCGGTCCTTTTCATGTTAAGATAAAGAGTGACGTGGAGGCGTCTGATGTTTCTGGCAACGTCAGCTTGATGGCAGTCAGTCACTTCCCGTGGGATCAAGTAAACATATTGTCTTTAAGCTGCCTCCAAGTTAAAGGACCAAAGCTGTGAGCTAATTGTCATTTCTTCTTTGATGACTTTAGATTTGCGAGTTTTACCCCCACTAAAAAAAGTTGGATACTTGCTTGAGATCTGTGGTGATAAGAGGTTGAAGTGAGAGCGAATAAGAAGCAGAGAGTTGGGTCTGTTTAATGCAAGGTAAGAAGTGTAACAGTGCTCTTGCATAATAACCCTTTCTGTTGGGCTAATGGGCTTTATGTGGTGAGTTGCAATGAATTGCATTGATTTAGAGGGGAGGAATTGCAGCGATGAAGACAGAGTTCCTGTAGGAGCTGAAAGCAGACCTTAATGCCCCCCCCCCCCCCCCCCCCCTACTCCCCCAAGCCAAGACTGTCAGCAGGGCATTGCATTAGCCCAGTCAGCACCACGGGACATCAGTTCAATTCCAAAGTGCTTTGACACAGTCCGAGCTCAAGACCAGACATCATAATGAGCAGGAGCAATCATCTCATGTTCCTTTCTTCACCTCTTTGACGAGGCATCTTTGGGAACTTGTGTTGTGTTTGAGCTGGAGGCACTCGAGGGCAAACGCTTCAGTGTTGGTGGCTGTACACATCGGGTCCAGAGCATCTGCTGTGGAGAGATTGTTTTATATATTGAATGCATGCTTTGAGTTCTTTAAAAGCATAAATCTGTTTAAATAACTATCGAGACAGGAAGTCCAAACATCCTCCAGAAACACATCCGTAACACATACAAAGAGTATCTTGTCTAGACATGCTGATTATGCGGTGCACTTGTTTCAGAAATGTTGGCGATTTATCTTTGGGTGATTTTGGAATAGTGGCCGTGGTGAGGAAAACAGAAGGTGTGTGAGAGGGCGTTCGCACTTGCTCAGAACTCTTGACGTTTTCAGGTGAGCTGCGTGTGAAAATGCAAAAACAGATTGGTAATCAGGAAATATCACCTCGAGCCGGTACACGAGTGGGTGGGTCTTTTTCCCGGCATATACGGGATTTTGCATTTCAGCACTGGCTTCAAAACTGGAGTTTGCTGCTTGATCCAAACGTGAGGGTCGCTGCTCGTTAGCATCTTGCTCATTCAAAACCCAGGAACACATCCAAAGGGCTAAATGAACGCATGCTAAGAAAGTACCACTTGTTTCTATGAAATAAATTATGTTGTTTCTCAGGATAAATTCAGACTGTATGATGGGATGATATGAGCAGACATGTAAATGCTCATATTGTGATAAAGATGAGCACTAATGGTTAGTATCACTTTTTTGTCTGCTATGGCTTCACATGTTACTCTCCTGCATTCAACCAACAGCTGGAGGAGGCAGTTTATTTGCAGATTAAAAGATTATACATTTTCAAACTAAATAAAATAATCAGATTAAAGATGAAACCGGCTGCAAAGTAATGAAAAACTAAATCTACTTTGAGCAGAAAACACAAGGAAACGAGGAGTGCATGTTGTAATGTTTGCTTTTCCCACCGCTGTTAATCTATGCGCTGGTTCACCCTCACGTCGTAGAAGTAGTTTTTGACAGACTCAGGTTTACTCAGGTCACATCTTGAGGATTCAGCAGCCTGTCAAACATACAGCCCCCCCTCCCTCCCTCCCTCCCTCCCTCCCTCCCTCCTTCCTCCATCTCTCACTCCTCCAGTGCCCCCTCATCCTCTCTGCCTCCCTCTCTTCTTGCTCTGATCTGAGAGCTGGCCTACTTTCAGACAAGACGAGAGGAGATGAGGCTTGCAGGCTAAACTCAGCTGCAGGGAAAGAAAAAAAAAAGAGCCTGTGCTCCATTTATAGTTACATGTGAGTGTGCCTGTACAGTATGCATCTCACTGCACATTGGTGACTCGCCATGTGTGTGCGTGTGTTTGTGTGTTTCATGCTCGCGTGCTGCCAGCGAGGGTTTATTTATTTATTTATTTGTTTGTTTTTGGCAGAGCTGCTGTGAGTGTAAGAGCAAAGCAGAAGGAAAAGAGAGAGGAACAGAGGCAGGCTGGAGTCTGTGTGCGCCCTGCATGTCTGCCTGTGTGAGTGTGGATGTAAGGGAAAGGGATGCAGAGACAGTGGCGATGCAAACCAGCTGTGCTGCAGTGCAGGGGCCCGGCCTGATGTAGCATTCGGCTTCAGGTGAAAGCTGCAGATTGAAGGCCATGGGGGCCGGCGTCAGCTCCATCAACGTCACGGCTGCAGCAGCTGAAATGGGTAGGTGGTGCTGATGCTGTGCGTGGTGATTAGGGGGATGCTGAAGCCAAATTAGATTAACAAAAGACTCCAGAATCACCCAGTGCTGTGCTTTGTTTTGATTCAAGCATGTGGCTGCACTTTCTCAAAGAGCGTGCAGGGCAGCATCAGCTGAGAACGAGCACACGCTGAACTGATCTGCAGTCATTTAGATCTATCTGGTTTGTATTGCCTGCAGCTTTTCAGCCTGTCGAAGTCAAAGTAGCAAACTCATTCTTCAGGAAATGTGCTTGTTTACTATCGTACTAAGGATTTCAGATATTGATTTTCATCTCTGTTTCGTCCTGCAAACTTGTGATTCTTGATCCTGGCGTAGCAAATAAGCTGTGTCCTGATTCTGCACTGAACAGAAGGAAGAGCAACATAAACATAAATAAGTCTTTCAGTTCTTATAAACCAAACGTGGAGAAAATACAGAATGTTTCACAAAGTTTTTTGGGCCTTTTTCGACATTTTTTGTGGACACATTCTTTCAAAAGCTGTGATTGGCTGATTCGAAAAAAGCAGAGAAAGATTATTTCTAACAGCGCGGAGCGTTAGCTATCACGTCAGGCAGCCTCGGACGCTCGCTGTCATCACTGCATCCATTAAATATTCACTTCTCTGCTCTGTGAATTTCAATTTCCCCCTCGCGAACAGGAAGGCATACGGTGCTTTTGTGTCGACGTTGGACAAGCGGAAGTGTGGAGCTTTGTAGTGACGAGCTGTTGACTCAAATCACCGCCCTCCAAAGGCTCAGTGTTCAACGGCTCATCGTGAGCAGAATAAAGTTGATCCTGTCAACGCCATCGTCCATGAATTTGCACGTTTAGCGCTCGACTCTACGACCCTCGACTTTAATAGGAAACTGAGTAGTAGTAGTTCAGTACTTCAGTAGACTGAAGCTGCTTTGTCGACCCCGCTCGCTCGTGTCCCGTCCTGTTAGTGAGAGTGAAATAAATCTATCAAATAATCAAAGAAATGAGTCAGACGTGATGTAGAAATGAACACGACTTTATGTAGTGAACATCTGTGTAAAATATATAACACATGTCCACGAGTCCAGCAGCCTCTTCTACTCAGTCATTTTTATTTACAGCGTTGATGTTATCACTTAGTCTTATTGAGACGAAGACAAGGTTTTCGAGGTTGAGAAGTACTCATTTGTGTTTTTCCAGTTGCCTCGTCTCTTCATGAGAAAACGTCATCTCTTTAGGATCTTTGGTAGAGTTTCATCCCCTGGTCTCTCAAACCCTTCACAGTTTCCTAACAGAGATTAAAAGTTGCGTGACGGTACATGACATGTGCATTTGAGACCAGCTCAGGACTGCAGCGTGGAGCCTGTCAGACCCCCTCTCATCTCTCTGCGGCTCTAATGTGAAAAGTTACACTGTTTCTTTAAGAGGACGGGACATGACTTTGGCTGTGTTCTGACCGTGACATTTAAATGTGCCCTACAAGTATGTAAGCGCTAACGTGCTCGGCTGCCCTTTGCAGTTATTTTTTTATGGTTTAAGGACCAAATGTTGTCACGCTCGTTGAGGCTCCATCACACATAAAAACAGTAAAAACAGCTATAAAAAAATGATGTTCTTACTGATACACAACAATGATTCTGATTTTGCAAAGGCTGCTGGGAAGTCAACTTGTGTCACTTGATTCCAACATTAAGCTAACGTTCCTAAGAAGAGGGAAGAGTGTCCATCCATCCATCTATACCGCTTTTCCCGTTTGGTGTGGCGAAGGCTGGAGTCCATACCAGCTGTCATTGACTTAGAGGCGGGGTTACACCCTGGACCTGCACCAGCCAATCACAGGGCTGACATGCAGAGACATTCAACCAGACACACTCACACCTACGGAGCATGTGTTTGGACTGTGGGATGAAGCCGGGGATGAGAGAACTCTTAACTTCAATGAACAGTATGATTGATTCTGCAACAACAGACATGTTGTCGAGGCTTTCATGTATTCATCCAATCAAATGAGGGCTAAGTGATCAACAGATTTTGTCCAATCCTGTGACTGCTTGCTAACCCAGTCCTAATTGTTAGCATGAGGCTTCATCTCTCCAGAATACCATCCATCTCTTCCACTTTCTTCTCGGCCTTCAGTATTTAATTCTGTCCCTCAGTGATTTGCTGTTTTTTCTTCTTCTTCCAGATCATCCCAGTGCTGGAACCAACCTGACCCACCAGGTGAGGACCGGGTCCGGTGCGGGTCTGGGCCGCGTGGAGTGGTTGGTACCTTTGGGTGTGGTGTCAGCTCTGACGTTCCTCTGCCTCGTTCTGCTGCTGGTCGTGCTCGTCTACTGGAGGTGGGTGCAACGACACTTCTGTCTCTTCTTCACGGGCTGCTTTGAAGGTCGGCGGAGAAGCTGCACGTTGTTCAGAGTTAAAGATGTAGAAAACACTTCATCAAGTTTGGTTAGCAATACCCGCCTCCCGTCCGACGGGGAGAGTGTCCCACTTTAAAGGTGCATGTGCGAAGAACCAGATCAGGAGGATTTCAGGCAGGGTTGTTATCAAGTTCACACTAAAGTGACTCAGTGCTCCAAGACCAAGACAATCAGGGATAGAGACCGAGTCGAGACCAAGATCAAGGCAAGCAATGACGTGGAAATCAGCAGCGGTTGTCTCGATCACTCTTATTTTAAAATCGGGATTCTGCTCGGTCCGAGACCAGCTCCTTCAATTCCAAGACGAGACAGAGACCTTCGAAAAGTCTTCAGACGAAGACCGATGTGGAGTACTGAGAGTCTCTAGAAAAGTCTCGGGAGTGTGAATGTGAAAACAGCTCGAGATATACAAGTTTTTAGTAGTGATGTCTTTGGTGTAAATTGTTTTAATTCCATCTCACTGCTGACCAAACTCTGAGTAACCCGTTTGTAAATCAGGGGAAGTGAGACTGAATTTTGAATCCCACAAGCGGCTAATCTCGTCCGTCTCTTCTACGACAAAATATGAAACCTTAGATTTTAATTTCTCCATTTATTTTCCATCATTGTGTTTAGCGGTTTGTTTTCCCCGTCTACATTTACTGGAGGTGACGTTTTGTGGGCGTTCGCCTTGATGCCGACTGTATCTATTAAACTGTAAACACCGGGTTTAGAGATCTCTAATAAATCATAAATAATAACATCCTGTCTTGTTAAACATACATATTCTCATTCACCACATCTCCAGCTCTGTATACTTACATTCACAAACAGTATGAGAGATTGTCCTCTGAGCGAGGCCGTCGAGGGATTTGAAAATCTTTCATTGTGTTAATTAAAACCCAATGAAGAGATAATAAAGTCAAAGAGGATTACCTGAACACTCCAGGGTGGCTCATTGTGTGGAGAAAACACATTTACAGGAAAACAGTGAGCTGGCTTAATAAGCTGTTCAGGTATTCAGTTCACACTCTCACTTATCTTTCAGAAATAATAAACCAAGTCCATAGTCATTTCAATACAAGCTATTAATCCAGCTTTTTTTAATTGATTAATAATTCCTGGAAATGAAAGCAGTGAGGAGTAAACATGCATGACTTCATAAACTTCACCAAAAACTGTAAATATATCCACAATAGAGCAAATTTTAACCGATTTTTGAAACGTCCAGTTAAACATGAAAAGAGAAATATGTAACTCTGCACCCTAGTGTTTATAATGGGTACTGCAGTCCAGATTCAAAACATTACAGAGAGCCGTCTGGCTCCGCCCCTCCTCTCTAGAGTGGATGCTCAAGCAGGTCACCATGTGGTGGACACTGAAGCTTCAGTGTTTAGCCAGCAGCTCTTCATCGGTCTGATTGCTCCTTTAAAATACTTTTTGCCTCCTCCTCCTCTTCTTCTCTTCCTGTCTCTGGTGTAAACATTGCTTCAGCACGCTGCTGTCATGATGGACTAAAGTCATCGCTGCTCTGACGAGAATTCTGTAATCTTCTTATATAATCCACAGAATTCACATCATGTGTTTGTGTGACTTGTGTAAATGGACTTAGACATCTGTGTAGCCGGATGAAAAGTTCCTCTGTCGTATGCAGACTCTGATTTTCTTCCACGTCCAACGTGTGGGCAGTGTGTCTTCTTCAGTGGAGTAACACACCCATGACAGTAAATCATTATGTAAGTCTCCAACATCGAGATCCTTGTTAATGAGAACACTGGTGCTTACTGTTTGATAAGTTAGTGTGCAAGTGTTCAGAAGTGGTCTACCTTTACTCACACACACACACACACACACACACTGGGTCAGCAGGTGCTGGGGGTGAGTTGGGTCATTTAATCCTATTGTGGGGCAACGCTCAGGCCTCAAAGCTAGCTCCTCACAGACTCCGCCCATGCTGCACTCCTATTGGCCCTGCAGGAGAAGCTGTGCTGCGTTTAAGCCCCGTTGGAAAAAGATTCTGTGAACAAACAACAAACAGAGTGTGACAGACTGCTCACCTTAAACTTTATCTGTGTATTCAGTTCGGTGACACGTTCTGAAACATAGATTTCATGATGTTCTTCGTTGACGAAAGACAGTTTTCTGATCCAGTTTCACAGCCTTCACATTTTCTTTATTTAACTTTATTTGAGGATTTCTAGTCTGATTCTTTTAGTTTTAAATTTTAAATGCCTGTAGTGTTTGTTCTCTCATGGTCTCTATCTCCAGCAAAGAGCACTCATACTCATCACTCGCATATTTAAAAAGTGCGATACTGAAGGTTGCTAAACCATTATGTTATGTTTATAATAAAATAAAAAAACAGTTTTATGTTGTATTAGTGAGTTGATCTTTTTGTTTTGTTGTTTGTAAGTTGAAACTTGAGGTCAATCTTTTATTTGGTTATGTATGCGCCCATATTACTGGATTTATTCACCAGTCAAAACAGCAGTTTCATGATCTTACACTAGTGGCCCCCCTTCACCAGCAGAGGGCGCTTTCTGGACTACAACGAGCATCGTCCCTGTCCACAGCGTGAAGCGGTGACGCATTACGCGTTACTTTCTTGTTGATCATCTTGTTTCCACAATTTCAGAGAATTGTATTTAAGAGGATAAAGGCAATAAATGTGTAAATCTATCTTGACAGATCGAACTTAGGTCTAAGAAAGATATCGGCCAAAATATATCGCCATCAGATCTTCTGCTCTCCCAAATATCGATGTCAGACTCAGCCCCCCCAAAAAAATCACATTTTAGTCAGGTCCTAGAAATAATTATGACAAGAGGAGAAAGTAAATACTGATTTAAAAATATAATAAATGTAAAGATAAATATGTGTATATTAATTACATCTCCTGTTGTTTTGACACATTTCTTACAGCTAACAATGTGTTGAATCTATAAAAATAAATGATTTAGATTCATGAAGGGACTTTTACATTAATTGTAATCAAACTGAAAAATGAAAACAGGAATTATAAATAACTTCTTTTAATCAAAACATATTTCGTCATCATTTGTCCCACGCGACTTGAAAGCATCGCGACAGCAGCCGTCTGACACCAGGAAGTGGCTTGGGACTGACCTGTGTTTGCATGTAAGTGGGTGTGTTTGTGAGTGTGCTCGAGTCACAGTGAGGGAACACCTCCCTTCATGCCTTGTTAGGAAATCCCTCCTTCCCTCCCTCCGTCCCTCCCCCCTCGTGTCCCTCCTCCTGTCCCCTCGCTCTCGTGCACTTGCTGTCAGTTCAGGTCAGCAGCAGCATGTGGCAGCTCGTCTGCTCCCTCCTCTCTGCATGTTCACCAGGATGAATGCTCTCTGCTCTCTGCTCTGTATCAAGTACAGGTAGGCAGGGGCTGGACACACACACACACACACACACACACACACACACACACACACACACACACAGAGGAGCATTGGGTGTTGAGTAACTGCTCTCCCTGGAAGTCGGAGTAAATCAGGACGCTGCAGTGTGTCGGTCAGACTCGGTCAGTTGATGAATATAACTCGAGGAGTTTCTTCAGTTCTCCTTTCAGACATATTTAATTTGATTTCAGTTTCAGTGTGGAAGTTAAAGACTGTTTTATTTCAAATAAAGAAACGGAGAGATACTTTCATCAACAGGTGTCTGAAACTCCTCAGGATGACACACTGACATGAAGTGATATTTCAGTGCTTCTGGGGAAGAATAGAGTGATTGTTATTAGCGGTTTAATTTAATTTAAGGGTCAGTCTAACTTTAGACTCTTCTGGTCACTCAGGGATCAGAGTACTTTTTTTACATGCTTATTTTTGTTGATTGGAGGTGTAACAGAGACGCCTTGTATTTATTTCAATATCTGCTTATCATTAAACCAGTCCTCATATTTAACTTACCAATCACAGAGTTTATTACCAACTTCCAAAAGCGTATCCTCACATGTGATGTAACACAGGGGTTAGACCATGGAGCTCTTTCAGGTGTCTGCTCCTTATTGTAAAGTTCATCAGCATATACTAACACAGTGTATTAATGCACTGTGGACAGTTGATCTATCAGCAGCAAACTTAAAGTGGACGAGTATATGGGACAGAATAAAAGATTGTGTTGGTGCAAGAGCTCCCAGTTTGTAGACAGGATTTTATAATGTTACAGCACACTTCCAACATTTTTTGTAAATTATTCCGCGGACCCCCAAGCTGTTCTTCGCTGACCCCTGGTGTAACGCCTTAAAAATGATATATTTATGGCACCGTAGGCCGAGTGGTCAGTTTAAGCGCTTCCCTCGAAAGCGGACGCCGTGGGTTTGAATCCGTCAAATGTGGCAACTTTCTGCCAAGTCATCCTCTCTCTCTCTCTCTCTCTCTGTCTCTCTCTCTCTCTCTCTCTCTCTCTCTCTCTCTCTCTCTCTCTCTCTCTCTCTCTCTGTCTCTCTGTCTCTCTCTCTCTCTCTCTGTCTCTCTCTCTCTCTCTGTCTCTCTCTGTCTCTCTCTGTCTCTCTCTCTCTGTCTCTCTCTCTCTCTCTCTCTCTCTCTCTCTCTCTCTCTCTCTCTCTCTCTCTCTCTCTCCTGTTTCCCCATTAAAGCCACAAAAAGTGAACATAAATATATGTCTCTTTTGGACACTGGTGAGACATTCAGCAGGAGGCAGTGACTGGACACACACTTCAGTGAGTCCAAAGACGTTGTCCTGGCCCGTCTCCGTCTCAAGCAGAGGTGTATACGGCTCAGATGGTTGAGGACTTTATGTTTTTAATGAAACAGGTTCTCTCCCTGCTCTCTGTCCGTCTCTGCGTTTAAAGCCTCTCCTGTTTTTCTGTATTTTACCTCCGACTCGTCTCAAACGGTCTGATGCAGATCTTCACTTCAAAGTGCTCTGATGTAAAACGTCGGGTTTTTGGATTGTCACAGAAGTCCCAGCCCAAAGAGTAAGTGTGTGTGTGTGTGTGTGTGTGTGTGTGTGTGTTCTTTGAGGGGGGAAGGACAGTCAGCTGCTGACTGACATGATGAAATCTGTATTGTCTGTCTCTCTCCACACACACACACACACACACACACACACACACACACACACACACACGCTCGGTATCTTTATCTAAATGCATCTGTGTTTGCTGTTGCTCATGTCCATCATTAAACTTGATCGTACTCTTTTCTTTGCAGACGCTGTTTCCAGACCGCTCACTTCTATGTGGAGGACAACAGCTCACCCCGGGTGGTACCCAATGACACGCTGCCTGTCATCCCCATCCCAGGTAACAACCAATCACAGCTCTGCACACAACGCTGGACCACAGGTGGGATGTGATGGCAGGCCATCACACCTGTGCTCACTGGGGTGATT